>NC_089682.1:45267983-45578201 GCF_031753505.1 Anomalospiza imberbis
GGCATAGAAACTACTGGAATCCATCACACTGAGGCAGCTGTGTCTGCATTGAGTAAATGATTCACAAACAATTGCTTCAATCATTAAACTGCTAAAAAAAGTTTGCTTTAGGACTTCCAGTTATTCATACTACTGGCAAAGTCCAAGATCAATTTTTCAGGGCTGATTTTGTTCTACGTATCGATGGCTACTTGAACCATCAGTTACGCTAATGGAAAGCCATACATCTATTCATCGACACAGTACTTCCTCCACCTGCAGCTGCCAACTCAATTCCCCCACTGTGCAAAAGACAAATCCCTAAATAAGCAGGGAGTACAGGCACAGCTAGAGGCTAGGATGTGCATTCAAGACTGTTTCAGGGGTTTTATTTGTACTATGAATATCTTATCATTAGATGCTGAAAATAGATCCTAGGTTGCTCCTCAAAATTTCATCTCACATCAAACCAACAGGACAAAAACACTCTGAGAATCTTTCTATAATAAATGTTTTTTGCTTGGCTTATTATCTCCTTGTAGCATCTGCTAACCTGGCCATTGAGAAATATAAAGAGGATGGCAAATCTTTCTGTCCCTCTCAGAATGTGCATGTGTCAGCTCTCGCATGTGCTCAAAAGCAACCATGACCTTAGGAAAAGACCAAACCCAGTTGGGACCTCGGACCTCCCACTAGCTCTGAATTTGGTGTGAGGGCACACAATGGCTGCTTTTCCTCCAGACACTCAAAATTCTCCTTCAGGCACCTAAACGTTTTCTTTCTCAGGATGAGAGACAGGCTCACTTCTAGTATTTTAATAAGATGCTTCTTGGACTTCTCATAACACCTAAGCAAGTTTCACTGATTCTTGGACTCACTGCACGCCTCCTCATGGGTCAATACTCCTCAACAACAGCATCTAGAAAAATTGAAGTGAAATATGTTTGGGGAACTGGATAAAAGTGTAATACCAGTCCAAACTACTTTCAGGACTATTCTCTCATCCTACAAAGAGGCAAATGGAGCCAAAAGCAAGGAAAGAGCTGAAGAAATAAAATTTACTACAGAATCTTCTGGTAGATACAATGCCCCAAGACCACAGTTCTATTTGCAAATCTTTTCAAATAGCACTGTGCTAGAAAAAATATCATAACAAATCCCAACAAAGTTGATGGGAGTCTTGAAGTGGCAAAACCCATGTGATGTTAAAAACTTACCTAATTTTACAGTCACACAACATTGTTTCCAATCTTGAACTCTGGGACATACTTCCCAGACCTAAATTGGCACAGCTATAATGACAATAATTTCATATGGAACAGCTTCTCTTGCTGTCCTGGAGTGCCAACAACCCATTAGCTATCTTTCAAACCATAATTTTTATTTTGTTCATAGTTTGTTTAAAATTTCCAAAAATAATTATAACATTTGTTTGTTGTGTTTTCAAGGAGCCACCTACTAGATGAAAAGCTCTGTAATCACTATTATGTGCCAAAACTATTGAATTTAGTTGAAAAGCAGCCTTAAAATTGGCAATTGTAATTGTGGTGGAGTTCTAGAAACAACTTCTTAAACCAGATTAGAAATGAAGTGTACCCAAAACACCTCTAATTTGGACTTGTTAAAATACCATCAAATTATATGCCATAGTTTTGACCCAACATCAAACTTCCTTTGTAAAATGCCATTTACAAAGTAGAATATATATTTGATCTAACAGAGATGGGCTTGGAATCAGCTCAAATTAACTCATACAAATGCAGAGTCTTATTGCCTCACTTATCATCAGTGACCATTCACTGTGAACTGAACATGTGTTTTTCCCAAAGTTACTTGCTTTTGAGCATGTGATTTCAAAATGACAAAACTAGTAAGTGGCAGCAACCTCCCTATTCTTCTTAACAGCAGAAATTACAGAGCAATTGAGTCACAGCAACAGCTTCATTTGTACTGGCACACATACTGCCTTAATCCAGTCTGAAGGCAGCTTAAATTATGCACATGTTGTATGTCACAATTAGGATTCACTAAGAACACCAACACAATAATTTATTACAGCACATGTGGCAAGAGGTAACATGTTTAACTCCAGCTTTCAATTGTATGCTTACTTTATGGGCTAATTCAATGTCATCTTCTAAAGCAGTTGCACTGATGTAATGCAGTCAGGTTGGAGCTTTGAGTTAGTATCTTGTCAGCTGTATGAATCAAAACTCTCCCAAATTGGTAAATATGAAAACAAGACCTCCTGTGCCTTACCACAAAGAGTGAAGCTCCACTGAATTTCAAGTATTTTGTTATTTTTAGGTGTTTTGCTGAATCAAACACTGTATGATCATGATGTTGCATACTGCCACAAGTTGTAATTATAACATTATCAAGCTGCAAAACACAGTTCTGTGGTATTCAGAGCTGAACTAATTCATTTGTATAGTACAAATCAAATATAATGTGAGACTCATGAGAATGCTACTGAAAGTGAACTGCCTGCTGGAGGGTGGAGAAGTGCCTTTGTTGCCTGCATGCTTTGAGGATGATGAAAGAGGAGTGATATGGTAGATCATTCCTGTGAAATACTGGAAATGAGCCCAACCTTCAGTGCTCAGATCCATACTGACAGAGAAATGTGACCACACCGCCAGATCTAAGTTTTCCTCTCACCTCCTCCACAGCCTGTGAAATGATGCCACAGGTCTTTTTGTCTGGAAACTCTTTCAGTGCAATGTGTCTCTCCCTCATGGTTAAAGGGAGACAGAAAGAGCAAGAACCATGGAAAAAAGCTTTCATAGTTCTTATTTCCTGTCCTTCAGCGATACCACCACTAGGTAAGAGCAAGTAGCAGCCAAAACCCTCCACATTTCATAAATTTCCTATGTGTATGAAAACCTTGATCAATAAGTTGAAAAGAGTTTGCCCTTTTCAAATTCTCAGAAAATGAACATTAAAGATATCATGAAACAGTTGACGTAAAATATTTTTTCTAGAATTTAATAAGAGAATAAGCATCCCATAGCCTTAGACAACACCTTGATGGCTAAGAAAACCTAAATTCAGAAAAAAAGAAAACCTAACTTTAGACAAAAAAAGAAAACCTAACTTTAGAAAAAATACATATTTGAACTTGAGAATAGCTGCAATAATTAGAACCATGCTAAAAAGAACATGCTTCTACTAAATAAAAAAAAAAAAAATAATTTTAGCACTTCCATTTCTTTCCCATTTCTTGCTCCTTCTGTTTCAGCACATGTAGATTTTACTGTTTCCTGAATCACATCATAAAAACAACCCAAGTAAGTTTCCTCCTGTCAGCTGGTACATGGAATAATGTTTCAGTTAAATCTACCTTGTAGACATTTTTTCTTATATCATTAAAACCCCAAAGATGTTCAACTAATATACAGAGACATTGTCCTTGTGCAGGTAAATCACTGGTTTTCTGGTACAGAAGAGTCTTTAAAGCTTGGATAATCCAATTCAGGAAAACACTTACCACCAAGTAATGACTGATTTCAAAATGAGCTTAGTGTCTTTTCCTTAGAGAAGGACTTCAATGCAAATTTAGTTTTGTACGTGGCAATGCAATTAGTGAGCACTCTGAGCAAAGCTTCATGACAATTTTTACACCACTTAATCAGCCTGCTATGAAACTCATGGTCTGAAATTTTGTCTAATTTTCCTAGAAGCCTGGTATGACACTCTTTGCCTTCAGTGAAAGAAACTTTAATTACTACAGACCCATAGTTATCTGACAACTACACAAACTATCTATTAACTAAAATTAAGTCTCAACATATGGCTATAGCTAAGTGCACATTAATAATTTTTTTGGTATCTAACAGCCAGTCATCTGATTAATAACTGCATTTCATCCTCACTTCAAAGCAGAGAGTATTGAAGCTTGTGTCATCTCTGAGAGTTATTTAACAGAAATTAAAGACCCTGGTCTTCCCTTTCACAACATGCCTTTTTGTCAATTTCTATTGTCTCTTTCCCTTCCTCTCATCCCCTCCTCATTCAATTTGGTTAAATTAGACAGGTCCTCTCCAAGTAAGACATGGAAACAATCGAATATGAAGGTAGACAAAATGATATTAAAAATACTTGGGGAAAAATTTGAATAGAAATTATACCATAATCCAGAACATATATTGTATATCATCATCCTGATCCACAGAAGGCACTGTGACAAACTCTCCAAGTTTAAATTTATGTCCACATTTAATTCCGAATTAACATATCATCAAGTACTTTAAAATAGGCTGAAGAGTCTAAATTAAAACAAATAAACAGTCCGACCAATCATCACTGATATTACAGTCAGACGAATCAGCAATCATTACTCCTCATTAGGCTTATGTAAAGTAGAAAAAGCCAAGTACCTTTCCCTCTTAAGTACCTGATAAAGCTTATAAGTGAAACTACTCGGCAAAAAACATTTATATGAAATATTGTTACAGAATTTTATTGTCTAATATTCTGAGAATAAATTCTCTACTTTATTTATAAATTATTTGTTCGTCTTATTTACTGATAAAAGTAATTATATTTACTTGCCAAACTTACAATACACAATACAATTTAAAACTGGAGTAGGACCTAAAACTACACTTTCTGACACGTGAAAAAAGTCAGTTACCTATCATTTTCTACAAACACTTCTCAAGGTCAGATTGTGAATACCACAACAACTTTTGATGTATCATCTTGGAAGCACTCGATAATCCACAAAAAATATAAAAATCTGAACATTAACTTGTTGCACTGATGCTGTAAGACTTTAACTTTTATATTTTTCATATCCTGTACTTCATTAGTGTATAACTCTGAATTCCATATAGAGTGTTAGTTAATTCTCTTCATATTTTGGTCAAAGCAATCCTTCTAGGCCTGAGATCCAAGGACACCATCTGCCTCAGGCCCCAAAAAGTATAAACAAAAGTGAATCGGGGGAGAGGGGAGCAAAGTGGGGGAATATGACTTCATTACCTGAATCTGTAATTGGAGGTTTAACACGTGATATGTTAATAGACCAAACTTATATCTGTCTGAAAAACTCGTGACCATCATCCATTTTGGGTGCAGCCCCTTGGGGAAGCTTCGTCTGCCCTTAATGTACCTGAAGGCCGATCATTATGTATATATATCTGCTTTTATCCTTTTAACTTCGTCTGGCCTCTGTTTCTAGGTACGCTCAAAATAGGCATCTGCAGTTGCTACCCTTAGTTAAAAGAGAATATTTTTTAATTTAACTCCAAATTTACAGAACTGAATTGTGCAGTGCTTGCTCCAGATAATAAGTATTTTGTCTATTTATTAACTGCAGTTTTAGTGTTTGATAGGCCAGATATATCGTGGGTTGCCAGAGTAATCTAAAGAGATGCATTTATTAAATTTACCAAATATATCTATGAAGTGGGATGTGGCCAGTTCTGATGCCTTTTATGCTGTTTTTCATATGCATGATCTAAAAGGAGGAAGCAGAACAGAGCAAGAACCGGAACCCTGCCCAGTCATCACTATTCAGAAAAATGCATTTTTCAGTGAAGTTGGGTATATGAGAATCACAGGCAGGAGGAAGCTGCATTGATGAAAGATCATTTGCAATCCCATGTACTTGGGAAACTGACAGAACATTACTGCAACATCTCTATCAACCCAGCCATTCTGTAAAATCACATATCTTCTGTAATTTTTTCCTTTTTTATCCTAACAGTAACAACTTGACAAAGAACACCACAGATACTCTTGGCCATAACAAACAGCTGTGAATTTTCCTTCTGCACTTCTGGAAAGCAAGCTATGCTTCAAACAAAATTTAGTACACCATTGGCATTAGAGGCTTATTTTGCTATCCCCCTCAGGATACCTGCCTACAGTGATCCAGTTCAGACTTTAGTGTTTAAATCCCTTTGGATAACAATTCCAGAGACTGACACACTACCTCTGTAACATATTACATATAAAACTATATTACCATGTGCTAATATAACCAGTCTGTAACTGGTTGCCAATGGAGACTTGCAATTTGCCAGCAGGTAAGAATTGGGATGATTCCTTTGTTTCTTTCACAGTCCAAGTCCTCCTACTGGGAATCTGATCTTAGAGTGAATCACACAGAATGACACAACTGTGCTTCCAAAACATGTTAACTAAGAAAAGAAAATCCATCATTCAACAGCACAAATGAAGCAACAGATATTGGAATGTCTGTGATCCCACAATTTTGGGCTGCTTCAATACTCGTGGACATTGACATAATGAACTTGATGTAAGATGACATATTTATGAAAAAAATTACACATATATTCAGTGTATCAAAAAAATCTCCAATAGCTCAGTATAATGAGATTTCTGTACGCAGGCAACATTTTACAGAGACAGAGCCTCCCCTCTGACTAGAGCTATGCATTTGGAAAGTCACCTGCTCTCAGATCATATTTGAAAGCTGGACAACTGGAAGATATTTTCAGACTTTGGTTATCTATCCAAAAAAAAACCCCAAAACAATGACATTTTAAATTTGGTATGTGATGAACTAACATATGAGCTCCTTAAAGCATAACACTAGAAGCAATTATCAGGAAATACTAATGAGAAAGGCTGAGAAGCCATTCTGCTTCATAAGACTAAAAGCAGACTTAAAAAAAGTCTTTAAAAAGAACATGCTGGTTCAGGCTTTAAAAAGCCACCTGAAGTCATTTATCCTTTTCCCAGTATCTGTGCGCCCTGGAGGAAGCTGGCTCTTTTACTGACTGAAGTCATGTTCACAATAATTATGAGACGGAAAGGCAGCTTGTGCACACAAAAATCAGGATTCATGTCTTTTCTGGAGAACATTAGTGTCCATGATAGCACACAATAGCCCATTTAGCTAGAAAAGATGGGGAGGATATAGTACATTGCTAATGAAAGCACTTCAGAACATCAGTGTCAGTGATACGCATTTATATCTATTTTAATCATCTACAATTCTCCACCTAATTTTCTTTGACAGCTAAATAATCTTGACAAAAAATAAGAGATGCTTAGAGAAAGAAAATGTTGGATTTATTTCCAGGATTTTTTTCCCTCTCTCCTACACTGAAGCAAAGGACATATCTTACTAGCAGACAGAGCTGAGTCTCTTAAAGAGGCTTTTTCACTGTGAGGGTGACCAAACACTGGCAATTGGCTCTGGGTGGCCTTGCTTTAGCAGAAGGAATGGAGCAGATGTCCTCAGTCCTCCAGAGGTTCCGTCCAACCTCAGGCATTCTGTGCTTTTGTGACACTGGCTGATTCCCTACATAAACCTCATACATCCCCTTGCTCCAACAAATGGCATCTTATTATTTATAGTATTTAAATAATTCTAAGAATATTTTATAGCAATAACGAAGTGGCAAAATGGATAGCTTAGTAAAGACCATAGGCTTGTGATGATTAAAGAAAAAAAAAAACACTTGGAAAAAAAAAAGCTTCAGAGTGTGTGTGTATATATATGTATATGAATTAGTCAAATGCTTTAAAAACCAATGTCCTTGGGTGGAAAAGGTCTTAGTTGCTCATCAGGCACTCCACCTGGGCCATATGACAATATTTAAGCATACAAAATCTATCTCAATGTTGCTGTGGAAAATTTAACACAGAATTCATTTTCTTTTGTGGAAGGACTCTGCCATTTTTAACCCCTGACACAACAACATATATTTTGCTAGAATCCTAACAAATCATCTTTTTGACTGAATGCTATAGGCCTTCAAGGGAGAATATTAAAGGTAAATAACCACTTCACAGAAAATTCAAATTTTTCTTGGAAAGCTGAGGTTACTGGATACACATAAATATGTGAAACCAATTATGGGGAGAAAGCACAGGCGCAGTTAGTGCTGGAAGTCACTTCAGCATACCTGTGCAAATACACATTCTCTGAAGGCTGCTTTTGACTGCTTGTTCCAGTTGCATTACACTTATGAGCACAAAGCAGAAGGGCAGGAACATGGGCCTGTATGGTACAGTCCAGACACAACAAACAGGCCATTTAAAACAAGAAGTCAGGTTTTACAGAACCTTTGGAAAGACCTACATACTATTGTCCTACTTTCACAAACTGTTTAAAGTTTGCTGAGAAGTTTCTCTGTGGTGTAGATATCAACAAATCTCAACGGAATACTTGCTGTCACAGAAAAATGTGCTAGCTTCAAAGAGATGAGGGTGTAAATTCAATACTTCTGCTTTGCAGAGATGATGTTTCTTTGCATCCAATATTGAACACTCCCCTACACAGTACTAGCCAAGTGCCTGGGGCAATTTAAAAGTGACAATTCCGTTGATCTCCAGAATGGGAGAAAGTAAAAAACTGAACAGAAATTGTCCAACTTTCCCCAGCTGTGGGTTTTTGCAACTACTGCAAATGCTCACTCTATTTACATTGTCTGGATGAAGCACATTCGTCAATGAGTGCAAAATGCAACTGCCCTGATGATGAGCACCACTGGTGACTATTCATTCATTATTTTTCTCTATGCCAGTTCACTGAACATGGTCTGTCTCAGTGCAGATAAATGGTGGAGTGCTAATTCATTTACCCATGCCTCAACAACACTGTTTTACTTTACCAGGAAAAAAAAAAGAAAAGGCATTATAAGCACTCTGATGCATGACATTGTAGCATCAATCAGATGCTACCAGTATTTTTGCCTATAGTTTTAGAGGAAGACTAGAACTGGTTCCTATTAAGCAACCTAGAGTTGCCACATCTACAAACAAAATGGAATTTCAAGAATTTTCTAGTTTAACACACTCAAAATTAGTTTTTTGAGGTAATTATTGTTCTTATTTGATATGAGCTACACCAATGTATGATCCCATTACAATACTCTTGTAAACCTTTAAACAAGCTTTTGACACAGTCAGTGTAAGTCAGCTATCCTTTATTATTCTGATACCTTGATAGCACAACTGAGCTTCAAATAAAGGTTCAGAAATCCTAAGTATTGCTTCAACATTTGTAACATTTTTGAAAGTGGAATTCTTCCCATCAGATAAATTTTAAGACAGAACGACAAGGAAGAGTTACAGAAAAAAAAGACACTGAGAATCCCATTGCAGTCTTACAGACATTACTAGTTACATATTCAAACCAGCATTTTAATGGAGAGGATCAAGAAAACAATCACAGGAGGAATAGCACCAAACAAGACAAGACACAGAATTTGCTTTTGCAAAGCCTCCAAGAGCATATTTTGGTTTTGCAGTATCAGTCCCCAGACCACTCTGGCTGTGGTTTTGATCTGTCAGCCTGCAGCAAGAAACTAATACCATTAAACCTCTTAAGAAAGATACCACAGAATGATTTGAATGATTTGAAACAGATCCTAATGTAATTCATGGCAAGAAATGCAGAAAGGCTGTGGATTGACTACAGGTCAAAATTAAAAGCTAGAAACAAAGAATCAAAAAATAGTCTAATAAATGCTGAAAAACCAGAACCAGAGGAGGAAGCGTTAGCTTTGCCCTCCACTCAGATAGGTATTGGGCCTGATGATTAGAGGAAGTGTTAAAAAAAAGGAAGTCTTCAGACTTCTTGAGTCTGCAGCTGCTTTTAAAAACACTTACAAAAATCTTCAAAAGAACTTGCAAGGCAAATGTCGAGAGGCAAATGTCTCCTGTTTCAAATTTTGTCATTCTAAGTTGGAACACACTAATGTTTAAAATAGCACCTGCCCCACAGCACACTATATATATCTGAAAGCAGGCACTGATTTGGGGTCAGCCTGAGTTTGCCTTCTCTTCTAGGCAAGTAATGTGCGTGTGGCATCCAGGAAATACTGCAGAACAACAGGGCAGGCAGAGTGGGACAGAATAAAAAATTCATTACTGAATAATAAGCTCATAACTGAATGCTTCTGAGCTTTGGTACAATACTGCTATGGTATTACTACAGTGCTTAATATTTCCTCAGTGATGGGCTAGAAAAGTTGAAGCTGAGGATATTAATTTGGAAACAAGTAGCAAACGCAGAATTAAAAATTCAGATCACTGCCGACCCACATGACTGATGCAGAAAGCTCTGACGTAGTTTCTGATTCAGAAGCTATGCCTGCTGTGCCACTCTCTGCAATAAATTGCCTTTTACATAGATGGATAAGCAATCTAATCAAATAAGGATTTAAAGCAGGACGTGCTCAAAGGAATCGCTGATTTCTCTTAAAGCCTACTATTGCTTTTTCTGGGTTTCCATAGATGTTAAATAGTATATGAGATTTATCAGAGGGAAAAGGTAAGTACAAATACCTAGTCAGGCAAATAATCTGTTCAGATTTTTTTTTGTGCCACTCTGCTATTCATGGGGCATATTCCTGCTCATAAGAAACTCCATTTATCACCAAGAACTACATCAATTGCCAAGAGCGACCTGGTTTTTAGCACATTTGCATCACTGTCCTTTGAGAAATCAGTTGCAGTCAGAATGCCAGTCTCCTATCCAAATGACCTGCTTATTCTTTTTCCAAGCTTTGTCAGAACAACCATGGTCAGGTGACCTCTTTCTGCAACTCGCAGACTGGCTCCCTTTCCTCTGCCCCAACATGAACAAGAGACAGCCAGCAATATCCTTCCTCACACATCTGGAATTTGCTGCTACATTACAGTGCCTGAAACCCTTATGGGGCATTTGCACATTAAACATTGGCCAAATGCCTAGGATGAAAGCCCTCACGTAATTTAAGTGCTGTTTTCTACCCTCTGGAGTGCTGTGAGTCTTCCAACTATCTATATGCTTCTATGACACCCATGGTTAAGCTGGTGGACATCAGCTGGTGATGGACACCTGCAGGTAAGGACTATAACTCTGTTAAATTTTATCCTAAATTCCTACCATCACCTTTGCTGGACTTAAGTAAATAAAAAGAAAAGGCTGCTCTGAAAAGGTATAAAAGCCTGTTTTAAGCATAGAAGCTGGATTTTTTATTGTGGATTTTGTACATTAAAAAATTGGCTGTAAGCCTGCCTTTAAAGGTAGAAACTTCAAACATAGTCTGTGTTTCAAGGAAACTCCAAATGTCCAACAGTTAGACTGTGATTTATCTGATTAACTGTGCAAAAATAGGTCATAATATTTTTAGCAATAGGAAAATTTGAGTGAAAAACAGCACCGCATTATATGTAAGAAGAATTAAACCCATGGGACAAATTCATAGCAAACTAGATCTCATTTGTATTGCTGCTTATAGAGCTACTTGTTTGATTCAGGGAAAAACTACCTTTGTCAGAGCGCAGTTATCTAAAGTAAAGATTATCCATTCCTCAAGGTAAAAACTTTTCATTAAGAACTCTACAACAGAGTGGAACTAGAATCTAAAACTATAATTGAGATAGAAAATTAAATAAGACTATTGTCAATCGTGTCTCCTTATATGTAATTTATTAGTCAGACACTCTGTGTGAGATGTTCTTACTTCATTTTTTTTCAGATTTTCTACTGACTCAGAATTTCTAAGTCAATGGTTCTAACAAAAGGTATTTAATCAAACATCTGTCTTTTTAACGTGAGTTGTAATATTTTTTGGGAATGCTACAAAGTGAAGTTTTATTATAGGTTTACTTCTCCACAGATTTTGCAACTGTAATAGATGTCCTTTTCCATGGGTTTAGGAGAAGTACAGAGACTAAGAAATTCAGTAATTTCAGAAGATAATTTGATACAGGCTGATCAGAGCTAGAAGGTTCAAAGCTAGAAGGATACTGTCTTCTTGAACACATGGGAATGAGCTCCACAAAGTTTCATTAAAACCAATATGTAAAACAAAGTATACAGACAATATTATCAACAAGAAGAACATTGATACTGAAAGACATTACATTATGGAAAACTATTTTATCTAGATCTGATATTTTACCCAGAAAAGATAGTAGTTTAATTTGTGCTGCTTAGTAACTCCCAATTATGAGAACTTTGTTTTAATTGCTTTAAACTTTGCAATGCATTGAATGATTTTTAGCACAGTCTAAACCACAAAATGAAAAAAAAAAATCAAGGAAAGGAAAAACTGCTCAAGAGACCGTATCAAACATTTTCTTTGTGATTTCTTAGCTGCTCTCAACTTATTAGGAAATAACACCTTACTAATTTTAGGCTCTTTTTTGCCCCTAAAAATTAGTATTATGTTGGAGATTAGGAGTCAGATTCTTGTAAACCACTCAGCAGTTACTAGACTTTTGGTCTCATGCCACTTCAAAGATTCTGAAATTCTTGTTCCACTTCAGTACATAGAAAGGAGAACAAAATTTACAGGAATGTCCTCAGCAACAAGCATTAACATTACCAAGAACAGAAGAAATTGAAATTTGAAGCAAAAACCCCAAGGGAATGATAGCAGTGCAAAAAGTAAACTAACTGAGCATCTCAAAGACCTCACAGTACTGACATCTTTCCACAGAAATGATATGCTTTCAAATTATCAATAAGATGTTGTTCCTCCCTGAAGGACTCTACATCCACAGACTGAGAGTGTTGATTGTGCCTTATAATTGTGGAGCATAGAAACACATAGTTAAGGACAATTACTAACTAGTTTTGGCTGCCTCCCAATCCCTTCCACTATTTCTTGATCTCATCTCCAGCCCTCTCAAGCAGAAGCATATCTCTGTCACAAATCATACTTTGGGCAAATGAATCCACCACTATTCCCTGTCCATCCCTCCCTGTGTCTTAAATGCATCCTAATCCTTACTGCAGTGGCATGCCTCCCTCCCTCGTGTTTTGAAGAAATTGATTGAAACATAAACTTTAAGGAATTTAGAGATTTTAGAGGAGCTAAGATTTTAGTTAGAGATAAGCCTTAGTAGAGTTAATTAAAATAAATGAGTAGGCCTTGATGAAGTTAAGAGTTAGTAGTTAACTAATAATTGATTGCTTGTCAACACAATGTTTAGTTAGCTGGGCTTATAATGAAGAATATAGAAACTGACAAATAGCTTTTAGGAACATAAGACAATTGTGGGCCTCCTCTGTTCTGAAACCAATTGAAAACACGGAATGGGAGTTCTACCAAGAGTTCATTTGTCATATTTGCATTGAAAAGGTAGAAAGGTCAGAATGAGGAGACTTCATTTACTTCCTAATTTTGGGACCCCTCCCCATGAAAGGGACCACCGACCCATTTCAAGGAACAAACTACGCATGCTTAATAGCTTTTGAAATGATTAGCATATGAAGTGAGGAATGGGATGTACCAAAATTATGAATATGTATTTGTATTTTGGGTATCCAATACTTGAATGGATAAAAGGACTCTGTAGGCATTTGAAAGGTGCACTGTGTATTTGGGAGCTATCCCACATGCTGCCCAGTGTCACAATAAACATACACTTTCTAACTTCAAGCTGTTAGAGAGTTTTTGTCCGTCACAGTTGGATATTGGTACTAGATCAATATCCATATTTCTTTAATAAATCATGATGACTTTGTTCAGCTGAACCCGGTTACTAGTGAAATTAATATGTTAACTGCCACTTACTACCACAACCTGTAAAAAAAGCTGCTCCAAAAATGACTGTCTTGACCTTTACATTTAACCATGTGTTATTTTTCTTAAAGATAAACATTAGCAACGTGATGTCCAAAACTGAGTGCAGTTGCCTTGATGCAGTAGCAGCAAACGGCAAAGTGTGAGTGCTGTACTGGAGATCTCTACGCTGCAGCAATGCCACAGCCAAGGGCAGGAATCTGGATGGAAGAAAAGGCCATTCTCCCCCACAGCTATCTGCCATTACAGCTCTCACAGAAGAGGCAAACATAGGTCTGTTGCTACTGGATTCATCCATAGTCCAGCTTGTATGCTGGAAAAAAATGGGAGGAGCAGAGATATCAATTTGATAACTAACCAAGAACTAAAATGCATGACCATTACGATACTGCCAAGTTGATATCTACACTTTTCTCAGATGCTTGGATCTGCAACCAGTTTTTTAGCTGTGGGATTTCAAAATGGTCTATATCATGTAAATACTTACCAGTAAACTAAATATCCAAAGGATAGGGTTTGCCTAAATTGCATTGTCAATTGCTGCATCCCTATAGCATGGAAGGCTCCAAATGTCAATTAACATATTTCAGGGAAGACATTTACAGCAGTATGATGATGCCACTGTGTGGGTTATAGAGGATTTGTCTTCCAAGGGTTCATTATAATTTAATTCAAAATTTAAGAATGTTGCTGGGTTTACTCTTCTATTTTTCAGCTGAGGTAGTATATCAATAGGAAAAGTTAGATGATGTATTTTTGCTTTTGGTGGTAATTTCTCATCACAGAAATATGTCTTTTTCTACATTAGTAGTTTGCATACCAACTTCATCCTGGATCTCTTCTGCCACAGCAGGCACATTGTAGAGGAAGGAGAGAGACTGGTTCATGCGTTCATATATCACACGTAGATGTGTCATAACCTATGGAAACAAAAGTATTAGGAGGAGAGGAATACTATGGATAGTTTGACATTATCACAAATTTCACAGATTATAGGAAGCCAGACCGTTTTCACTTGTGCAGGTATAAAATTTCAATATGCTCTATGTATCAAAACTGTCAAACCCATTACAAAACTCACCTATCTCCTACAGCTGCTAAAATACCATTCTAGATGCTATTCCATAGCCACCTGAAATCTCATGGAAATGCAGTAATTTAAAGTAGGGGTTTACATTTGCTGTGGGGCAGAACATGCACACGTGCAGCTATTGTGGCATAAATCCACAGCTTCATTCTTCTTTCAGCAACATTTACATTTGCCCATACTCATAAATTTTCACATAATGTGTAAACCAAATGTGGCACAGCAATTGCTTCATCAAAATGTTTTAGGTGTTTGGTTTTATTTATTTGTTTATTTCCTAATCCAAATACTGAGAAAAGAAACACCTCTCCAAGAAAAAGAAAAAAAAAAGGTAACATTTACAAACTGCAAACATTTCAGCTGCAAATAAAAATATTTCCACCCAGAAGCATTACTGCATCCTCTCATGTGATTACAGCTCTATTGCCTCAAGTGCCCTCACATTGTTATGGGTTGAGTTATGACATTATATGATATGTGCTCCCCCAAGGTACTCTTCAAAAGTATCACCTTTCTTCAGTAGAAGGAGAAATTGAGGTGCATCTTAAAAGACTTAGAAGACTGACAAAATAATTAGGCCTAACAAATAAAATGAGTTGCAGACAGCAATTTTAATGAAACAGCAGTATGATTTCTTCAAATCTAAATATTTATGCTATTGAACAAAATATTTTGTTTTCATTTTCCACTGAAAAACATTTCACAAACAGAGCTCCCAGGCCACATTTCCCCAACCATTTGACCAATTCTAGACACAGAGATGCTATATCAATACTCATTCCTACAATGTCATGTTAGACAATACACTGCACTTCTTGTATTTATATGTCAGTTTCTATTCTTCACTAGTGCTGCCACACAACCTGCACTCTGCAAAATTTCACTGATTTTTTTGATTAAATAATCCAATGAGACTTGGAAAAAAAAAGTCATGACAGATGCTTAAGACAAGGCAAAAACAATAGTCACTGCAGAAGACTTTTAGAAGTGTGCATTTCTCACACCAGCAATTTCAAGACAGCATGATCTCAATGCACTCATTTGGCTGAAACATATTTGAAAATCTAATCTGCCATCCAGGGAGGTACATGGTTTTGATTTTTCTTTTAGTGATGTCAGTCAATTCAAAAACTGTGGCTGGAACAGTGCCTGCCACTGAATCCTACAGAGGGAAGAGCAGCAGATTCCAGAGATTCCATCACACTGTTTTTACAGCTTATCCATTGTGACTCCAATTTTAATTGCTGTTTTGAAAGCCAACTACATATTCCATCTTGGCTGTTTTCTTTCTTTCTTGCCCTCTTTGATTTATGAAGACAAGATAAAAGATGTTCCAAAACATATGCATTGAGGACTACAGTAACATTCAGCAGTTAAATGGCATGAATGACAGTGTCTGTTTTAAAAGAACACATTAAACTCGAGTGCATCACAGTAATCACATTTATAGACAAGTGCCTCTGCAGTGACTATAGATAGGTTGGTCACAGTCAGATGGCTACACCACTTCTGGTTCTGCCACTTCAGCTGAGAGAAGCACAACCATGTTTTATTGCTAAACCTAATACTAATGTTTTTTCCAGAGGTATTATTTACCAAAGCACTAACAAAGGCTCTCAGCATTAATGCTCTGGAAGGCTCCTCAGAACATGCCCATTAATGACTCATGGTCCAGACAGACAAAAAGCCTGTATTCAGTTCTTCTCAGAAGAAAAATTGTACCTACATTACTCTATCACTTTGCCTTAATCTTCTGATAGAAGACAGATTGGTTTTGATTGCATTTAACGCTGTCCATGGCAAGGAGTTGGGCATTTTATAAAAAATAGGTTGGCAGAAATTTCACAATAGTTATGAACTAACACGACCTCACTAAACATCAGTGGGGATTACCTGAGATCTGATTTGGGCAGCTTTCTTTGGGTCTACCATGCGGACATGTTCAAAGTGTTTGAGAGTGTGCTGTCTGTCTTTCTGCTCAGCACGCACATACTTCTTCAGCATGTTGAATACGTGACGAGGCTACAGGGAAAGAAAAAGAACAAAAAAACATCCATTTAGAATGACACATGTTTTCATTTCTTGCACTGGAGATGTATCCCAAGCCAAAAGCCCTTGGTGCTATCTTCTGAAGGCAACTATGACTACTATAAGGAAGATCCTCTCAACTGAACACCATCAGAATGCACCATTAAATAGTAGATGTAGGCAGTAGATAATGTTCCTGAGAAAGGTGTTCAGATTTCTATGTTTCTATGAGTAACCAATCCCCAGACGTGACTGCAAAACTTAAGGAAAAAAAAATTCAGTGTTCCTGCCCTGTCACTATTGCTATTCCACCAGAGGAGAAAACAGAGGAAAAGAACCACTGAGCTGAGGTACAGAACATACACATCCAGAACACACAAATGACTGAAAACCCGTAAGAAAAAAGAGACATCTGCCCAGTTTTCTGAAGTTTCTCTGCTTACATGCCAGATATTTGCAAAAATGTGAGGTCTATTACAAGTAATATTAATTAGTAAAACCTAATGGATATATGCCTTCAGGCACATAATTGAATACAAAGAAAGAAAAAGAAAGAAAAGATCAGCAGCTGAAGGGAACTTGACAATATACACAGTAATGGCAGAGCACTGAAGGCTAAGACATATATTCCTATGTACTTTCCTGCTCTGCACAATAATACAGTGCCAAAACAGGAAGTGATCTCCAGCATCCAGCCAAGACATCCGTCTTTAACTCTGAGATTATATGAATTCTAGAAATGAAGTCCCCCTTCCCTCCATTCCCACTTGTGGTGCTGTGCTTGTGCATCCTACCTGAAGCAGCCAAGCAGTGAGAAGGAATAGAAAGATGACCTTACTGTGCAGCCGATTAAAGAATGAGCAGAAGTGGTAAAGAGCCTGTCTAGGCATTGAGAGAGACACAGGGAAGAAGGTATGGAAGTGATAAAATAAGTGCCAGAAGCTCCGTGCACAGCTTTAAAAAGCAGGAAGAACTGTGGGTGAAGATGAAGTTTTAAGAAGACTTAGATTCATGGACAAATATGAAGCCTAAACTGATTTAACATTTACACAAGAGATGAATACTAAGATATGGAGTCCAAAGATTTCAGAATCTCTTCAGTTTAAGAGAAGCAACAGATTCAAAAATGTCTGAGGAAAGCAAACCAAAGGTTATTTGAAGAAGTTATGTCAGAGAGAAATAGAGATGTGAAGCCATATCCTGCCAGAGAATTAAACTTAGTGTCTCCATTGCTGAAAATTTACTCATGAGGAAAATATCTCAAAGTCCCCAAAGCCAAGTACTCTCAGATGAAGTTGCAAGAAACTGCAGACAAATGCTGGAAAGTGAGTAATCCTCACAACCTTGTGGTAATGGCCAAACAACTGAAATGTCAACTGTAAAGCTTTAGTGAAATGAAGGCTAGAAGACCATAAAGTTTAATAACAAGAAGAAAATTTTGAAGACAGAAAATTTAGCTACCTTTCCTGATAATTCAACTTTTCTTGCCCCTAAGACATGTCCAGGTAACAGGCTAGGGAAGACTAGACAGAAAAGGATTAATTAATTTTTTTTTTTTTTCAAGAGATATTCCCAGTTAAGTATCATGTCTAAAACCAGAAGGGAATAGCTTTTGTTTTTCCATAGCATGTGTGTATTCACTGAATATGTGAATGAGACTTTACAAGTAGATTTGTTAATAGGACAACAATCTTGAAAATACCTAACAAATACCACAAACAGCAGTACTAGTCACTTGGGTACATTGGCAGTCCACTTTCAGTGCCTCTTCTAACACTGAGAAATGTCCCACACATATCACTATAAAGTAGAAATGGAGATCAGTTCCTCCAGCATGTCTGACTAAGAAATCTTCCCGTTATGGCAGCAGAAATCCATAATTCAAGTTTTGGACAATGAAAGAATATTTAATGCAAGGTGTTTCCTTACAGGGGCAGAGACTGCTTTTTCTCAAGCAGGAAAGAAACTACAACAGAACACTAGAATCTCACTCTGTGTAGGAATACAAACATAGGGAGTTCCAGTGTTTTGGTTTTAAAACTATCCATGCGCATACTTCAGATCTGGTGATCTCACATGGCCTAAAGCTTGTGACATGGCTTTAACAAGTGATCCAGAGCTATGAAGTCCTTGTGAAGCACTGAATCACCTGGCACAGATTTCCTGCTCAGCAGGGCATTGCACTACACACATACTCATATGGTGTATTGCAAGCATCTATGGAAACCACAGGATTCTCTGCATGGAACGCTGAGACCTGAGATACATATGTACACAGGACCCCCTGATGTGGAAGTGGAAAAGGATTAGAAGACTCACCACATAGACTTTTTATTGCCAAAAATGTCTTTACTGTGACCTTTAGGAAACATGCCCTGCCCCAGCTCTTAAGGTAATATACTAGGTCATTTCCGCATGGATCAAAAATCCCCAAAAGGTGGTGGTACCCCTTGAACATCTGACATGAACTAAACGAGCTCTTCTTCCTTTCTGGAAGTCTCAGCTACATTGGATCAGGTCAGACTTCCAACGTGCTCAACTATTTTTCAGCACTTCTGCCTCATGGCTTTAGGGCTATAGCTGGAGGCAAAACTGCCAGAGTTGGTGATGAATAATGACAAATCTTCACTGGGCTTTGCATACCCTAGTGGGGCACCTACCATAAATGAGCACGAGGTTCTACAGTTGAATGTAACATAAAATGCAAAAAAAATATTAAAAATTAATTGATAATTTTCTTGTTGATGCAGAAAGCAGTAGATTTACTGTTTGCAGAGTTTTGACAAATTTCTGCATCATCAACATTTGTTCACCTCAAGTCTCACCTCTATATTGTACTTCATACCCATTTTCTTTTAAATGTCATTATTGAGTGAACTGATTCTGCTTAAAAGTTCTGCATATACTGACACTTTTTGCAGAAGCACTTCTGTTGCCAGATTAAAAATTGTTTACAACTGGTGGGTTAATACAATGCTTATTCTTCAAAAACCACTAGCCTATGAAAATGCAAAATGCTTATTCTGCAGGAAGAAGAACTGTAAAGCAACCAGCCCAGTTACAACATTTTGAGGAAATCACTATTATATATATGTTTCTTCTGTGAAAACCTATGAATATGTATGTAAAATACATACTCATCTAAACAGAAGGTTTTTCTGTACTCGGCATGCACAATTTTGGAGGAGATATCCCCTCATGCATCTGGCTGAATAAATAATGCTTGCTCCCTAATGCTATGCTAGTGTTAAGGAGTTTTTATTTTTACTGATTTTTGGTAATAGTTTCAGCAGGATTCACACCTAAATCCAGTACACCAAGTAGCAATATGAATTCTTGTGATGGTAGACTAGGGGCCACAAGGAATGGTCTAGGTCAAGCACAGAGGTAGGGAAAGGCACCACAGGCTGAGGAGATGCACCCAGACCCCCTGTATTAAGTCATTATATCCTTAGCTGTCTATTACTGCAACCCTAGGCAGGAACCTTCAGACTAAATTAAAAATCAAAGTGGTTCTATTATCAGCTAATTAAGTTCCCAAGGCCTTAGCTTTGACACTGTCTATGGCAGAAGAACAAAAGCTGACACATCTTTGGGCCAGCTTGGCACCTCTTGTTCTTCTTAAATAATGCACCAATCACCAAACTTAAAAAAATTCTGGGTCTAATACTTGAAGTTCTGCTGTGTGTTTTGCCAGGGGAAACTGCATGTTTATGGCTGTAGTCATCTTAGTAAAAAACATCGCAAGAATAACTTGGATCAGCCACCAGTGGCTGTGTAAGCCTCATGAAATAATTCCACTATTTTCAGTGATCTGTACTTGTTTTGATGGCTTGTTTCCTTTTTTTTTTTTTTTGTTGTTGTTGTTTTGGTCTTCCTCTGAAGGCAAACAGGATACTATCGATGACATTGGTGACTGTCATTTAGGCAGTGAGAAGAATGGCCAGTGACTTCCTAGCAAGAGAACCCAGCACCAAAATCTGAATACATTTTATTTTATTAACTATGCTGACTAGTTAGGAATAATATGGGTACTGTGTACTCCAAAGCTCTGGACTGGCTGGCAAGAAGCTTAAATCCACAGTCTCGTGGCACACACTGTTCAGGCAAATGCAGCAAAAAAGACACACCTAATAAGGTGCAAACCTACCAACTATTTTAAGCACATACTGTAACACCATCAAACTCAGTCCAAAGCTCTCCCTTCTCAGCAGATTCAAACACCTGTTTTTACCTACAACTGAGATTGATCATTGTCCTTCTTACAAGCTATTGTAACCATCCAGCAGATGTGCTCATGTCTTTGAGTATTTTATAGTTGTTAGTTTAAAATCCCATTTATGCTGGAGAATGTTGTTGAAGTACTATTTTATATAGTTTTCCTGAGTACCTGGGGACTTGCATGCATTCGATACCTGTGGACAGGTTCACAGACAATGTATCTGGGCTACACAGACTACCTAGGGTGACAATGCACCATTAAGAACTAATGTTCTACTTAGAATGGTAGAGAATATGCCTTGTCTCTTATTTGAAAGATGAGTCACTCTGTGCTCTTGTATGTGAGATCTAAAATGCCCATAATCCAGATTCTAGAAAGTTATATATAAACACACACATATAAATACAAATATATAAACATGCAGATGTCCCCCCCACCCTCATGATCTCTATATTAATCCTCATCTGCTATTTCAGATTTTAAGGGAGTGATGAAACAGTGTAGTTTCATTGAGCTTGGAAAATGAAAACATCACATGTAGTTTGCATGGCTAAAATCTCTCCTCATGGATGAAAAAAATCTCTTCTTGTGGAAATCTAGAATACTTACTACAAAGAAACCACACTAAAACCATATTAAAGCAGTTCTGTGTATTGAAAATACAACTTCCTGGTTTTATGCCATGGAACTTCCATGGGAAATTCTAAGCTGGCTTGTCATTTTGATCAAAATTCACTCTAAATCAGAGAGGAAACTTTCACAATGCTATTTAACCTTTTTTTCAAGAAAAATCAATCATCAGTTCCTTCCAATTACTGCTCTTGAAATGTGCAACAATTGCTTCTTTTCATTCACTATTCTGAATACCTTGTGTATCATATTCAGTACATATTTCACTTGATACATTATTAACTTGCAGGTCATGTTTTATCATGGAGAAGTAGCTCATTTTAGAAACATTCAAGAAAAGTTGAACTGGATGATTGCAAACACTTACTCATGGGAAAGACAAATAAATCCCCATCCTGTTCTGTGGAGTTGAAGATGCCTTTTCATAATTTCGACTAATTTGTAACAAAACATGTTATCTCACACATCAAAATCATATTGCTATAATGGTGCCCAAGACTTACATTTGCCTCCCCTCTCAAAGACTCCTCTGGCGGCCAAGTAAAATGAAAACTATTTGATTCAATCTCATTATTTGTTTTTCAGTGTTTCAACTTACTGAACTTTGACAAATTAAGACAAAATTTTGTTTCTGCTCACTATTTTAAAACTCTCAATTCTCAATATAACAAACCTGCCAGGGTTTAAAAGGACACTCTGGAAAATTGAATTAGCTGACCACATTTCTTGAAATCTGACTTTGTATAAAAACAGAGCTGAAATTAGAGGAGAAGCATTTTAAACTGATTTTAAGGATTATATGCTCAATTTAATTTATGTGCAAAGTAAAGGGGTTAATTAATTACCTTTCAAAGTTTTCTTGTATGTTTCCCTCGCCTGAAACCCTTAATTTCATCAATTTTCTTTTCTACTCGTCTTTGTCACCCACCACCACCTTCCCACAGATAATGTGCCTCTCTTACCATCAAAGATTAGAAAGGAATACATAAATCCACAACAATTTGACATGCACATGAAAGAGGGAATACAAGCAAATTACAGAATCAATCTGATCATAGAGAATGACGGCTTTGAATTCCCCTATTTAATGTACAAAATTAAGGGGAAAATTTCCAAATGTTTTAATAACTAGAGGCATATTGCTTCCAGCTGTCACTAATCCTCCTTTCCTGTAGTAAACCCATCAAGGATGGTGAAACAATATACTATTTTGACACTCGATACTGAACAGTTGCAGCCCATTTTCAAAGGCAGCGAAGTACAGCAGCACAGCTAAGCAGCATCAGGAATCAAGAATGAGGATCAAATTTTGAGTTTCTGGGGAGCCTGCATGACAGTGCTTCTGAGAACAAAACAAGAGTACAAATATTTAGTTTTGCTTAATTTTATTTTCTTGTTCACCTTGAAACTATCCAATTTCATTTCTGTGTGCTCCCTCTCTCCCTTGCTGCCCTGAGTGGTACTCAGAGGCACACCTCTGACACTGCACTGGGCAATCATCCATGTAACATTGAAAAAACCCTGCAGTTAGTTTTGGATCTGATACAGAAGCTATTCACAATGGATTAATGGACTTTTTAACCCCCCTAACTGCATGCAGCACCTCCATAAAAAAGTCTAATTTATTTTTTAAATTTAAATCCAAATTCTTCCTCACAATTTTAGAGAGACTCCATAACTTAAAATATTTAGAAACTATTTTTGTAGTAAACATACTAATAGCAAACCATGTAACTTGAAACAGGCAGTGAAGGGGGTTCTTAAAAATAATCTGAGAGCTCCAGAAACCCCCACTTCCACACTTTTTCTAATAATACTTAACAAGTTATCAGTAGGGTTATGAATTACTCTCCCAAAGATAACACAACTGCATCAAATGCACTTTTAGTTTACTAGGAAACTGCCAAAGTGAAATACAGCTAGGGTGTCAAAGTTGCATTTTCCATTAAGCTCATTTTCTCTTTAGTTAGGCAGCTGAAGTATGGATTCACAGTGTATTCAAACTTCTGGCTCCATATCCTGCAAAGCAGTTAGTGGACTGGATTAACTCTCTAGGTCATTCAGCGATCATCAATCGCTCCCCAGGTTTCACCCTCACAGAATAATAGAATCACTAGGTTGGAAGAGACCTTTAAGATCATAGAGTCCAACCCATTCCCTAATACCACCTCAACTAAACCATGCCACTGAGTGCCACACCCCATCTTTTTTAAAACACATCCAGGGATGGTAACTCCACCACCTCCTCAGGCACACCTTTCCAGCACCTTATAACTCTTCCCATAAAAAACTTTTTCCTAACATCCAGCCTAAATTTCCCTTAGCTCAGCTAACAACTGGGTCCTCTCATTCTGTCAGCTGTTGCCTGGAAAAAGAGACCAACCTCCACCTGACTACAACCCTTCAGGAAGCTGTAGAGTGATAAGGTCACCCCTGAGTCTCCTTTTCTCCAGGCTAAACAGCCCCAGCTCCCTCAGCCATTCCTCATAGGGCTTGTGTTCCAAGCCCCTCAGCAGCCTTGTTGCCCTCCTTTGGATGCGTTCAAGTGTCTCAACGTCCTTCCCAAACAGAGGGGTCCAGAACTGGACACAGCACTCAAGTGTGGCCTCACCAGTGCCAAGATACCATCATCCTGGTATTTAATCTGGTAAGCTTTCTTTATATGGTCTGCAGTTAGTCTAGAATGAGGGCTGAGATGTCCAAAGGAGCTGATGCGACCCCTGACCCAGAAGTAGACCCAGGTGTGGAAAATCCTGAGTGGTGTGGAGAATGGGAGGATATGGGCCAAACCCTGAAGGAATTTTCTGACCCTACAGCCTGGCACTTGCTACATGAACAAATACAGAACCCAGCTGAGGTGGAAAAATACTTGAAAGAGAAGTGCCATGATGACTCTAAGGAGAAAAGGATCATTGCAGTAAGCTAGGCCTTGGCCTATGCTTATTGCACTCTGCTAGATATTGCAGGGCAGCAGACAGAGGCAGGGGGGCAAGGAGATAAATCAGCAGCTACCCCAGTCACAAAGACTGCACCTAACATCCCAGCTACTCAGGCTGTAGCTAAACCAGATAGTGAGCCTAAGCCCGTAGCTAAACCAGACAGTGAGCCTAAGCCCGCAGATAAACCAGATAGTGAGCCTAACCACGTAGCTAAACCAGACAGTGAGCCTAAGCCCGCAGATAAACCAGACAGTGAGCCTAACCACATAGCTAAACCAGACAGTGAGCCTAAGCCCGCAGATAAACCAGACAGTGAGCCTAACCCCGTAGCTAAACCAGACAGTGAGCCTAAGCCCGCAGATAAATGTTGGTTGTGTGTTTTCTGCTTCTTGTGGTAGGAGAAAACACACAACCAAAACTGATCGGCCAGTGGATGACAATGATCCTAGGGAAGGACTCTCAATGCCAGTTACTGACACAAAATCAGAAGTCGGTACTGAGTCCTTTTCCCTGAAGTCCCTTTGTGGCCTATGAAAATGCCTTAGGAACCCCCTTAAATATTTCCTGGGATACCTGACCCTCCTTCCAAAGATGATACATCCTCTTTTTATTCCTAAGTTCCTTCAAAACCTCATCCTCTCTTTCAATACAACTAGAGAAATCATCCTGCTGAATTCAAGGTCAGTGTTTTCAAGTACTTTGGCATGCACCTGACCAGCAGTTCAACACCTCAACTGTCATCAGCTACAGAGCACACAACAAAAAAAAAAAAAGCTGAGGCAAGGACAAGACCATCTAGAAGACTGAACAAGGACTTGTTTAAAGACATTATTTTTTAAACTGTTCACCCCTGTTATTTTGAGATGAGTCCCTGTCTGGTAGCACTCTCAGCTAATGTTACCGCCATGCTTGCTGCCTGCTCCTTTCAGAATTATTAGCTTTTGTAAGACATATATAGGACATATACTCAATACAGGATGCACTTCAGTCTTTCAAACAGTACCTTCAAAACTTATTTTTACTGGACTCATGTCACCTTTCAGGCCTGGTGCTCTCCCCCTGACACAGGAAATGTATCAGTAATTTAAACATCCTGGGAGCTGACTACAAGCTACACAAAAAGCACAAAATTCAATTTTTTCTGGTCCCAGAGTCACTTAACACTTTTTGCCCTTAGAGAGTTCTGCAGCTGAAGTTCACTTTGTGTCCTCTGCATTCCACATTTTGTCAGCTGTAGAGACCTTTCTGCTGTTATGTGTGATCTCCATCATACCCTTCAGCAACCACAGATACCTGAAGAACCAAGCTTCCAGCCTCACACACACATAGCTTGAAATCAAATAATTTTACTAGGGTACTTTTCAGACAGGATTACATGTGTACAAGGCTGAACTTTAAAGCAGGAAAGCTTGGCTCCAAAGCCAAATGTGGAACCCTACCTTTGGTGAACTACCTAAACCCACAGTGCAAGAAAGCAAACATGACCCACAGCCAGTCCATATAGTCACCTCAATTCTGAGCCACAGACTCCAGCTACTTAAAAGAAGCTGCATCCCAGCTTATAACTCGCTAATCTGTCTACTAATGAGTTCAAGCCTGTCACTTCCCTCACTGTGGTAAGAAGATATAACATGCAACTCACACTCAGGCCAAGTAACATCCTTTACCAATTTAACATCAACAAGCTTCATTTTCCACAAATTACTATGGCAAAATACATGAAAACTCTTCACACAACTATCCTGAAGTCACCCCTCAACACTTTTATCTAAGTGAAAGATTTTAATTTTTACTTGGTGGACATGGTCAAAAAGCAGGAGAGTTTTGTACCACAGGGTGGAGAAAAAAGTTCCAATTATGATGACAATGATGAAGAACTAAGAAAATTATCACTTTTCCATGGTCACCAAATATGCAGGTTTCTCCTCAGAAGGAAATTTAATGAAAATATGTAATGTAATCATGTTAGCCATATTGGTATAAGTCCCTGTAAGGTCAAATTCACTAGAAGACTCAGCCATGTAACCATGTTTTTTCCATCTAGGCAGTGTTCAAGAGGCCAGAGAAACTGCTTTCCCCCAGTCTTTTTGCAAATTCTCTTCCTCTGGAGGTCACTGACCAGCTATTGTGGTATTGAAACAACTATCAGAGATATAAAGTCATTAATTTCCACTCAATCTGCATTCTGAATGTACATGCTTACACCCATCAAAAGCAGAAAAGTTCGAATTGCTAGTGTGCTAACTTCATGCCATCCAACAACCATCACAAGATCCTTCACCAAACACTTCAAGAGTTCAACAAACAAAACAAAAAATCGCAACCATCCTATCTTTAAGCTCCATGTTGTCATGATGAAGTATCCTAATGTGCATTACTTGGAGGGACACCATCCTCCTGCAGGATCTGTGAACCGCTACAATTTCTGACAACCAAATCACTTCCACGTGATTTGTTTAAGTATCTTTATTATGCATCTATCCATCAACAGGTATTCACATGAGGAGCTTGTGTATGCATTTAGGCAAACTGTCTGACTGCTGTCACAGCTCTTCCACAGTGAGCTCCTGGCTCCAAAGCTAGACTGCACCTGGGCACATCTACATTTCCCCCAGGGCAACTACAATGTTTTTGACACAGCTGGCAAGAGTTTGTGGTATCACACTCACCCTGGGCGGGACAGTCTGCAGGGCTGTGATGTAGTTCTCCAGAGCAATGCGTCGACGGTCATTCAGCATGGCTTCCACTCGTGCCATGTGAGTCTCCACTAGCTGCTGTCTTTCATTCGCTGCTTCTTGTTCCAGTGATTCCACTTTCTCCTGGAAATGCTGAAAAAACCATCAATCACAACAGAAATAGAAAAGATATCAGCATAGATGGGAAAAAAAGAGTAGAGAATAATATGATCTCTCCATGAAGTAGATTATTAAATTATATCACACCCAGCACCCCCTGTATCTTAATCTTACCATCTGGGCTCCAGATGGTAAGGTTGTGGTTGCATTTTCCTTTACCTGGATAACAGCTTTCTTGTCGGCCTTTGGCAAGTTCTTTGCTTGGCGTTCTGCCTCTTCCCACTCTCTCATGACCTAATGAATAAAATAAGGAGTGTGACTTTGCTATTTTCCTCCCTTGTCCCACAGCTCAGCAGCAGCCAAGCACTGAAGCTCCAAGAGTCATATTTTTACATTCCTCTTCTCCTTTTATCTCTAAAAAAAAAAGGCAGTTACAACACTTATGAAAGTAGGATCCTGTTATTAAATTTTAAAAAGGCAGTACTTGTGTGTCTGAACACTGTACTTAGCTCTCACAACTCCACTGTGAAGGAACACATTAACCAGTCCTCAAGCAAGGAAAGTGGAAATCTCCATGGGTAAATACACCAACCTTTTTTCATCTCAAACAGAAAGAAAACCAATTCCACTCGTATTGTCCAAGGGTGTAAATTTCAACTCATTCCAATTGGATCATGCCACCTTTTTTGGCAACACTAAAGCTTTTAATTTAATCAGACTGCATCACTGGCCTGAGTAGGGCAGATCAAAAATTACACATAATTTGTGCTAGTCCAGCTATTTGTCCAGAAACAGGGGTTGTAGAAACACTTCCAAGAACTGAATACGTATCTCAAGTACAACACTGTCAGAAAAATAACATAGGAGATCTTTCAGTGTCATTTCTTTCAGCAATGTGAGAAGCCTCCTCTTCCTGTAACATAGAGCAGTAGTATTTCAATAGTCAGGGAGTGGGTTAACTTGTTGCCCATGAGATCTGAAACCTTTATGTCATCTGTAAAGGCATCACTCATTTCACAACTAGACAGCAATCTCCTCAGATAACATATTTTATATAGGAACAATTGTTCCCACTGAATGAAATGCACATAAATAGGTGACTATTTATGTGCAGGATTAGCATGATAAGAAACCTGTAAGCAATTACTCACAATGTGCATTTCCTTTCCTTCCCTTCTCACTAAAACACACTTTCACACCATTTAATAAAAATTGTCAAGATAATTTTTGAAAAAGCTGAGAGTACACATGGACAACTAAAATTTTACCAAGACCAATACCTAAGGCAAGAGAAGTAAGACCTGCTGTGTCTTATGTTTGCAAGTTGAGCCTCCAGCACTCATCTCCTCTCTCAGGCTTCCCAGTTTTTCCACACACCACACCAGACATTGCTAATCAGGCTCTATGATGAGCAGACTGGAAAGTGCTGGTGGTGCCTAAGGGTACCTGGCTGAGCCTGTGCCTTAAAAAAACCAAAAAAGCACACAAACCTGGGCTCAGAGGAGACTTTTACAAGTCCCAGGCCTTAAAATGTAATACCTCTCAGTTCTATACAGGGTTGTAGGATTACCCAGCAGGCTGAAACCTGCACTCCAAAACAACTCAATATGTTGGATTTTGTTGCCAAGTTTCAATCTTCCTTTTCATCCCAAACCCTAGAGTGTATCTCAAGACAGCAGTACATCAGTTATAATAAAAACAGATAAACTCATTGTCAGCAAAATTGTTTATCTGTAAGAGATTCTGGCCTTAATAACAGTCCAAAAGAATGGAGACTTATCTTTTGGGAAGCTAATGGGGTGCTGTAAACTTTTAATTTTTTGGTGAAATTTGAGAAATTGTTTTGTCTGCTTTCTGGCTTCACCAGGGGGCATGGTTAGGCAGCAGTTAAAATCAGAGACCTGAAACGAAATAGTTAGAATCACACTCTTTATTTCACCCCACTCTTTTACTGAAAACTAACCTGAAATTTAAGTCCCAAGAACTGTACTCCAACCAATGTAACTGTCAGCCTAAAACTGCCTCTTCAGTTTATATTATTTTCTCATCAGACAATACCCATTGATGTTTAAACTGAAGCCAAGCTATGTGGCAGAAGGAAAACAAAATTTACAAGGAGTTGTAGCAAGGAAGTAATGACAGAGAACATGATGGCAGCACACTGAAGTTAAAAGTCATCCCCCACCTGCTACTATTGCAATACTTTGGCACAGGAGATTTCACTGATTCTCTGACAAAACAGAACTAGATTAAAATAACTGACACCACTATTTAGAGCACAGTCGTGTTTTCTGGAAAAAACATTAATTCTCAGAGTGCTGCTGTGTATTCAGTGTGCACTAAGCATTCAGCCCTTAGTTGTGCTTAGACCATATGACTGTGGGGGCTAAGAAAACAATCTGTGTACACAGGCAGCATCTTTCCAAAGACCTGACATGCCATTGATGGGAGGATGTGTCAGAGACTGAAATTTTATGATTTTGTCTGTTATAGCAAAAGTACATAACAAAAGCTGCACAGAAGACCACCCAAGCCCACCCTGAATGGGCCTCCTGACTGAAATCCTGAACTGTGAGTTAAACCTCCTAAGGAACAGAGATAAGAAAAGTGACACTATTGATCAAAGCATCTGGAAGAGTATCCACTGCAGGGCCCAGCCAAGCACCTTCAGGGGGGGAGGCTGTAGCCCCAGGCTTATCTGCCGCCAGGCTTGCACAGACCCCCACCAAAGGGTGGGAGGAGGAGGGGTTTGGGTGTATATCGAAAAAATCTCTGGTGAGAGACAGTGCACGCCCATCCTCCACTGTGCAGGGGCCCCTCCACTCCAGGAAAAGCCACATCCATGTTAAGGACAGCTGAGGGGTATCATGGCCTATCAAAGGTCCCCCAAAGGGATCCCCAGAGCATCGTAGCACTGCAACATGATGCAACAGATCCACAGTGTTGCAAGGGACAGTGTCAAAGCTAGCCCCCTTAGGGGAGGCACCTGGACATTCCCACCTGGCCCAAATGTATATTAACCCATGGGATTCTATACTTTTTGGTGCTGCCACGGTGGGGGACCCTCACCACCAAGATGGGATGGAGGAGAAGAATGAGATGTTGTTGGGACCTCCAGAAGAGTGATATGTTTCTACCTAACCCCTGTCACTCTATCCTGGTCCCCCCACCCCCCATGCACAATTCTTTTTCTATCTCTCTCTTTTGTCTTTCTTTCTCTTTGCTTCTTTTATTATTAAAAAAAATATATCAAGTCTTTTTGGCAACAACATCTAACCTCATTTGTTTTAAATCATGTTTTTTGGGTATATTTAAAACCATCCTGGGTCCGATCCAATTTATTCACAGAGACTTAGTTTGCTTTGGTCTTCTGTGTTATGCCGGTTCATAACAGTCCCCAAAGGAGTCCCAAGACCCTGCATGTGATACTCCATGATGAAACAGATCCACAGTCTTGCAAAGGACAGTGTCTAACTGCCCCCCCACCCCTCCATAGGGAGGCACCTGTGTGTTCCCACTTGCCCAAATGTATATTAATCCACAGGATTCTATGCTTTTCAGCAGGGGACCCTCACTTCCAAGAAGATCAGATGGAGGGGAACAATGAGATGTCATTGGGACCCATGGAGGGGCGATATGCTTCTACTTAATTTCTGTCACTCTCCCTGTCCATCTGCTTCTTTCTTTCTTTCTTTCTTTTTCTCTCCCTGTCCATCTGCTTCTTTCTTTCTTTCTTTTTCTTTCTCCCTCTCTCTTTCTTCCTTCCTTCCTTCCTTCCTTCCTTTCTTTCTTTCTTTCTTTCTTTCTTTCTTTCTTTCTCTCTTTCTCTCTTTCTCTCTTTCTCTCTTTCTTTCTCTTTCTTTCTTTTTCTATCTTTCTTTCTTTCTTCCTTCCTTTCTCATTTCCTTTCTTTCTTTTTCTTTCTTTTTCTCTTTTTCTTTATTATTCTTTCTCTTTCTTTCTTTTTCTTTCCTTCTTTTTTTTCTTTCTTTATTCTTCTTTCTCTTTCATCCTTTCTCTTGCTTTTTCTTTCTTTCTTTTTCTTTCTTTCTATTTCTTTCTTTTTCTTTTTCTTTCTTTCTTTCTTTCTTTCTTTCTTTCTTTCTTTCTTTCTTTCTTTCTTTCTCTTTTTCTTTTTCTTTCTCTCTTTTTTTTCTTTTTTTCTTTCTTTATTATTCTTTCTCTTTCTTTCTTTCTCTCCCTCTCTCTTTCTTTCTCTCTTTCTTCTTCTTCTCTTTCTCTTCTCTTCTCTTCTCTTCTCTTCTCTTCTCTTCTCTTCTCTTCTCTTCTCTTCGCTTCGCTTCTCTTCGCTTCTCTTCGCTTCTCTTCCCTTCCCTTCCCTTCTCTTCCCTTCTCTTCCCTTCTCTTCCCTTCTCTCTCTTCCCTTCTCTTCCCTTCTCTTCCCTTCTCTTCCCTTCTCTTCTCTCTTTACCTCTTTTAAATAAAATACATCAATTTTTTGGTATCAACATCTAACCACTTCTGAGTTTTATCCCATTCTGGGGAATATTTGACCTAATATTTGAACAAATATTCAGGGTTCTTTCTGCTGTATTCACAGAGTTAGTTCTCTTTGCTCCTCTCTGATTAGGGAGGATAGCAACAAGATATGAACTTACAGAAGGCCCAGAAATTATGGCATTAAGCCAAGTCATAAACTACAATGATGTGCTCAAGCTTGAACATTGGCCTAGATTAGCAACTTTATTATTTTCTTCTTCCTCGTCTCCCTTTCTGTCTTAAAATCACATCTCTGACATCTGCCTATTTTTTTGACTCTGAAAGAGCAGTTCCAGATTTTCAGAACAAGTGTTCCCTTGCCATCTTTATCCTCAAAACTAATCCTCTGCTAACCCACATGACAAAAACAAGCACTGTGGGTAATGTGACTAAGAGGACCTTTGGCTACACCAAGTCTACCTCTGTCAATTTTATTTCTTTAAACCTTTTAAGACATGGAAGGCAGGATGATAAACTGACAGCCAATACAGCTAGTTGGAATGGATGTAAATTAGTGGCCTCAGAGTTCAGCTTTGGTGCCACAAAACTGAAAGAAAAAAAAAAAACAGAATTACATGGCTGTTTGCAGAAACAATATTCCAGTAAAGACTGCTGTGACCTGAGTGACAGATTTTTGTAACTGAGAAGACTCCAGGGCTTGAGAGCATCTGTGTGTGTGTGTGTGCTAACCAACTGAAGATACAGCTATCCATGGGCCATGCTACCACCCACAGGGAACTCCTGGTCCCACCAAAGTCATGATTTCAGGGATTTGTGAGTGAGAAATAAGCCATAGTGCTACAGAGGACCCAAAAGAGCAAGGAGGAGAAAAAAATCCCCAGTTACACATGTGCAGAAGAAGGCTGAACTTGGCCTCTGCACTTACAAACCTCTTCTCCTCTGTTGACAGCACAGACCTATGAAAAACATACAAATTTAGGGCTATTCAGTGGTTGGCGGCTTTGTACAGGGAAAAAAACAGCTTCTGATTGACATATAATCAGCAAGCCATTTCAAAGACAAACTTCTTCAAAACTCAGGCCTTAGAGCCTGGCAGATGCTTTTTGAAATTGGGTTGTAAGGGACAGTAAGAGGGAAAGAGGCAGTATGGAAAATGTCATTCATTATTAAAGAGATGCTAAGTACAAAAATTTCATTATGTATTGAAGCAACAGAACTCCCATTTTTTACACTAGGGCACAAAAGCATATCTACAAAAGAATTTATGGAAGACATTTGGGTTAGCACAATCAGGCCAGCAGAGGTACTTGCCTGAACATTGGCTTAGTGAGAATGGTCAGTCATGCCAAAAGGGTATCTATCTTTGTTAAGGGCTTTTTTTCCACACTTAAGTCAACCTTTTTTCTGGCAATATCATTAAAATTCTCCAAAGAGTCCTGACTACAACTGAGGGGGGTTATCCTATTAACCAGACAGTTTTAAGGAAGGAAACAGGCTTCCCACACACTGTAGTAGAGATAGTGGAATCTAGGGAATACATGAACTGGTATTATTTAACATCTTTGTTGAGGACATGGATAGCAGGAATGGGAGCAATCTGAGGTGACACCAAGGTCAGTGGTGTGATTGATACTTGTTGGGGAAGATGGAACAGGAAAGCCTTATAAATATGATTGCCTGGCAAAAGATTTTGAGAATATGGAAACTATAAGTGAGATTGAAATGAAAGCAAACTTTGAGATACCAAGCCTTAGTTACTGAATGACTGGAAAACAATAGTATGGCTGGCTGAAGGTAATCCCCTTTTGATGAAACAATACCCTCTACTTGCAGACAGGTCCAAGGGTCAGAGCATACCCTACTAGCTTGGCAGAAGAGGTCCTAAGAGTAGTTTTTAGTGTTTAAAATGCAACACAGTATGGTAATGTAATGATTCTCATAGGCTGTATGTAAATGCTATAGGATTTGTATCTTGTACTAGATTGGTTAGTGAAAATTAGAATATTCAGCACAGAACAAGATTTATTGTATTGCAATGGGAACTTCCCTCTCTTGCCTCTTTTGCCCTCTTGTTCTTTCGGGCTCCTCTTTCGGGCCTGCTCGGAGCTGTGGCTGGAGGCTCCAAACAGGGCCCCTGCACCCACGCCCTTTGCAATAAACCGCAAGTTCCAAGACCTGGCTTCAGAGACCTCTCGTCTCCGTCCGTCCCGATGGCCCCACCCACCATCGCTTCTACAATACTCTACAGGGCAGGGATGTCATTCAGAGGGAGCTAGACAGGCTTAAGAGGCAGGCCTGGAAAACCACAGGTTCAAGTTCAACAGGGCCATGTGTGGGCCTCTGCACCAGGGTTGGGGCAATCCCAAAATCAATATAGGCTGGGCAATGAGTGGGCGTAGAGAAGCAGTGGGAAAAGAACTTGAGTGTCCTGGTGGATTAAAAACCAAATATGAGCCAGCCATGTGTGCTCAGAGCCCAGGAAGCCCAGTGTATCCTGTATCCAAAACACCACGGACAGCAGGTTGAGGAAGGCATTCTGTCCCTCTGCTCTACTCTGGTGAGACCCCACCTGCAGTGATGCATCCAGCTCTGGGGCCCAACACAAGATGCACATCAACCTGCTTGAGTGAGTCTAGAGGAGGACCATAAAGATGATAAAGGATTGGAACACCTCCTCTGTGAGGCCAGGGTGAGAGATTTGGGGTTGTTGAGTCTGGAGAAGAGAAGACATCAAGGAGACCTTATAGCAGCCCTCTATTGCCTAAAGGGGGCCTTCATGAAGGCAGTAGAGGGGACTTTTCAAAGCATGTAGTGATAAGGAGGTATGGTTTTAAACTGAAAGAAAGTAGGTTTAGAGTCAATATTAGAAATAAATTCTTTACTCTGAGGGTGGTGAGGCCCTGACACAGGTTGCCCAGAAAAGTTGTGGATCCCCCATCCCTGGAAATGTTCAAGGCCAGGCTAGGTGGGATTTTAAGCAATCTGGTGTATTGGAATGTGCCCCTGCCCATGGCAGGGGGATGGAACTAAATGATCTTTAAGGTCCCTCCAACTCAAACCATTCTGTGAATCTACAGTGTCACTGGGACTAAAAATCAGCTGAAGATGTATCCAGGATGTTAGAACAACTGGCATGCAATGATTAAAAAAAAAAAATCTTGAACGAACACCAGACCTGTTCAGGCTGGTTGAGAACTGCAGTATTTTCAGATGTTTGCTTGAGAAATAAACTTCCAGGAATCAAAACTATTCTAGGACACAAGGTGTCATTAAGTTCCTATCATAAGTACCCTACATGCTGCAATTCCAAAAATATCGTAGACAGCCAAAGGAAGAGCAAATTTAGGACATGAGGACGTCACAAGATGTCTTAGGAGAGAAATGTATAAATATGCTGCTCCCTTAAGTAAGGTTTGGTATCTGGTTCATCAGGCTATTTAGCAGCATCTAATTAAGTAAGGGAGCTGTACAGCCATTAACAAACTGAAAAGAGAAAAAGGGGAATTGCACCAAAACAAGAAACAAGAACCATGATACCTTGCAATCAGTTAACATAACCTCTCCCTGTTATCTTTTGGAGAACAGTGAAAATTTAAAGGTTACACATGCATCAATGAATGGCTGTCCCTGTTTGCATGGGAATGCAGTTTTCCTGCTATTGAGGCTGCATTATTAATTCTTGGGAAAAGCTTAAAATTTTGTATTAATATAATTCTCCTTATAGTATTTCCTGTAAAATAGGAAAGTTTATAAGCCTTCTTGCTTCAGGTGTGGTGCAGAAAAACTTTCAGGATCTATAGTCTAAAGAGATGGATACTGTAAAGCGCAAGGGATTAAAAGAGTCTGAACCAGAGGTGCATCAGGTCATCACAGAGACAAACTTCCCTACTAAAACTCTTTCATGACCTGTGAACTATGATGTGACATAACCACTGACAGAATCTTGGTCTCTGCTTGTGTGAAGATCTTTATACAAGAGAGAAAGAAACACAAGTTGTCAGAATTCCATGGTAAATTATGGGAAATCTCAGAAAAAAGATATGCAGAATATTTACATTTTCCCTGATGATATGTTTTAAAATATTTCACTTCAAGTTTAGTGATAAACTTCCCAACTCCTTAGATGATTACACTTTTCATGTCAACTAGAATGCATCTGATTTTCTTAGTTAATTGACTGTTGCAAAATAAGCTGTGCGGCAAACCCAATACTATTTTAAAGCTAGACTTTTTATTAAATGAAATAAATTATCTGTGTTTTGTGAACAAACCAATCTATTTCAGATTATGACATTTATTAGGATTAAAGAATTACTTGATGATTTTTTCTCTTTTTATTAGAAGGAAAATGGGCATTTCTGCTGCTTTCTAAACCTCCTCTTTTCAGCTTTGAAAGAACTGGACAGTGAATAATGAAAAAATTTGGTGTGGCTGGAAGACTTGGCTAGTGAGACTCATTTGTTACCTTTTCTTTTTACTGAGAAAATCATTGACAGCAAAGGTGTCACAGCAAAGTTAAATTATTCAGCAACATTTTTAAGATAACAAGTAAGAGTTCCACATTAATTTTCAGCTACATATAGACTTTAATTTTCTATTAAGAACATACCTGATTTTAAATAAAATGTAAAAAGCCATTTTAAAATAAATTGCCAGAAGAGGAAAGCAGTGGTATTGGACATAGATGTTTATGTGAGGAAACACAGAATAGTGAATTAGCTGGCTTTTCTACTAGCATCTACTATCTTTTAAACATTTGACAAGTTAACACGGAGGGGCTAGTTCGATACTGTACAAATCATAAAAAATTACCTTTCCCTTCTAGATCTTCCCTGAAGATCTTTCTGATCTTCAAAGCTCTGCAGGGGATCTGTGTACTTCAAAACACATGTCCTTTAAGATGTGATTTCATAAGCAGCTTAGGCAACTTAATGATTAATTTTTTTAATGTACCTATCATACTGCTTTTTACCAGGGCCAACTTAGGTTACTGAACTGGCTAGAGCTGGTTATTTGACTTGTTTTTGGAGGACTGACATTGCAGGAGTGGGGCAGCTGAATGGCCTTACCCCCTGTGTGCTCAGTGCTGACAGGAAGAATGGCTAGAAATGCGCTAATGAGGGCACCAGCTCCAGTTTCAGTCAAATCTCTGAATCACACCCTTCAGTTGACAGGGTCCTCCAGATGCTCATATTACAACAGAAGATACACAGTTCACCAAAATACTGCCCCTAATTATACAGCTTAACCTTTACATACCGGGATTTTGGAGAAAAACGTGGAACTACTGTGAGAATCTAAAGACTATGCCAAGGAAATCTGCACTGACTATCCTTTGCTTTCAAGAAACCCACCTTAAAAGCATTTTTTATAAAAAGGTTGTTTCAAGGGGAAGGAATGATGGGGTGGTGACTGTATTATTCACCAACCCTCTGCATGCCTAGCCAAGGCAGGGTCTCTCCTCTGCTAGGCAGTCTATGTGCCTTTTTTTATTATCCGGATTCCCTGTCCATTAAATTGGCTCTATTTCCTCAGTTTAAAGAGGAGACAGATTGATTGTGCTTCAACACTTCCCAGGCAGATGAGGAGCACCTATCTTCCTATCTATAACATGTCATATTTTCAGTATGTGGCTTGCACCAGTTTGATGAGTGCTTCAGGTAAGATGCACTGCCCAATTTATTAGAGAAGTGCCAGACACAGCTGCAGTACCAGTAGGCATGGATGTACAATAAGAGCTTAATTTCATTTTCACTCATAACATTTTATTTTCATTTTTGGAATAACACTTTAGCATAGAACTAAAGGTTAATAATGTATCATTAACAGACAGACATACTGAAATCCCATCACAGGAACAAAGTTATAATGTAAAAATACAGTAAATTAGCTACACGGGTATATGAAGTGCATCTGAATTATACTACATTCATTTTTTGTGGTTTTTTCCTTCTCAAAAAATATGCTTTCCTTTAAATCTCTTATATTTTTCTTTGTTATTAAAGCAGAATTGTGACCATTTTTATTGCAATTGCCATTATAAACCCTGTTTCTGAGAGAGTGGGTAACTCATCTGTCACTAGATTAAAACTTGGTTACAGTTTCAGGCTACACAAATCTCTTTGGTTGAAGGGAAAGAAAAGGGTTGATTCAGTCTGGATTTTTAGTTCGAAAGCACTAGTTTTTCCTCTTTTCTTTGACTTTAGATGCATATCATGTTACCTTGAGGCTCAAAACCATTAGATGAACATATGTGTTTTTACACTACCCCCAGGGCACACACAGATGATGCTCACCACAAACCATCTTCTCTCAGCTGCTCCAAGACAAGGACAATCAATACAAAGGCCAAGTTCTTTGCTTTGAAACATGAATAATTTCACAAGACAAACATTCTCCCACAAAAATGAGAGACATTTTTTACAGTTTTTTTTTCTTTTAACCCTTCTAGTAAGTGTAGCGACTTATGATCGCAGTGGTGACACAACCATAAATGTGTGTCAGACAGCTGAATTCTTAGATAATAGTCAGAAAGGCAGTAAATGATGTGTTTACAGCATTGCAAACTGGCAGGGCACCTGGATGAAGACTTGGGAAATAAGAAGATGAAGGATTATTTATTACTTGACAGACAAATTTATACACTTAGGAATAAAGAAATCTCCCCTTACCTGAGACATTCTTTCACGATGCTTAGCTTCAAGCCTCTCCTTGGCCTTCTGGAAATGGGCATGTTCATTCTCATCTCCAGGTGTCTCCAAGTATTTGTCAACAGCATCAGGAGTGCTAGCAGCTGTGGTAGGGACTAACGTAAAATATGAAGGTGAAGAGAGGGAGGGGAGGGAGAAGAAAATAAAAATTTCTACTTTAGTATAAGAAAAATTTAGATGAATTAATAAAGAAGCATCTGTTCTAATTTCCACTGGAATACAGCCATCTATTTAGCCTCAGAGGAAGACACAGAAATAGGATTTAGATGAACACGTTACACACAGCAAGTACATAAAAATACATCAGGATTTCTTCCCTCTCCCTTACCCCATTTTATAAACCAGGAAGGAGAAGCTCTGCAGAGTGAACAAAACAATGCTCTTGAAACAGGTTAGAATGCTGCCAAAAGAAAAATTCCAAGTATGAAAAAAAGCATGGCAATGAATGAAGTCTGTTAGCCAGCAAAACGCCTTTTGCAAAGTTACATGCTTTGTACATAAATTTTTTTTTAAAGATAAATTGTAACATATAAATGTGAATGCAAATCCCTTTCAAAGCACTTATGGACCTCACAGTACCTAATGAAATACCTCAAATACTTCCCTTAGCAACAATTTGGCTTCACAGATAGTTACTTCATTCATAATAACTTTGATTTAAAAAAACCTTCGCAAAGGCTGGAAATAACCAGCGAGCTTGCACTAATACCCAGCCTCCCTGCTGGATAACTAGGAGGTAGCTGTGACACTGGTAGTGGAAAGGTTTGCATTTAGGGTAATTCAAGCAAAGTGAGCAATAGTCCCCTCTCTATGCAGCTATATCCAACCCCTACTTTGTGAAGACTGATTCGGTTTTCCTTTAATATGTTAGAATTTATATAATTGGTATGGCATCAAACAACAGGCAGCTTGGAAGAGTTTAGTGAAATTCCTCAGAGACTCCTTGGAGAGGAAAAAAAAACCCCAATGAAACATATCATACTCTTATTATTTCCAATCCATTATTTTAATTAAAGGTGCTACTTGCTATCTAAACTAGGTTTAAGTTGAATTTTATCATATAAAAAGCTGCCTGAGTAAGAACTTCAAGATACATTTCCTACCCCTGCACAGCTAGAACTTGGCAATTAAACCTTCCATGAATGCCTTCCTTTTCACCAACCCTGACAAATACAATTTTGCCTTGCTGATATCCATTTAACATTAATCCATTAATGGCTGAGATCATGCCTCTCCAAGTTCTTTGATGCACTTCTTGACTGGGAGGACATCCCCAAAGCAAAACTTCCTCAAGCATCTTTGTGATACTCTGCTGCAAGGTCATTCTCGTTCAACTTGTCATAAGTTTAAATATTTATGAGAGGAAAAAAAAAAAAACAAAAAAAACGTTAATTTTTTCATGTGTGGTTCAAATGAGAAAAAATATAAGACAAAAGTATTCTCCTGAACATGACTTCTGCCAAGGTTGTACACAAAAGTCATCAAGTTCCACAGAGTAACAAGAACCAAAACAAAAAATGCTGTGATTAGACCCAGCAAAACAACTTACAGTAAACATTGCCCACAGCATTACCTTATATTAATTAAATTATTCATGTTTGGAATTAGTAGTAGTCTAACTTTTGGATATGAAAACATTTGCATTATTTCCTTTTTGAATCCTAAACTTCACCCACTTACTTATTAAAAGGTCTAGTACAACATGTGTGGTTCAAAGGTGAAATAAAAGCGAAAATTCATATAGACGAAGAAACTGTGGAAACAGAAATTAGTCACTTGCATCCACTAAAGGTCGTAGTCAAAATTAACAATTTATGGTATTGGAAGTCACAGTTCTTTAATGCGTTAGGCACTGGAAGTTGGCATGCAACTTTAGCTGCCAAAACATTTCACTTCCTGCTAACTAGGGAGATGTCAACATCCCAAACAAAAAAACAGATAAAGGAAATAACTGACAACAGGAGTATCATCTTGTAAGCTGTTGCTGTAAAAGGTACAGATCTTTATTTGCAATACATCTCTGAAGAAAAATTAAAGTGGACAGTATTTGCCCCTTAAAAATCACCGAGAGACTGAGCAAGTTTGGAAGTTCACAGTATTTAATCTAGAGAATAAATATTATTTTTACCTAAATTCACCCATAAACATGTGATACTGCTCTAAAATGATCAAAAATAAAACCACGTGTCAACATTTAAACTTCCTACTAAATTTTAGGGTTCATGCAAAGAAGGAGGGAACTGACAACACTATTGGTTCCCTCTGTTGTGAGCCACAGAAATTCAGTACTATCATAAAATTAAAAAAAAAAAAATTATAAAAGGTCATTTTAATGATACATCAACATTTTCAAAAACTGACTGTGCCACCAGAGTTCAACTCACTCCCACTTTGAAAGAGGAACAAATGAAAACACAGTGAATTCCACTGACGTCAGGCTCTGACAGCTGCTGGAGCTTCTGGGAGAGCTGTCTGAGAAATTAAGTACATTTAAGAGAAGGTATTTTCCCAGCTTTTAAGTCCCCAAGTTAAGAATTAAACATTAATGTACTATCAAGATAGCACTCATTTAAAATATATACTTCCTGTAACTTTAAGGATATTTAAAATGCAACAATTAACACACAAGTAAAAAAATTCATACAATAGATTACTTTTGAGTAGAAGACAGAAATCTTTCCTTTGGTAACAGCAATATGTTCACTTATTCTTGTCAATATATGCTCATCCTAAGGCCATTAAATTCAAATTAAACACCTGACAGATTCTATGACTTCAAAGAAGCCATTATGGACAGTCACAAGTAGAAGTTTGAATCATTATATTGAACGGAAACCACAGACTGTACTTAACATTGTTATTAAGAATCAGTAGAGACTGAGCAGGTAATCTGACATGCTGAAGGAATTAGTAACATCAGCCTCAAAGCCTTCTACTTCTAATGCAATTATGTATCAACTTCCAAGGAGCTGGATGATATATGAAAAAAAAAAAATTACACCAGTAACTCCTACCCTACAGATAAATCATTTCCATCAGACCTCAGAGCACTAGTCAAATCCACTAAACCTGGAGTGAGTTTAGGGCTTTGCATGACAGGACAGACCCACCTTTCCAGATACAAGCAAAGAGACTTAGCAAGAAGGCAGAATAAAACAAGCTCTTTTAAACTCTTTTTTTTTTTTTTTTTTTTTTAAGAGAAAGTGTTCAGGATATTAGTATTGAGATTTCACGGTGTATGGGTATTTGTGACAACAGAACATCCTCACATTTTGGTTCAGTCCAATTCCAATTCATTACCAGAAAATCTGACTCACATCCCACACTTCCACCATTTGCCCACTATACAAGAGAAACCCAATGCTATTCACTATTTCATATTACTCTGTAAAATCTAACTAATTTATCCTGAAAAGCAAACTAGAGGTAGACAAAGGAATGATGTGCTTTAGCATCCATCTTTCCTCCTGCCTAAGAGAGGCTTGATTTTTCTTCTGTTTTAATAGGACACAAAGGAGCAAGAACAATCTAAACTTCGGAGAGAAAAGAAAGAATGGAATAAATACATTAATAATAATGAAGTGGGGAGGAGAAGGCACAAAAATCAAAGACTAAATTAAGGGTGATGGTGGGAGGAAAAAACTACAGGAGAGGAGTGGCCTCGATGGAAACTATTCTCCACTGTTTTTCTTTTCTTCTGTGAGATTGGGGAGAAAAATGGCATCTGTTCTACCTCCTTCAGCAACATTAGATTAGTACTAAACACACGACATCACTTCAGTGATGAAACTTATATTCAGCACTTCCAACTATTTTCATTGCAATTTCTATTCAGCAAAAACATGAAGAATAAGGAGAAACAGCATGGTGAGACTTAAACAGTACATGAAACTAAAAGAAAAAGTTACTTCAGGAACAGAAAATACAGGTGTATATATGAGAGTATAGAACACACTGACAAAACATTAAAAGCTAGGAATAAAAATATAACTGAAATAGCTTAGAAAGTGTATCCTCATAGACTTAACTGTTGTTTGAGAAATTACTGGAGGAAAAAAAAAAGTCAGAAAAAAACCCTATGGGAGATAAAAAATCAGTCTGAGTTGTGCAAATAAAGTCCAAGAAGCTCAAGTACTCAGCCTAACTCCATCGTCCTTAAAGAGAAAATGTCTTAGACCAAAAATTTAAACTTCCAGAATAAACCAAGAGAATAATGGAAATGGTAATAGTCTTGTTATTGTTTTATTGAAATGAATCTGAGGAAAAAAGCACCCAGCCAGACAACAACTTCCATGAGACAAAGCAGAATCTTCTGAGCAGATGAGAAGATAATTTATCTTCCCAAATGTCGTGGTTTGACATGGAAGTGATTTTTTTTTTCTTCAGGAAGTTGGGTCAAACCAATCAGTGGTCAAGTTTGGATATTGGCACCTGAAGTGACCACTGAAGATAGGGATACGCCTCTGAGAACACAGGGGGTTAAAAGCAAGAACTCCCAAGAGCTCGCTCTCTTTGGTTCCGGTCAAGGTGTTGTGCGGACCTCCGCTGCCCAGCCATGGGGCTGGGTGGGGGAGGGGAAGCCATGTGGCCTGGTTGAGGTGAGCCGAGGGGTAGAAGGACTGGAACCGAGCCAGCTCCTGTGGACGGAAGGGTGGAGAGAAGCGGAGATGTCTTTGTCATTCCCCCCCTCAGAGGGAAGAGATAGAGAGTCCGGACGGTACCTGTAACTTTGCCAGCGTGGAGGAGAAGGAGGGGGGGGAAGGCGCCCAGCCTTGGCCTTGGGAATCGGCTGCTGGGCAGAGATATCAGCCGTCCAGGGAGTCTGAGCTTTTAACCCTTTCCTGAGAAATGAAGGCTTTGTAAAATATTACTCCTCCTTGATTTGAAGTAGAAGAGAGACAGTCTGGGATCCGAGATGATGGAAGAAGAAATTCTCGAGTTGGAAGGAGATGATGGAGTGGCTTGTGGCTGGACTTCTCTTGTTAGCCATAGACTGAACCAAATTCTCCTAACAGAAGCTGCAATTAGGGTGGTGCGTTGGTGTGCCAGGAGACCTGTTTCAGTGATTACCAGCAGAGGAGTAGAGAGAAGGTGTGGAGAAGCCCTCTATCTTCAAGGAAGAAGAAGAGGAGAAGAAGACCTCTGTTCTTGGACCCTCAGCCCCAGGGGAAAATGGGGGGGACTGTAGTCCCAAAATGAGAAACTGAACTGTTGTCTCTTTTGGTCCATGGCAAAGCATCCTTAAAAGAGCCCTGTGAGCAGTCTGTCCATGCACGGTGGTGAGAGCACTGTGACATGGAAAGGAGAGTGTCACCATGGCAGATTTTCTCCGGGCGGTTGCCATGTGTGACATGGAAACACAAGGGTGGCAATTGTGTTTCCTGGGGAGTCTGTGGCACAGAAGAGACTCCTGTCTCCCTTGAAAGATTGAGTATTTGAATATCTGGAGGGTAGGAACTTGATCAGGATCCTGGGTGGTGTCTCACTGTTAAGTTTGTTTAGGAATTAGGTGGGAGGAGGAGGGGTGTTTTGGAAAGTCTTCATCCAGGATTTAGTGTTCATAGGTTTTGTAGTAGTAGTTTAATAAAGTTCTTTCCTTTGTTACTAAGATGGGCCTGCTCTGCTCTGTTCCTGATCACATCTCACAGCAATTATTTAGAAAAGTATATTTTCATGGGGGCGCTGGCATTGCGCCAGTGTCAAACCATGACACCAAAGAGAGGCTGCAATCAGAGACAAATCATGTTTTGCATTTCTGGAAACACTTTACCTGATAGAGGAACTTCATGATTCAAAATATTCCTCTGTCAGTAAATACATTTAGACCTCACTCTATCCTCCTGCACAGATCTCTTCCTTCACTACATCTTCTGTCTTGTTGCAGGAGCTTATCACAGCTCACAAAGTATCCTACTCACTCCCATTATCTCAGATTTATCCGCGTCCCTTCCCTGGAACTTTGCCATGAACAGCTCTAGAAGATGCTAAGATAAAATGCCGCTGGAGCACCAGTTCAGCAATCCTGGCTCCAAGACTGCTCTTGCTTCTGCTCCAATAAAATACAAGTCAGCTCCTCTGCTCCATGACACACACAGTACCCCTTTGCTAGGATTCTTCATTTGTTTGTGTGCATTTTTAACCCTTCTACTTACTGAAAATGCTCATGAAAAGGCCATGTTTGGAAAACCTTTTTCTAAAAGGAGCTCTGAGATGCTGCTTGTGTTCTGCTCCTCCATGTCCTGCAAGCAGACAGGGCAGTGAGAGGTACTCACTCTTTAATGTCTCAGATGTAAATATCAGGTGATGCTTTCCCAGGAGTACATGCTTGCAAAGCAGACTGGGAGAAGAGTGTACAAGAGGCTCTCAAAACAGAACCCATCTGATAAAACTAGCACCTAATTTATCAGCTTCAATGGTGTATAGTGGAGAAAGCCACCACTCTCAAACAGTGCAAACACCATTTTTTCAGCAAAAACAGTCATTACAACATATAGTTGAGTTAAAGTAAGTGGGAGGTGATTCACCATCCATGTGCATCACAGCCCTGAGGGAAACATAAAAAAAATCAAATACCACTTTTCCCCTTTCGACTGCCAACACACACAAAGAATTCAACCAAACTAAGACCAAACAAATCTGGAAGTATGCATTTTAATACTTTTTAGCTTTGGAAAAAAAAAAGGTCATAAATACATGAGAATACACTGTTAAAAATACAAGCTATTTTTAAACTTACCTGACACTTCCCTAAAGTTAGTGTTTTTTCCTGCACATTCATTGTACGTGCAAACAAACACATGAAACATCAGTACACTTTGACAGAGAATAGAGAGAAGATGGGTGCATAGGCCTCACCTTAGGAGGTGATAAGCTCTCAACCCCCAACTCAGAGCGCACCTACAGTGCCAAGAAGTCACCCACTACCATGCCAGGTTAGCAAGAGGCCAAGGAGGACCGAGTGGTGAGCAGAGGAGTGGACAGACCGCGGCTGGGGTTAGTGTGAGCCCAGGCCCGCTCCCCACAAGGCGGGCACCGTGGAGGGCACTTACTGATGCTGCCACAGACCGCCATGCAGTATTCCTCCGAGTCAAAGTTGTTCCGGTTCCCACCACAGCCGCCGTAAAAGAAGGGTGCACACTTTCCTTCAGCCATGTCAAAGTACCAGCGGGAGATCATCGCGCGGCACGGCCCAGTCTCAGCTTGCTCAGAGCACACCTCTATTCACAGGAGACCCGGAGGAACCAAATTTAGCATGGAAATGGTATCGTCTTGGCTTCTTTATTAGGTGTCTCTCTGTGTCCACACACTCAAGTGGGGAAAGGACATGCACCAAGATGGTGCTTTGGAAGGAGATGCACAAAGGTGATGTTTTGAGGAATAGGAAACCCTTCCCCAGAGATAATGAAGGTAAATTTTGAACTGACACAGATTCCTGCCACAAAGTCTCCTTAGCCTACCTATATCTTATGTTTCTAGCAACTTTATCTGCACACATTAAGAGGTGCTGCCCTGAAACAAATGTGGAATTTCATCTGCTTCCAGGCCAGGAAGGGGTACAACCATCAAGTGACTGGGGGTTTTGCCAATAGCCCTGGGTGGATTCCTGCCCAAGCAGCTTACTTGATATCTGAAAGTAGGAGACACATTTTCTTTTGTTCTTTTTTAGCTCTACATACCCTCCATGACCAAATAATACAAAAGAAAACAAACAATTGTTAATACATTATAGTGGAAAACAAATTCACTACAGACACCTATTTAATTGTAGCCAGTGATGAAGAAACTCCCTTTTGCAAGCCACCCAGCACAGGGTTTTTAAATCTCAGTTTGAGGGCTCAGAGATATAAAATTACTGCTGTAGCTTGAACCATCCATGGGAGGAAATCTCACCCCCAGTGAATATACCTACAGGAAAAAAATGAAAATAATTTGTGCTTGTGTTCACTGTGCGCTGCTACAGTCTCTGCCTACATTCTGCAACACAGGGAAATCTGAGGGAAGACCCAAACCACACAAATTAAAGGAAGACAAAGCAAATTCTGCCTGCAATTTGGAGTTCAGCCAATTACACATGTAAACATATAGCCTTTACCAATAATGTTCCAAACAGACAAAAAACAGTTTTATCTTTCAATGTGCTGCACAAGTAATTTCAAATATACATAATATTAAACCAATAAACCCCTCATTTACTTTCATCCCGCACACTACCTGGCAAACAAACTGCTACATTCAACTAGAGGCTTTTAAATTCTCTGCATAAATTTGAATTTTGTGGAAATCACATTCCTACGGGTTCAAAGGTAAGAAAAAAATATCACTGCACTAGCATTGAAAATCCCCTGTATGTTCATCAGATCCAAATGCTGGCTGCAAAGAATCCTGCTTTTCAGTGTCTCTCCTGATCCATCAATTCACTGTCCTCAGAAGCACCATGGCTTATAAATAGATTTTTATTGCCCAATCGTCACTGGCAATACAACCTACATTTCCTTAAATATAAAATACAGGTGCAATTTTACATGCATTTAACTTATTCACGTATTCTAACTATAAATAATGTCAAGAATCGATTTTAGAAAGCATACATTTATTCTGAGAGAAACAGATCCAAGAGTATGCAATCATCAAGGATGTGCTAAAAATGCTGCACTTCTATATGAAGAAATTAGGGGGAAAAGAATACTGAGTTTTTTACTTGAAGAAAAAAGAAAGTAAGTATCATTAATTGCACTGCACATTAACTACAATTAATTGTATATTACCATATGATTAATTATAAATCATTTTTAGTATACAAGTAGTTCTCATGATTTATTTTAAAACCAAATTCAGCCACACCACCCAATTATGCAGTCAAATCTTGACAAAAAGTTAGCTTTGCACAGTCTTGGAAAAGCTGTCACATGTAAATTAAAAATTAATAGCGACCTCTGATACAAAACAGACATGTATAATAAAAATAATTTTTATTCAGGAAATGTCATTTCTGAAAATACAAAGGTCTTAACAATTCAGCCTTTCTTATTTAATGCTGATTCTGGACTAGCTTATAGCCACACAGTAAGCCCCTTCTAGGTTTCCCTCAAAATATTTGTTTTGCTATACAGACTGATTTATTTTCCACTGTTTTCATGTCAGAAACTGTTTACAGATTTAATCTGAAATTTCCTATAGGTATCTCTCCCAAAGAAATAACAACAGAGATTTGAATGTGCAAAAGCAAAGGTAATTGTCCATCATATTGGACACTGGAATTGTCTCATCGCTGAACTAAGTCATTTATACACATGAAGATGCACTTGAACAAGTGTTCAGTAAACCACAGAGTAACATATTAAAAAGACCAAGCTAGAAGCTGTGCAGCCCACTGTTGTGGCCATTCACAGGCCCCCTGCCTGACCTGTCCCCCTTCCCTGACCCTCAGGGGATGGACATCCTTCCCTCTAGCCTGCACTGCCAGCCCTACTGCCCTTGGTGAGACCTACATGGTACTTAGGTAACCACAGAGAAAAATGTTCAATTGTCTTCTAATGTTTATGACCTAAATGGAGAATAAACAAGAGAGGGGGAAGTGCTCTGGCTTACTGTTTCATGACTGCTCTTTTTGAGGGAAGTGTGGCACCAGTTCAGTCTAGGAAACGTATCACTGCTGTCATTCATCCCTTTCCCGATGTTACCATGCCTGTCTGCCGTTTTCTGTGGAGAGCTCAGAGTAGCATTCCTTCACCCCTGCTTTGGGGCAAAGGTACATTTTTAAATCATCTTCTCTTACTGGGCAATGGTCCCATCACTCCTGTTTGTGAGCCAGATACTCCTTCTACACCTCTCTATATCCCCATCCATCACTTGTCCTTACAAGAAAAAGCCACTGCATTTGGTTCTCAGCTGCAACACCTAAGCTGAGAAGATAGGGAAATGAAGTGCTGAGATGAGAAATTTAACAGGTTTTCTCAGGCTATTAATCCAAACACCACTTCCCCTTCCTTCTGCTGATGCCAAGTGTAGCAATTAATGTCGACAGGGTGAACTACAGTATTTTAGCAGATATTAGGAGCAGGCAGGCAGCATGCACTGCTGTAGTGGATGGGTTAAGCTAAATAATTCATCAAAAAATTAAAAGTTATCTTTGCTTCATATTTTAATTCTGTTGCTGAAAACTGAAGCAAAGATGAATTACTTTTTGCAAACATGCAATTCAGTTTTACTTGATACCACAAATAATTTGTATGCAGTACAGCAACAACAATGAGCTTTGCTTTGCTTAAGGAACTTACTCACTGTTCCTGTTACATACAGGCAGAGGTATTATAAAAGAAAGGCCTTATGAAATCAGGCCTTGCTCTGCTGAATTACCAGCTGGCCTGTTAATTCTTTTAAGTGCAGCTAGCTAAGTTCCCATGTGAAGAAATCTTAAAAATGAGAATCCGTTTGCATAAAACCCTACTCTTGTAAAAAAAATAAATTTGCACCTGCCATAAACATGAAATCTATTCCATGAGAATCAGAGAAGAAGATCCAAACTTAGGGAGATTTGATAGGCAGAATACCAGTTACTAACCAATGAACTGAGTAGCAAGAAAACTACTAGCCAATCAGAGTAAAACATGAGGTCTGTGAAAACTGTATAAAAATGAGTTATGTGAATAAAGACTAGGCTTTTCTGCATAAAGAAACAGTCCCGTCTGCTTACTAATGCAACGCTTCCCCCTCCAAAGACAAACTTTTGCCTTTAGCTTCAAGAAATTGGATACAATTAAAGAGGACAAGCCTTTGCGACAATCCAGGTTCATGAACAGTTGCTTTCAGACACTTCAGAGTTTTCAAACCGTTCTACTCCAATAGTCAAATTTCTCTCATTCTGTGTCCTAAACCACAGGTGTCAATATCTCTGTTCTCCAAAACTTTAGACATTACAAATTACTTTTGAGATAATCAGGAAAATATAAGTCAATTTTCCCCATTCCAAACTTCTTGTATTTATTCCAGCATGTCGGGTCAAATCCAGTTGTTCCTAACCATGCAAGCACCACTCCCTGAATGATAGTGCTATGGCAAATCTTGTTAATTTGCTTTTAGATTAAGTAGTTGAATACTGAAAACTAACCAGTTACATTAAACATTGGCACAGATTGTGTTATTTTTTTCTTTGAAAACCAGACTTCAGCACCCTAGGAAATACAGTCTTTAAGTATGTGGACATTGATTTATACTGACTTTATATAAAGTACTTTCATAAGCAGTCATTTACCAAAATGCTGTAAGTAGAGCTCATTAGAATTTATGTGCAAACATTTTAGATGTTTTTGAAGATCACTTTTTACAGAGGGAAATACAAAATATGGTTCTGAATGTCCATTTAAATTTTTCATTACCATTCATTTTTACTGCTACTTGAAGAAAACCAATTTCAAACCAAAGTGAAATTATAATTTCTTTATTTCAAAATCTCAACTCCATGTTTTTTTTTCCCTTATGGGACTTAAATTCTTAACAACACTTTCAATTGAGAAATCGAAAATAAAACATAAACTTCTAACGGGTAGAATAATTAAAGCTATATTTACATATTTCTATTACTGTAAATATCAAGTTTATTCAATATTTTTTTCAGGATTTGAATTTATTTACATGATCATGAGAGCTAAGCTCATTTAATACCAGCAGTCAGCCCCAAAGCTTAAATCAGAAATTAAATTTGAAGAAATCTAAGAAAAAAGGGACCAACAGGAAGAGTTAGCTTACTAACTCTGACCTGTCTTGGAAGTTGGTTTCCCATGTCTAGCTTACACCTCTGAGACACCTATTTACCTTAATGCTACAGAAGAAAGGTACCATCATGCTGACTTATAAATACTGCAAGGTCTTGATAAATATAGCCACAGTAATGGAAAATATATTGTATTGGTGAGCCTTTCTATACTACCAGCCCTGCAAGTTTGAAGCTGATATAATCAAGTACACACAACTAAATCATTCTGAGGGTCTGAACGAGCCCATTAGCACTGGTGTGTGTTTGCTGTCCGTTCAAACTGTGTAACAACCACACAGGACCTGAACAGCTCTTAAATGAGGATCTCAAACAGTTGCTTAAATATATGGGATCAGATCTTTTATTTTACCATTTATATCTCGTTAAAGAACAGAGTAAGTAACTGATAAATGCAAGAGAGGCCAAAGAAATAAACCTCTCAAATGTGTACCATAAGGTATATGCTCACCTTCTTCAGGCACTAGTATATAAAACATCACAAATGGAGTAATTTTGGCTTCCATATCCTCAGGAATTGAGCTATACTTTGAGGATATTAATATATATGCCCCTATATTAGCCTTTATTTTTTAAACTAGCTGAGAAAAATTAGGCAAGAGTAAATGCACTGTTTTTCTTTCAGTTATACAATTTGTGTTCTAAAAAGGCAGAATCAATCAAAAGGGAATATTTGAAGATAATTTCACTGAAACAAAACTTCCTCATTCTGAATATATAGTTAGAAGAGGACACCAAATTTTAATTTGAGTATTCAAAGACAAGAGCTAATTTCAGAACAGGCTTTTGGAATTAGGAGAAGACAGCTGTGAAGTTGGCACATGCTCTGGGACTAAAGTTGGTGCACAAGCTACACAATTGCTAAAATGCTTTTTTACAGAGAGAAGTTAAAAAAGCAAAATTATGACTTCTCAATGCAATAGAGGACACCTCCTCTAAAGCTGTTAAATACCCTTAAAATGTAATTTCTATCTTGTGTAATCAAGATAAAATTCTCTCTATAATGTTTATTCATAAGCTACTGCAAGGGCATATTTAGAATATTAAAAAAAATTAATGGCATACATGGCTAGAATATAAAGCCTTATAGTTTTGAAACGGAACAATATGTGAAAATATATTTTTTATTTCTTGTGCACAACAGAACTATATATGGAACTAAAGTGCCATAAAGTTACCACTGATGGCCAGAAATCAAACAAAAAACACAGCTTTATTTAAAATCTAGGCTAATATAGTTTCATTAATTTATGTCTTTTAGAAAAGGTAATATTTCCACATAACATCACAAGTCTGCTTACATGGCATGACAGTGAGTATGAGGATTAGCCCAGAAGTGCATTCCAGTCTTTTTACACAGCAAAATCTTCAGGAAAAAAATCTGCAATTAATTACTGCTTCAATATAATAACATGACATCTCTAGGGAAATGGATTCTTGGTATTTTTTTCTGGCAGGATATATTTCAAATGAAACTACTCTCCACCTTCCAACTTTACATAAAATAACACTTAGTGTGTTTAGTATTTCAGTACTTTTGCCCTTGACCCAAAAAGGTAGTACTATATTGCATCTCCATCAACAACCTTGCTAAAATCACCAGATTACAGAAAAGATTTCCTCCAACTGCAACGTATAATAAAGTATTATATTAGGGTGGAATAGCTGTGCTTTAAATTAAAATGTCTAATTAAGAGCTATAAATGCAAATCCATTAGGTTAATTTTATCAGCTCTCATTCATAAATTACAGTAGATGATCATTCTTAATGAAGACATCATAGCAAAAAACCTCAGTGGATTTATATGAATGTGTACTATTTATATAGCAACAAATCATGTCTTCTTGATACAAAATGCAATCACACATCATCAAATAAATAAAGCTTATTGCATAGCCTTGAAGACAAGGAAGAAGAGCAAGGAACTACTACTACAGTACAAAGATGATAACTTTTCAAAGAAGAAAAGTTGCCCTGGTAGGCTGTGGATGCCCCATCCCTCGAAGTGTTCAAGGGCAGGAAGGGCAGGCCTTGGAACAACCTGGTCTAGAGTAAGGCATCTCTGCCCATGGCAGAGGGCTGGAACTGGGTGATATTTAAGGTTCCTTCTAAACCAGGCCATTCTATGATTCTGTGAAAGTGTGGCACAGCGATGGTGTGTGGAAAAAAAACCCCAATTAATGTAGCATATACTACTAATATTGTCCCAAATCTGGCAATCAGGGTTAATCTCTCTTGCTTTACAATATATAATAGGAGTCACTGAATAGATTTTAAATCTTTCAGTTAAAAATCTTCCGGAGAAAACCACTCATGACAGATCAATGACACTAAGACCTACCATACCAACATCAGGCTACTTTTCTCTTGCTAGTAAACCGGCATATGGTCTCTCACTTGTAACTACAGACAGTAAATACAGTTAAAATGTCACATGAAGCAGCACTGCTTAGATTGTTTCCTAACTGCCTAAAGAAATCCAGCTGAATTAGAAAAAGCAAAACCAACTGATAAAGGGCAATATTATACTGCTGGAGGAGGTAGGCGAGGCTTATGCAGCTGATTTCCCCACATCTTTTGGCAGGTGTGCAGAGAAGCTGCCACGTGTTTTGTTCCAAGCTGCTGGGCTGACACCACTGCTCTCCTCTAATGGGATCTGATTGACTATGATGTTGATGGGAAGCACTAAGCCAAAACTGCTTATTCTTTGTTGTATGCCAAGAGAGATTGTTGTACGCCAAGACTGATTTTTCTTGTCATCTCCTGTGTCCTTCTGCTGTCCTGTGCAGAAGGACAGCAGAAACAAAATCCCGAACAACTGCACGTGATGGGGGAAGCAGTGCTCCTGCTTGCCTCCATAACATGCTGGAAAAATCACAGGGAGCCTTCATCCTCAGGAGCAGCTCTGCAAAACCCGTAACACCATGGCAATGATTGCAGAAATTAAACAACTCCCTTACCTAAAACCTGGCCAAAACAGTCAGTCACTTCCCTTGCTCCACACAGAGACAAAAAACAAGAGCTGGGCTTCTTCATAAATGAGCCATATTTTCTTCAGCAAAAATTCAATGCTAATATCTCCACATGACCAAAGGTGAAAAATGTGTATTTCACACTAATTTCACCATCTGAATCCCTGTAATCTCAGAACCACAATTGTCTGGATTTAACATCTGAAGCCCAGCAAGAGCATATCTAAAAGTTTCAACTGGGTCTGCTGCTGTATGCCATATGAACTCAGAGTAAAGATCATCTCTCACAAAAGGTAGGAAAGTGAATATTGGCAAATACTGGGCTATGGAAAGTTTATTCACATTTTTTAATAAACCCACAGAAATGTGGTTGCAGCAGAATGAAAGTACTATCCTCCTGCCAACGGGCCTTTTTCATTCTCTAGGAAAGATTAATTTCCTTTTCACTGAAAATAAGTTTGTAAGTGGTTCTATTATTACTATTTTGGTCACAATTCATTAAAATATGCACAGAAATAAAACTGCCTGAAAAACTGATTCTACAATAGCTCAAGTATCTTTAAAGTATAACACTGCATGTACGCTTTTAAATTATTTATGGCTGATGGCAGCCATTCCACTGATTTGGCAGAAAAAGGTCTCAGTACCAGCCCACAATTAGATCCTAAATTACGGCTTTACAACAGTTGTCCATTTGAAAAGCAGCTCCTCTTAAACTGGATAAACCCACTCTTTAATGCTAAAGACATAATATTAGTTACAGCTTAAAAAAACTGTGTGTAAAGGGTTGTGAAGAGCATCCTAGGATGTTTTACAACTAGTGCTTGGGCAAGGCAGCCTGGAACAGTCCACATGAATTAAGCTCTGACATTTCAATCCTTTTAGAGAGGCTTTCAGGGTACCTCCATAGTAAAGACCACTTCTTAATACACATGTCCTCAACAAGGTCCCTCCGCCTCTTTCATTTACAATGACACTAGAATCAGCAAGATGCTCACCACACAAGTTCCCATGCTGGATCTGCTGCCTGCACCAGGAGGACAGGGACCCTGTAGGAAGCTTTCTCTTGTGTGTAGGAAGGGAAGAAAAGCAAGAATCAAGGGTATGTCATTTGGACGCTTCTACTTTAATATATAAGCAATGCCCACTTTGCATAGTGCAGCTTTGTGAGATACCACTTACTCTCCAGGACAGTCCCTACACCATGCATGCTCCAGGACGGCTGAAGGTCAGGAAGCCCAAAGGCTTGTGGCAGAACTATGATGAAAACTTGTATTGGTAACACATTGTCCTCACCTCACTTGAACCAATTAATATTTTCCTCGCAGTCACCCAAGGTGGGAAATGTTAGACTTGGGAAAAACAAAATGCAATAATCTCATGATCAGCAAATATATACATTTCTAAAGGGCTTCTAAAAGGTCATTTCTATAGTTTACCTCATCTTTTATATGTTATGTTTTATATTCAGGTGATTGTATGCTACTTTCCTGAAAATTATAAATCTTAACCTCTTTTAAACATCACGCTCAGTAAAGAAACATGTTCTACCAAATTTGTCCTCATTTCCACTCATCCAAAATCCCAATAAAGTGCATTTTTTTCCCTTTCAATATTCATTTACTAGTAAGAACAGGGCATTTTATACCCAGGGGGTAAAAGCTCACACATGGAAATACATTTAATTGCTTTAAAGATATAAACTCCTCCTCGCTGAAAAGGCTCTCCAACAACTGAGCAAAATGCTCAACAGTTATATAAGACAGAAACACACAAGACTGAGTTGCTAGCCTTAGAAAGAAACATTTGCAAGTGATTTTACCAAAGCTTTAGTGCTCCATGAAGACTGAACAGAAAAATATAAGCAAGTAACTCTACTTTTCTCAAAGCATCCCCTGAGCATGCTTCTGTATCCTGGTGTGATAAATTGCAGCCATCACCCTCTCCTCTGACAAACACAGGAACCAAGGCTCAAGAGGAAGGGCCACTGCCACATGCAAAATGTGGGACTCCACTACTAATGAAGTCCCAAGAATACCCAGAGGCAGGGGATAGGGAAGCATGGGGAGACAGGCCAGATGTTTTCTCCCTTGTTTCACAATGGCCCCAATTTCTATCATTTTCCCTCTACCTCCTGCATGTCACAACTCCTTTCTTTTCAAATGTAGTCTTTAATCTCATTTCCAGCCACCATCTCCAGCATTTATTGGCAAAGATGTAAACACTGTAGAAGAATTGGGATCTATTTTACTTAGATTTACACCACACTGAACTGTACTATTAAAATAGAAAAAAAATATGGATCATTAATTCCAATATGCATTGTAGGAGAAATGAGGCATTTAAAAAAACTCTGTTGCTATGCTGACCATGAACTAGTGTAAAATTTAAAGTTTAAAATGCAGTTCTGTTAAGAAAACTAAAAAATGTAATGAAAATTAAATTTTAGAAAAGGAGAGTTCTTTCTCATTCCATGTATTCTATTTTTTCCTATTTCTTTCTTCCCCAGACTTTAAAACTCATTTGTTTAGGTTCATTTTTCTGCATAGTTATTTTAAATTTGTCTAACTTTAATGAATTATTAACTCATGGAGAAACATAGTAAACAATTATCTAACAGAATCACACAAAATAACCCATCACTGCTGTTAATATGAGAGACCAAACCAGCTCATGCTACCTCCTGCTTGTAACTGATACGTCATATCCTTCTGTAACTCATGTGCATGATAAACCATACACACTTTCCTGTCCTATTTGCTACATATGACAGTTGAATTTTATTTAATGCTACTTTAAAATAAAATCAACTCTTCTGTTTCTGAACAAGAAATGTTGTGTACAACACACAACAAACACAATTCAAGGACAGACAGTCCCTGCAGCATCTGTGCACCAGGAGGACTGGAGGTCAGAAAATGCAAAGGGTTGTGGCAGAACAAACCCAGAGTAACACAGAATATTTGTAATGGGAAAGGTGAGGGGATTAAACATGCAAATTACAGGAGCCAAAAAGCACAACAATACTGCAGCTTTGGGTATTTTGCTGTTTGGAACATTTTTTTGTTGCAAAGTGCAAATATGCAAAGCAGTAGGATTAGTGTTTCAGCTCCAAACCTGATGAATTTACCTCTGACAACCTCTTCCACAGACTCTGTAGTTGTGGTGGTAGTGGTTGCAATACTGGTAGTTCTTTCAGTTGCCTCCTCATACTCTTCTCCTGTCTCTTCAATTTCATCACCATCATCATCATCGTCATCAGCATCTTCATCTTCCACAACAGTTAGCTCCTCATCTTCCTCTGTTCGTTCTTCTACCGCCTTATCATCGCTAAATGAAGAAAATTGTCATGATGTGTCAGCAACAAAATTACTTCAAGGTAACATGAGAGAACATTTTATTTGAAATCTCTATAAGGAAAACAGTTACCTGTTTCTTAATGTCCCTCCCTTCCCTTTAAATAGAAAAGAAAGAATCCAGAACTCTGGAATGTCCCAGATAGTAAGAAATGCTAAAGAAATGTCTAAAGGAAAAAATAAGTCAACATTAGCATCCCATATTTTGACAGTTGAATAATACTGTAAACATGCTCTCTCCATGATACCATCAAACAAATTTTATTTTGAAAGAAGATCAAATTTGCACAAAATGCACTCAGTTGATGCAAAAGAAGCAAGAAAGTTCCTCAGGAACTTTTCTGCCTCTCTCAGGAGACAGCTTATCTAGAGGCTCCCTGCATGCTTTTCATAGAGGACTACGAAGTGTTGAACTGACCTTGAATTACCGACTGCAGAGTTTCTCTTTCTGCTGTTAAAAGTGCTATGTGAATGGAAAGGACACTTCTACAGGACAACAGGAGGAAATACTGAAGTTGACTAGCCAATGCATTTGGTGAATTAATACATCAAGAATCTTCTGGGATCATTCTTAGTTCTGTTCTGGGTGATACAGACAACAGGTCAAAACATACATGTTCATTTACTGCTACTGTCGCCTTTGAAATATTTCTTGAGCTTAGTGCTTTGTTGTGGCAAGGTTTAGGTTTGTTTCTAATCTTCTACCTGAAATTTACTACTAATGAATAAATGATCTTTAAGTATTTAAACACACAGTGACTTTCTGTCAACTTTGTGCACAAGTGAGTGTGAATCTTTCTCATGGCGTCACATATGGTTTTTTCCTAGGTGAAGTTAACAACTTCTCCAACTCATTTCAGAGATCAAGCCTTTAATATTTCTTTTTATATTATGTTCCCTACTACAACTTTGAAAGCAAACTCAGCAAAATGGAAGACAGTATGATTCCTTTTTAACAGAGCATTAAGAAGTTAAAACATGTTGATAAAATTTTCATATGCCACAAACCTGAATCTACTAGGAGTTAAGCCTCTATACAAACAACAATGATTTTCCTGTTTCCTTCTCTCCAAAATATCTGGCCTCCAGAAACACAAGAGAGACTTTAAATAATACTGCATCTTTCCACTGGGGGAAACCCAGGTATGCATTATGAATAGATGTGGTTAAAGCTACCTTGCAGAAGAGTCTGCATAAAAGATGACTTATTTCCATTCACACAGGAGAAAAAGTTAAAAAGGGGCAAAAACCCACTTGGTTCCTCTTTAAATTTTTCTTGATTTCTAAAAACTGGCTTGGAAATTTCACCATCACCACTGTACCATTCGTCTGCAACGACATCATTGTGTGGAGGAACATGGCAATGAAGTATTTGAGAAAGGAGAGAGGATAATCCAGATTCTGCTGGAAGCTGGCTTCGCCATCAAGAAGAGCAAAGTCAGGGGACCTGCTCAAAAGATCCAGTTCCTGGAAGTAAAGTGGCTAGATAAATGGCATCAGACTCCCACTGAAGTTATCAATAAGATCACCACAATGTTTCCACCGACCAGCAATAAGGAAATACAAGCTTTCCTAGGTGCCATAGGTTTTTCGGGAATACACATTCCCGAGGACAACCAAATTGTGAGCCCTCTCAACCTGGTCATCCATAAAATTAACAATTTCCATTGGGGCCCTGAACAGCAACAAGCCTTCACCAAGATCAAGCAAGAGATTGTTCATGCGGTAGCCCTTGGCTCAGTCAGGACAACGAGGAATGTGCTTTACTCTGCAGCTGGGAACAATGGTTTGTCCTGGAGCCTTTCACAGAAGGTGCCTCGGGAGACTCAAGGCCGACCACTTGGATTCTGGTGCTGAAGTTACAGAGGGTCCGAAGCCAACTACACTCCCACAGAGAAGGAAATCTTGGCCACCTATGAAGGCGTTCAAGCTGCCTCAGAGCTGACTGGCACGGAAGCACAACTCCTCCTGGCACCCTGACTACTGGTGCTGGGATGGATGTTTAAAGGAAAGGTTTCCTCTACCCACCATGCCACCAATGCCACATGGAGCAAATGGATTGCTTTCATCACAAAGCGTGTCCATATTAGAAACCCAAATCACCCTGGGGTTTTAGAAATAACTGCAAACTGGCTGGAAGGTGAAAACTTTGGTCTCACTGGTAAAGAAGAGCAGAAACAAGTAATACCTGCTGAAAAAGCTCTACCGTACAACCAACTACCAGCAGAAGAAACAGGCTATGCTCTTTCACTAATGGTTCCTGTCGCATCATAGGGATGAACCAGAAGTGAAGAGCAGCCATGTGGAGCACCACACGATAGGCTGCAGAAGCTACTGAAGGAGAGGGTGGATCAAGTGAACTTGCTGAACTCAAGGCCGTTCAGCTGGCCCTGGACATTGCTGAAAGAAAGTGGCCAAAGCTATACCTTTATACCAATTTGTGGATGGTAGCCAATGCTCTGAGGAGTTGGCTGGAAAGGTAGAAAAAAGCCACTACTGGCAGCATAGAAGAAAACCAATCTAGGCTGCTGATGAGTAAAAAGGCATTGCCACTTGGATAGAGACGTGCCACTTTCGCTTGCCACCTGTGAAATCTGTCATGTAGATGCCCATGTCCCCAGGAGATGGGCTAATAAAGAATACTGAAACAAAAAGCAGATAGAGCAGGCTGTGAAAATAAAGGTGTCAAAGATAGATTTAGATTAGCAACACAAAGAAGAATTATTCCTACCTTGATGGGCCCATGATGCCTCAGGACATCAGGGCAGAAATGTAATGAAATAAGTAGGCATGAGACTGAAGAGAAGATCTAACCATAGACAATATTTCTTAGGTTATCCATGACTGTAATACAAGTGCTGTGATCAAGCAAGCCAAGCAGGTAAAGCCCTATGGTATGGTAGGGAGCGGTCCAAATATAAGTATGGGAAAGCCTTGCAGATTGACTATATCACACTGCCTCAAAGTTGTCAAAGCAAGTGCTATGTGCTCACAACAGCAGAAGCCACCACTGGAAGGTTGGAAATCTACCCTGTGCCTCATGCCACTGCCTGGAACACCATCCTAGGCCTTAAAAAGCAAGTCCTTTGGAAGCATGGTACCCCCAATCAAATTGAGTCTGACAATGGAACTCATATCAAGAATAGCCTTATAAACACCTAGGCTAGAGAATATGACATTAACTGGGTGTATCATATTCCTTATCATGCACCAGCAGCTGGCAAAGTTGAACGATGCAACAAACTGCTTAAAACCACCTTGAAGGCACTGAGTAAGAGGAGTTTCAAGAACTGGGAGATTAATTTAGCAAAAGACACATGGTTAGTGAACACCCAAAGTTCCAACAACCAAGAAGGCCCTGCTGAATCTGAACCCTTGCAAACAATGGATGGAGATAAAGTTCCAGCGGTACACGAGAAGTACTGAAAATAACTGTTTGGGTTAATTCTGCCTCCAGCAAGGACAATCCCATCTGTGGAGTTGTCTTCGTTCATGGACCAGGTTGCACCTGGTGGGTGGTGCAAAAGAATGGAGACCTGATGCATACCTTAAGAGGACCTTATTTTAGGATTAATTTCCCATAAAACAGTGCCTGTATCCATATCTGCTTATATATATGTATACAACTAAGGTAGTGCATGTATGTATATAATTTAAAAGTTTAAATTTAATGTAACATGTTGGTACGGGAAAAAATTTGGGGTGGATAATGTTGGGGGTTAGGTTTCTTTCCTTTTGTTCCTTTTTTAAGTATAGATTTTTTCCCATAAATTGCTAAGAAACACTAACAACAGAATACTAAAAAAAAAAAAAAAAAAAAGACAAGGCCAAATTCAGGAGAAGAAAGCATCTGATTATACTTCTTATATCTGATAGTTTCTCTCTGAGAGACAGAGATACCGCGAGAATTGAGCAAGTAAAAGATGGGGCTAGGACAACTGCTAGTTCTCTCTCTCAGCTTCAGAGGAGGACAGTAGGAGCTGCTGCTTGAAAAAGCACTTCACTGCTGCCGCCAGAGCCCAAGCTGGATCTGCTTCTTTAGCTGTGGGGTAATCTTCTGCTCGTGAGAGCAGCCACTAAACTGAGACCTTATTATCACCTACCTCACTAAAAGAGGGACCTAGCACCATCTGCTCAGGTGCCTGAGATCCTGAGTTTGCCTCTCCCTGCCCTTCTGGGAACCTGGCTGCCACTGCCCCACCCTTGCTGCTTCCTCAGCACTACTCCGAATTTTTTTCTGCACTGTAGCCCCGACATCCCCTGCCTGAGGAGACATACTGTCAGGCCAGCTTGCTGCTTCCAAGTGTCCTGCTGAGGCACTGGGATCAACTGCCCCAGGGAGTTTATAAAGCAAAAGCTTCTCTTCCATCTGTCTCAGGCAAGCCACCATTACCGTGTGCTCCCCGAGCTCGTGCCACAGCCCTGGCTTGCAGCCGTGGGGGAACCATCGCACCCGCTCTGCTCACCGGGAGCCACCAGCACCCCTGCCGGCTCTGAGCATCACTACACCAAAGGGGAAAGTGACTGCAGCTAAAAAGGCTGTTAGTGGGTTTCTGGTTCTGATTGCTGTCAATGCCATAGCTGTTTGTTGTAGATGTCGGCGAACCCAATGGGAAGAATGATGATGTCTGACTTACTTCAGAAGGCTGAATGATTTCTTTATTATAATTATGTTATGATACATTAATATACTATATAAAGGAGGATACTAAAAACTACATGCTACTCTCTCTATCATATCTAACTCACTCACAACTCGTGACCCTGTTCTCCAGAATCCAGACACAGGTGGATCCGATTGGCCATCAGGCCCAAACAATCCACCATGATCTAACCAGGCATTCGCTCTAAGTAAACAATTCTCCAAAGACATTCCACAAGATAAAAACAAGAGGCAGAAATAGAAATTGTTTTCTCTTTCACTTCTCTCTGTGCACCTTTATAAAAATCCTGAGAGAGAAATGTGCTTGCCACAGTTGTTATTGTTCTTTATTTGCTTTATTATACATAGTAATAAAAACCTGTTATTCCTGTTGTCATATCTTTGCCTGAGAGCACCTTAATTTCAAAAATTATAATAATTCGGAGAGAAGGGGTTTACATTTTCCATTTCAAGGGAGGCTCCTGCCTTCCTTAGCAGACTCCTGTCTTTCAAACCAAGACAACAGAGAAAACCTGGAAGTTGCCAGCTTGGCCATCACTTGGAAAGATGTTCAGCTTTGGACAACAAGGACACCAAAGCTTCCAGCTAGCTCCCAAACACAGGCAGGAGGGCCACCAGGCTGTGCTGAGTTGCAAGAGCAGCCAGAGCTTGCAGGTCACTTGACTGAGCTGTAGCCATTCAGGGAGAGGTCTGCAGCTACACTGAAAGTCAGCATGTACATCTGACTATCCCTCAGGCAGACTTCAAGGTAAATTTTAACTAAAGGTGATGATAGCAACAAGGAACTCCACTGCTTAAAAATGCTTGTGACCTCTTTGTCAGAGTTAAAAACTATTTCAGGATGAGCATGACAAGACAATTTCAAAAGCACATGTGGATCCTGCCTCTCAGCCTCATGAATAAAACGGATACATATATCACCAAAATAAACCCTCCCACCTTCCTCCAACTACTGCCAACAAGCCACAACAAGCAAGTCACATCCTTTTACATCCAGACCCAGGTGGTGGTCAGATACTAGGTAGGAAGGACACCCAACAATGAGGCACCTCAGCCCATGGTACCTCCATGTGCCCTCTAATAGTGCATCTACAACATGCAGCTGAATTTTCTTCCCCCCCTGGAGAAGAAAACACCCTTAGCAAAGCAAAAAAATAAAATACAGTGCCTCAGGGACAACGGTTGGGGGTGAAAACAGTCTGAAAAACAGCATTTATTAACTGAATGGCTGGAATGTGCTTTCCTCTTTCCATTAAGAACCACAAATGCAAATATTTTAAAATTCAAATGTGACAGCTTGAGATATAAAGTTATGTCAAAATAGATCACTCACATTTGTTGGATTCTGCTCTGTCATAGTTTTGAGAAACAAGACTGTAATAATCTGCTTTTCAGCTTGTCACCTCCACCTCAAATATGTCACCTTCACTTTAAGGTTACCCATTTAAGGCGACAAATGTAGACTTGAGTAAGCACTTTAAACAGATGTGCTTTAATAGCAGAGAATATTGGCAATTTAGCATTAGCAAAGTGTTCTCCTACCTTACATTTTCTTTCTCCTTCACAATCATTTTAGGACTAAGACATATATGTATTGATAGCCACACAAACATATGTTCAGATATAAATAAATATACACGCACAAAATATTTGAATTACCATGTACTGCCATGTAAGAATGTTTTTTAAATATACACATATATATAATTAAAGTTCAAGAATATTTCTAGCTGCAATACACATAGCTTAAATGTACTTGACTTAAGAGGCAGCAAGAAATGAGTGAGTCATTCTAAAAGAACTACCAGTTACTTGGGTCTTCATCTGCAGATGAAGGACAAGCACCCCAAAGAAGGATCTTACATTTTCTTTTTGCAAGCACTTTGGGGTGGGGGGGGTGGTAAAAAACAGTATTTGCTTGGAATTTCAGAAATTGATTGAAATGCAATTACTGCTTCCATTCCTAGAGAAGACAAAATTTATGAAGCTATTCTTTAACTCATCTCTTCATATATTAAACTGACTTATGAGGAAGAAAATGGACTACAATAGTAAATTAAATGTGTAGTGACAAACACAAAAAAGAAATACAGCAAATATCTGTCTTAGAAGATATCCTGTCTTAAACAAGTACTCTATATCCCTGTGAGCTCTTTTATTTAAAATAATTTTGGCATCTTTGATCTTGTATGTATAAGACATGTACTTTATATATAGGTGTATATATATAATAAATATGTTACCTATATAGTTAATAGATATTTAAAATAGAGGGATAGATCTATCTTGCTGAATATATATTTATATAATGAAAAAACAAGCATTTCCATTAGAACATGGTCTGCACTCATTTCTTAGAATGAGAGAACATTTAAACACCCAATCAAAATCTAAATTAAATATACAGAAATGACACAGCAAAAGCCCAAAAGCAGCTTTATAAATCCTACTGAAAGGGTTATAAATAGTGACACTGACAGTTGTTAGAAGTACAAATCAGAAGAAAGTCCAAAGATATCAATATGGAATATGCAAGGTTCTTTGATGTAGGCTTTTGCATCAAACAGTCTGACCATTCAGTCCTGTTTATGACAGAAAACGGGAAATTACCTTTGGGAAGTATTTATTTTAAACTTATTCCATTATTCACAAAGGACTCTACCTTGCAACACTTACTAATGCTTTGTCAGGAAAGATTTAGTTGCCCACCATTATATATGTTCTCATTATTCTAGGTCTTAATGCCACCTCATTGCATCAAATAACAGCAATTCAGTTTCTGTCCTTCATCTCTGCACTGTTCTTCAAATTGTTTCCATTGAGATTATTAGCAAGTCTAAACATAACAGAATTCAGACCTATTAACTGTCTGCAGTTATTCACACAATAATGCATTATTCACATAATTTGGTCCCCATTTATTTTCTGGGTATTCCTTGAAATCATTTGCAATCAGCCCCAAGTTATAGATTTTGTGCATTATTTGTACAAAAATGAAGTAGAAGCACTGCATTAGCACAGTGTAAAGTGATGAAAGCCTGGGGAGCACAAACAGAATTTGAACATTGATCTTAGTTTATGAAGAAAGCCATCTTTGCAAGTTGCAAGGACATGACACGATACTCTGCTCTTCCAATTGCTGTCTGACATGCTCAGGAGAGTGATATGAAAAGGCTTTAACAGCAACCAGACCACTCAGTTACCACTGAGTGTTATAGCACAGTTATAATCCATATCTGTGGATCTGTGGAATATCAATTAACCTATGTGCACAGGGGATGGGATCGGTAAGGACAGGGATGGTATCTTCTCACCCATCACTGCCTTGCAAAGGAAATCTCCATGTTCCTTCTCAACAGCAGCAAATTAACAAATCTGTCAAAGGCTAGATAATAAAGCACATTTTCTTTTAGATCATGTTTAGAAACTAATTGTCAGCAGAAAAATATTCTTATGGCAATAACAGCACATAGCTAATGCCTATTACAAATGAAGGCATTTCAAGAAATCCACTGGTTATGTTGGCTGATATCTGCTGCAGTACCCCAGATTGCAAATGAAGCATTTTAGAAGTACAGCATTTGTCATTTATTTGTCGAAAAACATGAATGCATTTTTGTTATAAATATGGTGATAATTCTCGCTGAAGAAATTATAAAGGCGCTAAAAAGTGTGCCTTAAAAGTGTATCTTTTAACAATAAACTTTACTGTAGAAAGCTAAAAAGAATAGAGCGCTGATGCTTTCAACCACTGTAAATGCAAGTTAATGTGTAAATTGCAAAGACTCTTCTATGCCAAGGTCTTTTAGAGAGATTTTTGGCATCTTAATAATAAGTTGAAGGGTACAAAGTCACTGTACCTTCCATCTGCATAGTCTGCATCTGCACCTCCCCACCAGACATCTGAATCATCATCTTCAGCATCAGCTGAATCAAGATTGTCACTTTCCTCTGCTAACGGGCAGCAGACAAACTCCACACCACGAAACTTGTCAATTCCACAGGGCAGCAGCATGCCATAGTCATGCAGATTCATGCTCTTCTCACTACAGGACTGCAGAAAAGACGGGAAAAAAAAGCAGCAACAATATTGGCACAGAGGAAGACTAAAAAATCTCACAGAGAAAATATGAAGGGACTGCAGGAAGTTAAAGCTGGCAAACTGCATAATCTCTGAAATTTGTAACACAATTTAGAAAGATCACACTTGCATTCACTACTTTACTGTAAGCAGCTCCCTACCTGTGTCCACTGCAAGCAACAAGCTTTCCTATCAGTCTTTTCCAGAACAAAAGACTTATCTTCTCCTATATACATGACAACTCCTTATCTTCCTGCTTAACATCCTCACAAGCTCTGCCTCATAAACAGAAAAAGTGAGGTCAAAATAACTATTTGATGTATTAATCCCAATCCTGATGCATTATGCTATTGAAAATTTGGCTTCAAGGTTAATCAACATTTCAAATACCTCTTACACTGGAAACACACTGTGTCTGGTGTGATACCTCTGCCAGTACTGTACCTCCTAGCTTTGCTTGGAAAACAGTCAGTTGGGCACAATTATACCTTACAGATACAGTGATGTATAACAGATAAAAAACCAAAATGTGTTCAGTGTTGCACAGTGATGATGTTCTTCCAGGCCATTGCCATTTCAAGTTTGCAAGTAGTCAAAATTAACTAGAATTCCTTTGTGTGAAGGTTGGTGCCTTACATGCTTTATTTAAGTATAATTCAAACAAGAACTGAAATTATGAAAAGCTGCTGATCACATTTCAAATTTCATCTCCAGAAAGTGGAATAACATACAAGCTAAGAGGTTCCAAAAAAACCAGCAATCAGAAATCCTGGAAACTCATCTCAGTTTTTATTCCTAAATCTCTCTGTGTAAGGAAAAAACACCTCTAAAACACATTAGCAACTGTAACACTAAGTTTATTTCTATTTTTAGTAAAGCACTCTTAAATTGTAAAAACTCAGTTCCTGCAAAATGCCTTTGGCTAGTCCTTGTTTCTTCAGCTCTCCTACCCTTTTCTGCTGAATTTCACATAGTGTACTCCCTGAGGCCCTGTTTGATCTCTGTGGGCATCTGGCATACCAATATCCATGATAAATACTGGATAATATCTACCTGGAATAATGATTCAAGGCAAATCCTAGGCATTTAGTTCCGGTGCTAACACAGGAAAATGAAGGAAGCAAAAACACAGTGAGTTTGTGAGTGATTGTGAAGAAAAAAATAGTGCCATGAAAGAGGGTCAATGTTCAAAGGTCAGTGGTAAGTATTCAGTCATGGACTCTATTGTGCTCTGACTCCCATCTTCTGTCTTACAAAAAATCCCAAAATGCTTTTCATGCAAACATTGAAAGTATTGCTTTTTGTTTTCCATGTCGCTGCTATATTTTAAATCATCCTCAGAAGAGTGACACAGCTTTAAAGAAGGAAGGCAGGAAATTTTAAGACAGGTACCTCTTTAGCAACAGTATGCCAATGCAGGTGAGTTTCGCACACATCCATTCTTTCCTGGTGAAGGAACTTGCACTTGTCTGGTACCAGAAGGGCATCACTCACAAACTCGCCCACTGGAAGGGAAAAGAAAAGAAATTAACACTCAAGAAATATTACTTTTACTTCCAATATCTCATCCTGTTAAACCTCTACCTACTCCTAGTAGCTTTTGTGAATGAGTGGCAGGTTTGCAGAGAATGGAACAGTTTCTAGATGGTGCTTCAAATTATGACCACCTTTCAACTTGCCATTGCAAAGGAGCTCTGGCCTTTGATCTCATATATATTTGTTTATGAACACCTCAGCATAATAAAACTTGCAGGACCCACTAGATATGTGTGGTGCAACATGAAGTCAGGAGTTGGCAGGTCTAATTCCAGGAAGGAGACTACAGAGGCAGGGAGGGACAACTACATTTTGCATCTTAACAGCAGTAGGGAAAGGGTATGAAGTGCCCTGAAATACTTTGGTGTTCTACATAAAACAAATGACACCATCACCTTGTTTCAAAGCATTTGAGAATATTTCCATTGACACAGTGGTAACAGCAACACAGTCAACTCAGTTATTTTTGTTGCTGCAGCCTCTTCATTGCATCCTCATTTCATCAGCCAGATGAATTCATGTTAGCCTGGAAGGCTGATAAGCAAGTAGAGCTTATCGGCCAGGAAACAAGATGATTCATGATTGTTGTAGATGATCACCAGAATATCTGGTCAGATCAAAGTGGGTGAAGAGCCTTTTTTCCCAAGGACATAACTGACCAGAGATTGTCCCATCTTCCATAGCAGAACAAAAATTTACATGCTTACGAAATGAACACTGCTCACTGCTCACAGCATCAGTACTCAGAAACTCAGGTGCTAAGTAACATGATTTATTAGACTAAAATCACATTCTGTACAATTCTGATGTTGCAATTAAATAACCGCAACCCCTCTCAAAGATATTTTTTAAAGGGAAAATTAAAGAGTACTTTAGAGAAGTGTATATACTGAACATATGCTGAACTGACTCAGCTGGTATAAATCATATACTGGTATAAAACATATACTGGATTGGACTCAGCTGGTATAAATCAGCTCCCTTAAAGCCCACTTTGCCTGTAGCCTACAAAAAACTAGAGTCTGTGTTACATGAAAAATCAAGATGGTCCAATGGCTATTAGGATGCAATAATAGGTTAATTGATCAAAATGAGATAACTACAAGTTCACTGTTGAGTAGAGAGTCATCTCAGGGAGGTGATGAAGTGGCCCTTAAGGCTTACAATTAAAAAGTCAGTTTTAAAAATAACCAACACCCAAAGCATAGGAAAAAAGCAGAATTCAACAAACATACCTTGGCTATATACCACACCAAGATGTGTATTTCACAGTAAATTCCTCACTATATTTCAGTGTCGTTGATCTGAAGCCCTTAAATTCAATTAATCAACTGGGAAATAGTAACTTGTTTCTGTAACTTAGTTAGTTAACTCAAGGAAAAATGGCTAATTTTATCCTTCCCTAGCACACCCTAATGCCTGCAAATTAACAGAAACATTTTCTAGAGGTCTCCAAAATTACCTTGCAAAAATAATGAATAAGTACACTTTCTGTTAACCCTAAATACAAAATTTGCATTTTCATTTAACAAAGTCTCAGTTCCCAGTGCTGTCACACACAAATCCTGCAGTGAAAGTCGCATAAATTTGCAGCTTTTTGGAGACCAGCCTGGCACACACCTAAACATTCTCAGGACACAAGTAATTGGCAACTGTTAATGCTTTAATTTAGTCAAGTGCCTGAGCAGTGGACAAGCACACAGAGGCTTTGCTGAAGACTCAAAATTATGATGATTTCATGCAGAACTGCAGTGTCCTGCAACTGGAGAGGAATAACCCTGGGTATCATCACAGGGCTGGGAGCCAACCTGCTGAAGAGCAGCTCTGTGGAGAAGGACCTGGGGGTCCTCGTGGACAACAAGCTGTCCCTGAGCCAACAGTGCCCTGGGGACCAAGGAAGCCAATGTGATCCTGGGATGCATTGGGAAGAGTATTGCCAGCAGGTGAAAGGAGGTGATCCTGTTCCTCTACTAAGCCCTGGTGAGGCACCTCTGGAGTGCTGTGTCCAGTTTTAGGCTCCTCAGGACAAGAGAGACAGGGAACTCCTGGGGGAGCTGGGACTGTTCAGCCTCGAGAAGAGATAACTGAGAGGGAACTTCATCAATATTTGTCAGTGCCTGGAGGGAGGGGTCAGAGCAGGGACCAGGCTCTGCTCAGTGGTGCCCGGCAATAGGACAAGAGGCAACAGGAAGAAACAGATGCACACAAAGTTCTACCTGAACATGAGGAAGAGCTTCTTTCCTGTGCAGTGACCAGGCACTGGATCACATAGAGAGGGTGTGGAATCTCCCTCACTAGAGATAGTCCAGAACCACATGGATGCAATCCTGTGCCATGTGCTCTGGGATGATCCTGCTAGGGCAAGGAGGTTGAACCTGATGGCCCACTGTAGTCTAAACTGGCCCACTCCATGATTCTGTGAAAAGTAACAAAATTGAATGTACCACTAAGTTACATCCACCAAATGGAAGATGGAAAGCTGTGTGTCTAAAGTTCTGGGAAATGCAGCTTGGGCTGCATTGTCATTAAAAGCATGCATAAGTATGCAATAATTTAAAATAAAGCACATTAATTTTTGAGCATCTAATTATATCAACCAACTCATAACAATACACTACAGAAATAGTAGATGTTCAGATGTCAGTGAAGATACAGTGTTAGATTTGACTAGCACACAGAAAATGTGCATTGCTTTAGAGAATCATATTGCTTGAAAATAAGGCAACAGCATCCTCACAGTAACGCAAATTCTCATTTCAGATTAGGCTCCATGATGCAAACAATTGCTGAATTTCACAGAAATAAACAATCCATTGTAACAAGCCCTCCTCTGTCTTTTGGAAGGAACAGAGGACCTGGAGAGAAGGATGTCTGCTCATGGTAATACTCCCTCAATATACAGAATTATAGTAAATTAGGTGTGTGAAAATCTAGGCAATAGCAACCACTTGCAACTTTTCATATGATTTCTATTGCCTTCCATTCTGTTTTTATTACAAATAAAATTTAACTCTATCCATTATTTAGACATACCCAGAGCTAAACCTTTTTCATTCCTTGCACAATAATTACTACTGAAGTTAAAATGCAAAGCTTTAAACTTCTGTTCTATTTTTTTCTTTTTAAAATAAATTAATGTTCAAGTAGCAGTTTGGCAAACTCGACTGAAGTCATTTGACAACTGCAATGTTTAATTTGCTTGGAGTAGTCTAATAGAAACACAAATCCATCAGAAAGAAGCACTTCTAGCACTTTAGGCTTGCAGGCAAGCTTCCGCCTGTATTGTTCCTGTACTTGTTTAACTTTCAATTATGCTGAGTAGTAAGATTTCTAGGATTCTTTGCTTTTTTTTGAGTGAGTAACCCACCAATTACATTGGGAAAACAAACACACATGAAGGGAGAGCAATCCTACGTGTCCAAAGAGAGGCTCTAAAAATAAGGAAAAACTGTAATACTACTTTTCTTTGCCAGTACATACCACGACAGAGAGAGCTATGCATTGCTACAGTTCTTTGACTGATGGAGCAACCCAGACCAGTGTTGGTTGTAATTTCTACTACTAGGTGATGGGATTGCCAAATTCAACTCCAATATTATTTTTAATTCCAGCACAGCAATATACTGACTTTGCATCATATTGGGCTGGTGCTCAACACCCTGCCTGTTTTGCTTAAGCAGGATAAGCACTTCCCCAGGTAGAAGCACTGCTTAAAAGCCTCCCTGGTCCCAAGCTGTCCCCTTGTCCTAACCAGCACCTTGTCCCTCATCCCCCAGCAAGTCAGGGTAAACCCTGACCAGACCATGAATGGGGGGGCTTGTAAAATTTGTACCAACCACAAAGCATTGGTATCATTACCACCAACAAGACTACCTCTGTCTGCCTTATATTTATCACTCTTTCACAGTACTTTTCTGCATTCTTCAGCATATCTTGTATTTTGATTACAGCTGGAAAGCTGTCCTGTGCAGAGATACTCAAATAATAAACCATGATGGCACCATTTTTCTGTTGATGAGTTTATAAATCCATACATTCTTTCAGGTTATCCAACACAGCAGTGTAACAACTACTTGTGTTCCAGTAGCTGCTCACCCACTTTTGCAAGGAAGGGATGGTTAAAACCAGACCCTGCTGGCTTATGGATTTCTGGCCATCTGGAGAAAACAGGGGAATTCTGAGTAGAGGTTGTGTTACCACATTAAAACCCACCATCATGTGCCCATCATTCATTTAGCTGAAGGCTGCCAACATCCTGCTCAACATCCTGCAAATTGCTTCTTGCTTAACTTTCCACTTTTAGCTGCACATCACCACAACATATATTATGTCAACATAATAAGCCACATTTTAATTTAATTTTAGAAATATCATCTTTGCCCCCATAATGCCAGTAACCCCCCTCCTGATATTTAGTTTTCCACTGTGTTTGTAGCAGACTTCTTTTATTGCCCCATCCTGGTGTATCACAATAGGTTACCAGCTCACATTGTTCAAAAACAGTTTTGCCAGATGTTATAATGCCACATTTTAATACTTAGTAACTTTATTTCAGTCAAAGACATTCTATCATCTGAAAAATACTCTTGGAACAACAACGGATTTTTTGCTGTAAGACCAAAAGTTCTGGTCCAGAAATTTCATTTTTCAACACAGCAAATACTAAGAATATCATTAAGAATCATCCTCTAACAAAAGAATTGGAATTATAGTGAAGGCTACCATTCACACAATCTTTAAAAAATTCTGTCTTGGTTTAAAAGACAGGTGTCTGCCAAGGAAGGCAGGAACCTTCCTGGGATGGAAAATATGAACTCTTTCCCTCCAAATTATTGTAACTTTGAAATTACAGGGCTTTCAGGCAAAGATATGGGAAAAGGAATAACAGTTTGTTACTAGTGTATATATGTACAACAAGACAAACAAACAGCAGCAATGGCAGCAATGAGAAACAAACACAGAAACCCAATAAGCAGCTTTCTCTCAGCTTCAGTGCAGTTACAGTCACAGCCATCAGGGGCGCTGGTGGCTCCCGGCCAGGCAGGGCAGATGCGATGATTCCCCCGCTGCTGCAGGGGGCGCTGTGGGGCCCGCTTTGTCACCGCTACATGTGGCAATGGCAGCGCCAGCAGCGGGAGAGCAAGGAAAGCAGCCTCCTTCGCAAACTCACAGGCAGCAGCCAGTCTCAGGGGCACTCCGGGTGGCAAAATGGACTATAGCAGGAACCTTGGAGCAGCAGGCTGGAACACCAGAGGCGAGCGCACCCAGGTGGGTGCAAGCAGCTGGGAGATGCTCCCTCCATAACGGGGGAGGAAGTCATGGTCCTCTTTCCCGTAAGGCTGGGTGTTGAAAAGGTCCCAGTTCAACAGTGCTCTTGGAAGCAAAGGCTCACTCAGAAGAACCAGTGAAGGACAAAAACTATGCAGTGGCAGTAAATGCCCTGGGCAGTAGCAGTCCATCACCAAAACAACAACTGTCTCCACTCTGATCAAGAGAGCCAAATAGGGAGAAGGAGCTGAGCCCAACCCCTGACCCCAGCCAAGTCTCCCAGTATCTCTGCACTTTCCAAGGGAAAAATCCCCCAGCTACCAAGCTCACTCCTCAGCTAAGAGACAGCAGCCAACTGCACCTTCGCCCCTGTGGACACATCTTTTTTCTCTTAAGTAATTGTTGCCCATTTGTTAGGCAACAAATGGGAGAAAAAATCCAAGAGGAAAAAAGGAAAAAAAAAAAAAAAAAAAAAAAAAAAAAAAAAAAAAAAAAAAAAGGAAAAAATTCTAACCTCCAACATCTTCTCTAGGAAGAAAAAGGCTCAGCAAGTCAGCATGCTCCTAACAAGATGATTGCCCTATCCGTGTAATGGAAGGCATCAAGGCAAAGTAGTGAAAAATAAAAGCACTGTGTGAGACATGGTCCTGATCAGCAGATTTTCCAGTCACTCTATAAACTAGATAGAATGTGAAGATCTCACCAACACTGAAGAGAAAGAAAGCAAAGATAAGATGATAAAGGTAATAAAAGAAAATCCATTACAAAACCAAGCACCTTCTAGCAGATGGCTGGGCTCCAAACCAGGAAGTAAGCATTTTCAGAGAAGTACTTTCAAACAAAGCTTGTGTTAAATTTTGCACGAAGAGGCAGTGCATGTGCTGAGGGTCTGGGGCTCAAAGCTTCATTTTCATGTCACCAATGAGAACAAAGGCCTTGCTAAAACAAATTTACAAGCTCAAGTGCCTGCACAGTAGGTATTTGAGAACATTCAGAGAAATGTGTCACGTACCTGTGACTTTGTATAGGTTATCCAGAGGCAACCCACACTTGGCATGATGCCAGCCAAGGAACAGATCAATCCCTTTCCTGTGCTGCTGCCCTGGGGCTTTGCTCTGCCCTGCTCCCCAGCTCCAACACCTCTGCCAGATCTTGTGCTCACACAGCCACATTTCTTTAGTACATATTATGTTATGCATACAGCATTATATGTAATTAAGCAGATATGCAGCTTTAGGAACTTTTATTAAGTGTCACGTTTACCTAAATCTTTATGTTTTCTCATAACATTGGTGATTAAAAGTAAGCTGCAATCTGCATGAGAGAGCAAGCCAAATGCACCAGCCTGAAGTTCAAGGAAACAATGCTTTCTTGAAAATGTTGTTCTTTTCTTTAGAAGTCCAGAAAGGCAGAGAAGATGCAAAGCACCTAGATACTTAAATTTTTTTTCAGTAAAATGGTTTATTAAACACAATTATCTAGCAATAAAATGAACCAGCCATAGCACTCTTCACTGTATTAGATTCGGTATCTATAGATGAAGAGGCTGTGCCAGTCAAAATGTGATTTGAAGGAGAATTTGCTGCTGTGCTCAGCCCCCGGAGGGATGGATGCCTGCTCCAGTCCCCGGCATGGCTGTCCTCTGAACTTGGGCATAACACATATTAAGCCCCATGGTTAAAGATCATCATTCTAGTTTGAAGGACTTAAACAGCCTAGAGTACACAAGGGATTTGTAGATGTCTTAAATATAAAATTTAATTTTAAATGGAAGTTACAGGCCTGTGAGAAATTGCCACTCACTTTTCATAAATTTAGAAAGGTTTATTAAACCTTATCAAAAATACAACAGAAGACTAAATAGAGAAAACGTTAGGGTGCCAGGAGCAAAGGATTTTCCCCACCATGTGCTCACCCACACAGTGGAGGTTTTGCCTTTTAACCCTTTAGCCCCTCCCAAGATTCTGTCAATTGACTCCTTCTTCACTGTCCAGTGGTGGAGTTTACTTCCTCAAATCTTGATTGGAGGTCAGATGTCACCATAGTGACAAGCTGACCCTCCCAAATATCCCAACCCTGGCTGTCCCTTGATAACAACTCAGGGGGTAAAAAAACCCTTTTCTTAACCTATATACATGATATTGGTCTGTTAAGTGTGAGAGTCAATCATTGCATTACTCATCTATCACAATCCCTCTTTTTCCTTTTCCACAGATTATTTGGCTCGAACAATTTAACTCAATGAGTCATACTAGCATCTGTTGATGTGGGCAAGGACAGAGGGAACCAAAGGGAAAATAAAAATTTCCCTAGTCACCCTTAACCAGAATGAACAAAAGGACATTACAGAGGTCCAGTATGGCTTTTACCCCCATCTACCTTGCCTATAGTGTTGCTACCCATAGGAGCTGTCTCAGTGGTGAGTACAGAGGCCAACTCCGTCTTGCCCTCCAATCCCATTTGTATTCAAAGACAGTTGTGGAATAACAGAGGTCTGTATGGCCTTTTGTCCCTACTTTACCATGCCTACAGGGTTGCTACCCACAGCAGGGCTATGTAGTCTTCTCAATAGGAAACAAAGGGGCCAGCCCGGTCTTGCCCTCCTTCCTTTGTCTTATTTTCTTAAGAAAGCTGCCCCATCACCTTTTACGGTCCCTTGTGTACTTCCCCTCAACAGATGCTCATAATTCTTTCTCATTAAAACATGAAAAAAAAAAAACAACAATTCTTGGGCTGGCTGGTAGAAGCTTGACTCTACTTTTTGAGCATCTTGGTGTTTTACTGGTTGTCTCTTGGTTTCTGCTTGAGAGTCCTTATTTCCCCCGGCTTGGATATTACAGTCCATTCTTTGGGTTCTACTGGGCCTTTAACTCTGTTGGAGTGAGTCCATCCCCGCTCTGCAGTTCGCATGGCTGATTCGGTTGTGAGCAGTACCTGAAAGGGACCTTCCCGCTGAGGAGTTAGAGGCTGATACCTCCATAACTTAATCATTACCCAATCTCTGGGATTAATATTATGGATTCTAAAATCCACGGTGCTAGTTTGAGGAATTGCCCCTTCATGTCTTAGCTCTTCTAAGGTTTGTGCTATAGAAATAACATATTTCTTGGCATTGGTTTCCCCTCATAGGTGGCAATCTTCTCGGGTGAGGTCAGGAAGGGTAACCCAAACATCATTTCATAGGGTGACACCCCCAGATCTGACTGGGGTTGGGTTCTAAATCTTAATAAGGCCAAAGGGAGACATTTTATCCATGACTTTCAGGTTTCAATCATTAGCTTAACTAGAGGTCTTTTAAGAGTTTGATTCATTCTCTCAACCCGACCGTAACTCTGTGGATGCCATGGAGTGTGTAACTCCCATTTCACTCCCAGAGCTTGAACAACTTTCTGCAATATCCCGGTCTGAATCAATCTTGTTTACTATCCCATACCGAGAAATAGTTGATTCTAGAAGTGTTTTACTCACAACATTGGCATTGGCTTTAACAATGGGTACTGCCTCTACACAGTGAGTTATGTAATCTACTATCAGTAGTAAAAACTTCCACCGTTGTAACTGGGGAAGCTCAGTAAAGTCTACTTGGATGTTTTGAAAGGGCCTTAAGGCTAGTTCTTGCCCTCCCCTTGGTGTTTTCCTCATGACTTTCTTATTTACTGGTTGACATATCACACACCGTTCAGTCACCTGCTTAGCTGTCCCAAAAACTCCTATGCATCCCCAATCCCTTAGAAATTGATCACTTAGCGCTTGTGTACCCCAATGTGTTGTCCCATGTATGCCTTCCAACATTCTTCTGGCAAGGGGCTTATTCAACATTTGCCTCCCATCTGCTAATCTCCCCTTCTTTATCTTTCTTGGCTCCTATTTTGAGTAGTTCTTCCTCTTCTGCCCCACTAAACACCAGGACTTCTTGTATTTCTCCCACAGGGGTTAACACCATTGTTAGTTTTTCTGTCCCTGATTCTGTTGCATTTTTATCTTCCAAATCCGCTAAATTGTTCCTTTGCGCCTCTTGAGTCACTCCCGTTTAATGTTCTTTAACATATACCACCTCTACTTCCTCTAGTAATTGTAAGGATTCTAACACTTCTAAAACAAGATTTTAGTGAATCAGTCCCTTTCCCTTTGAATTTAATAGCCCTCTCTCTTCTCAAGTTTTTCCAAAGGTATGCACTACGCCAAAAGAGCATTTTGAGTCTGTATATATTGTTCCCTTTTTCTGTGCTAATATTTCTAGAGCTCATTTTAGGGCATATAGCTCACACACTTGGGCTGACCAGTTGGAAAGTTAACTTCCCTTCTTCTATGGCTACCAGCCCTTCATCAACTATAGTGTATGTACCCCAATACCCTCTGCCCCTTTATTACTCATGAAGATCCATCGATGTTTCCCTCCTTGGAGTGGTGATCCATTAGGTCCTCTCTTACTCTAGTTTGATAGTTTATAACTTCTAGACAATTATGTATTAATTGCTCACCTGGTTCTCCATATAAACCTGGGTGGGGTTGAGTTGGTTATTTACCATCAGCTCTAAATCACTGTTTATTAAGATGGCTTCATACTTTAGCACTCGGGAATCAGTGAGCCATTTCTCAGCCTTTTGGCTTAGGGTACTTCTAACTGAGTGCAGTGTTTATACTTTCAATTTTCCCCCAAATGTTAGTTTTTTGCATTCGCTGCCACCACCTGAATGCAGGTCGGCCATCCCCGGCTGACAGGGTCTAGCAGTTTTGATAAATAGGTCACTGGTTTCCCAGATCCTCCCCAGTCCTGGGCTAGTACTCCATGAGCTACCCTTCTTTCTACATCTACAAACAGATAAAATGGTTTGTCTAAGGCAGGAAGACTCAGTGCTGGTGCACTGACTGATTTTTGCTTTAAAGTTTCAAATTTTTGTTCATCGTCTTCTTCCCACCTAATCTCTCCTTCTACTAGCTTTTCATACAAGAATTTAATGGCTGGCGTGTATCCTTCAATCCATAGCCTACAATATCCCAACAAGCCTAGAAACCTTCTAACTTCTCTCTTAGTTTTTGGCCATGGGAGTGAGGCTATCCCTGCAATTCTCTCAGGGTTCAGCCGCCGGCTCCTGTGACAAATCACATGTCCTAGGTATTTTACTTCATGCTCTACAAATTGGAGTTTCTCTTTTGATATTTGAAATCCTTGGTTCCTCAGAAAATTTAACAATGATATGGTGGATTCCCAAACTTCATTTTCTTCCCATCCTGAGAGAAGCAAATCATCTACATACTGGATGAGCATTATCTCAGGTTTGATGGAGAAGAGTTGTAGTAGTTCTCCCAAGGTTTGACCAAATAAGTTTGGGGATTTGGAAAACCCTTGGGGTAACCTAGTCCACTAAAGCTGTTGCTTCCTTCTGGAATTCTAAGGGAAATATATCCCTACTTTCCTCTGCCAGTGGACATGCCCAAAAAGCATCTTTTAGGTCTATCACACTAAACCCCTGGTGTGCTGGGGGGATATTACTCAGTAGTGTATAGGGGTTAGGCACTACTGGGTATTGATTCACTGTTCTTTTGTTTAATTCTTTTAAATCTTGGACAAGCCTGTAAGTCCTATTTGACTTCTTTACTGGTAATATCAGTGTATTATGGGGGGACATACATGGTTCTAAGGTCCCGTCCTCAAGTAGGTCCTGGATCACCAACCATAGTTCTAGTCTTCCCTCCAGAGAGAGTGGATATTGTCGTACCCAGACTGGATTTATTATCTCATTAGCTATTTTTATTACTATAGGTTTCGTGTTCAATTTACCTCAATTTTTTGGTTTGGCCTACACCATCTCATGAATTTTCTCCTCATCTTCTTCTTCCCTTAAATACAGATGCTTAACCACCATTTTTCCTTCCTCTGGGAGTACTCCAATGTCTAACTGGACCTGTAAATCCCACCCTAATAGATTGCACCCTGCTTCTGGAACTAATAGAACATCCCTGATCCCTACTTTATTTGCCACTTTAGACTTTACTTCCTTTATAACTGAGACCTTGAACCCCTCCCCTTTTGCACCTACTACTTGCTTAGTATCTTGACCCTTTTTGCACCCCTTTAGGATTCTACAAACACAAGTACTTTCAGGCCCCGTGTCTACTAGGAATTCAAATTCTTCCTCTTGGGGGCCTATTTTTAAAGTTATCAAGGGCTCCTGATGGTATTCTATCCCTAGGAGGTAGAGCCCCTGACACCCCTAATCTTCAGTTTCTCCTTTTTGCACAGTCTCATTAACCCTAAGGTCCTTTTGCCTCTGTGGGCAATTCTTTCTGATATGCTCATTCTCTTTACAGTAAAAGCAAACTGGTCCTAGGTTTCCCTATCTCCCAGACTCTCTTTTTTGTGCCCAGTCCCAGGGAGCTGCATCCCCCCTCCGTCTATCTTCCTGCACTCGGGGTCCCCCTGCCTTACCTGGGTAGTTCTTTACATGTTGGTTTCCTTCCCTAATGGCAGTTACCATTACCTTGGCTTTCGCCTTGGCCTTCTCTTCGTCCCTCTTTATATACATCTTCTGTGCTTCTCTTAAAAGATGCTCTAACCCCCTTTCTTGCTATCCATCTACCTTTTCTAGCTTTCTCCGTATATCTGGAGATATACGTGAGTGACAAAATTTATCTTTAGTAAGATCTGTCTGGCCACCATGTCATGGTCAACTCCTGAATATTGCCTCATATTTTTCCTCAACCTTTCTAACCAGTCTGTTGGGGTTTCTTCCCACTTTTGCTGATCATTGAAAGCCTTATGGACATTTTGATTATGTGGAGCTGCCTCTTTAATACATCTTATAGTCAATGTTCTATATTCCTCCATGTCTTGCCTCTTCCCAGTACTGTTGTGCTCCCAGGTGGGGCACACTATGGGCATTTTCAGATCCCCAGGAGGTCCTTGCACATTCCCTCTTTCCCATATCTGTATCCCAGCTGCCTGGATCATCTGTCTTTCATCTGGTGTGAACAACATAGTCATTACTGATTGCATTTCTTCCCATGTATAAATATTGGGCTCGAGAAACTGGTCTAACTGCTCCACTAACCTGAGGGGGTCCTCTAATAGTCCTTTTAATTCCTTTTTAAACATTCTCACATCAGAGGAACTGAGAGGTATGGTTACGAGTCAAATTCCTCCCTGTACATGCCCCCAGGGGTACTTCCCTCAGTGGGTACAGTCCCAAAGCTTGGTTCCCATCCTCTGATCTGCTTTCCTCTCTTTGTGCTACCCTGTTCCTGGTGTTCTGGCTAGGCCCATCAGGAGGTAGAGGAGGTGCAGTTGGGACTACTGGAGGTGGAGGGGGTAAGTGGTCTAATGGGTCCCATTCTTTATGTTCTGCTACCTTAAATACGCTCACCTTCGAGGGTGTGATTTCCCCTTCCCAGCAAGCAGCATAATCACTCTCTTCCTGATTGAATGGCTTCTTCGCTCTTACATACATGTTTAATGCTCAGCATATCCATCCCTTGTCTGACCCATATCTCAGCCAGTATACATGATCACTCCTAATTTCCCTTCTGGTCCATTCCAATACGCACTACTGAACCATTTTGTTCTCATCCTTATCTCTGGTGTTGGGGTCAAATTTCCACCCAGCTAGTTTTCTTCCCAGTGGGGTATGCCCATTGGTTCCTTTTCAATCTCTGCTTCTTCCTTTGGGGATTCACTACTCACCCATGATCCCATCCTGACCAGCAGGTCTTCCCCCGACAGAGCCTACCTTTCCAACCACAGGCCCTACCGACAGAGCCTGCCTCCCCAGTCAGCTAACTACACACTCTTAGCAAGGTCCGCCTCCCTAAGAAGGGCAAGGAAAAAGGGGGAAAAGAAAGAAACCAGGAAAGGAGGAAGGAGAAGGAAAGGGAAGAGAAAGAGGGGGGAAAAAAAGAAGAAAAAAGGGGAAGAGAGAGAAAAAAACCTAAAGAAAATATTTACCTCTCTTCTGAAAAAAAACCCAAAAAAACTATGGTCCGACAGCTCTGCCCCAACTCGGTTCGTGCCACCACTGGTGCCACCCAGATGGTCCCCGCTGCCGCTGCCGCCCAGCCCACCCTGCCGGCACCACTGTCGCCAAGCCTGCCAGCACTTCCTCCAAAACTGCTGCTGGCTACCACTGCTTGGCCAGTCCGGGATACCACAGTGCTGGCCATGCACCAGAGCCTGGCAGTGCCACACGTGGGCCCCCGCTTGACCCTCTTTCTGTGAGCTGGCTCTGTGTTGCAAAACCCTTCACAAACCCTTCTATCTCACGCGTCCCGCCAGCCACATGGGAAATTCCCACTTTCCTCTTCACCATGCATCCCACCGTTCCCTCTAACCACCCAATATCGTAATACTCCAATGGACCAGGACAGGAGGTCTGGTATAGTACTGGCGTGGAGTTCACTTTCCTATACCGGAATTATGGAGTCCAAATACCTCACACAGAACTCTAGAGTCAAAGGGTTAAAATCTTCTAGGTACAATCCATCAAAGTACATTCGACTGGACTGAAATCATTAACTATATATGAAGAAATATAATTAATTTGTGGTGCATACTATGTCTTCATTTTCATGGGTACCATACATTAGAAAAGGTTATTTCTCAAACCTTCTTCCTCCTTCCTCTGTAGTTCTTCCATCAGAGACATAAATAGAATTTCAGCTCACTTTGCTATTTTGTTGCCAGACTGAATTTTCTGATAAAATTGTCTTACTCCCCAGATAGAACACAAGATCAGATTTGATTTGATCAGATCTGCCACTAGCAGATTTGTGTTTACATGCAAGAAGATTCAAATGCACATCACCACACACTGGCATCTTTATAAACACAGCAAATAAACATTTTTCAAAAGTCCACAGCATCTCAACCGTTTATTGCAATTTGCAGTTCATTTACTTCTCTCATGTTTTTTACTTGTTTCCCAATCTTTGAGGAAAAATTTTGCTGTGAGTTCTGTAAGATGCCTTTTCTGTCCCTTTCTTGCCCAGTAATGCAACATGAAAGAGCTGTGTGCTAAAGCCCATTACCATAGCATCATGCCACATGGATTCCTGCTCCTGCGCCACCTTCCTAAAAGGCCTACAGAGTAAAAAAGCACTATCCCAGAGGATATCAGTGTGACCAGCAACACAGGTCACCTCGAAAAAGGCTTCCTAAGGGATTTTCCCTTCAGTTTTCTTCCTCTAGGTACCCACCACTCATGCTAGCAAACTTGCTTGCACTGCACCACAAATCAAGAGTTTGCCTCTCAAACACCATTTACCAAGAACAGGCCCAAAACCAGGCTGCAAAATTCCCCTTGGGAAGAAGACTAATTTCTGGACTGAGTTGCTCTCCCTTCTAATTCCTCGGCACACATGTTATATCTGAAATTCTCTGCAGACACAACCCCTTCCCTGACAATTACATAATCCTGCCTAATTTATTTGAATTCTTGAGTTAGAAAACAGCAGGAATAATGAAGTCTGGATAGCCTGATTCCATCCTGCCTCAGTCACAGAGCTTTTAAGTTATTCTGCCCAAGTAAAAACCTTTTATTTTCCTCTCACATTGTACTTAATTGCTTAATGCTTCTTCCCCTCTCTTTTCTACAGCCCCAGCAGACTCTTTACATCTACTTTTTCCTTTCCATTCCATTATGGCAGTAATTCTGTCTGACAAATCTGGAAGAGAACATGCTCAGCTGCTCTGGAAGGCTGCTGAACACATTGGTGACTTAAGCATGGCTGCTTACAGTGGTAAAAAGATTATAAAGTGAAGGATGCCATGAGTGGATGCTTGCTGCAGAGTAATTGGTGGCAAGTTTTGGTGTTTTTTCAGGTAGGGAGGTTGGTTTTTCAAGATTCCGGGTCTCACCCTAGACTGACAGCAGCATGTCTGGCAAAAACAAGTCTACTGCAGTGCTATAAAAAAAGCCAGCCATATGAAATTGGAAGGTGCTGAAAGCCAAGGTAAGTTAGAAAAGACTGCTTGATCCAGATTAAGAGGGAATTACTGGGCTACTCAAATGGGAGGGCGGAATAACCAAAAAACTACTGGAAATTATTTGATCTACAGAAAAGTCAGTAAAATTCACATAAAGGAATAAACCTGTGTCCTACATTGCAAGGCAAGATGTGTTCTATTTGCCATCTGTTGGAGGTGTGGCAGTTATCTTCTGTTAATTGGGCAGTTTTCTTTATCTCTTCCACAAACCAATCCTCCCTCTGGGGAGACATCTGCTGTTAATGGCCTATTGAATGTCACTGCATGACTGATAAAAGTTACAGCATCCCATTGTAAGATGATCCACCCAGAGGGAGGAGCCAAGCATTCATAAGTGGATATAATCTGAGGTTTTGGGACACTAGACTCAGCCTTTCCACTGGGTTCTCCGAGGAATAGCTGGGTCTTTCAACTGGACCTTCAGAGGAAGACTCTTCTACAGGATCACTGCTCCAACAGAACCACATCTGCCACTCTAGGAGGATTGCAGCCATTCCAATTTGGACTGCTACCAACACCCAGACCAAAAGGGTGCCAGGTTGTATTCTGACTCCTTTCCATGGTTTTTCTTTTGAATTATTGCATGTATTTTTTTTTCCTTTTCCTAATAAATTGTATTTCTGATTTGGAGTCTCTCACTGGTTTTGCTTTCAAACCAGAACAGCCTGAAAAAAGATCAGTACTGGAAAACTCTAAGGAACAGATCTGAAATATGAAAGGCTGAATGAGATTATTTTGTGAAGATATACTACAATTTTGTCAAGAACCCTGGGCAGAATTCTGGCCACAACCCAGCAGGAAAAAAAAAATCCACAAGGAATATAAGACAGTGGTACCTTCAAAGATAACAGCACTTTTACTCAAAACAAACTATGCGCCCTTAGAGGTTGCTTACAAGGTACTGCCTAAGAGATGCAGTTATATCCCTGCCATTACATGCCACTGCCATTCTGTTTGCAAAACATCCTGTCTCCATACAGCTTTGTACAGCAAGGTGCAGTAAAAGAAACCCAGAAATGTTCCTTAAAACACTGACCACCTCAGCCTGGAAAGGAAGTGGAAGGGACAAAAGATAAGAGTATCTTGACTTCCATGTCCCTGAAAATTGTAATGAAAAACAAAACCTGAAACGTTCATAAATATTTCTCCTCCTCCAAAACAGGTAGAATTCTTTTTCTCCCACAATGAAGTGCACACGTCCCTGTCAAGTACTTAGGGTGACATGCAGGGTGCACGACTGCAATAAATAAGAAATAAAAGGGAAAAGAACCAAACCATTTCTGAACCACATGTCGTATCTTGAGGACTTCTTATATCCAAAATAATGCAAAAGATTCCAGATATTTGGGTATGCTCCTTTCAGCAAGGTAAGATTTTTCTGGTCTTAGCCTCCTTTTTCTGACAATGCTTTAATACAGAGCAATTCTCCATCATGTAGTGTATAAATCTACCCAATGCCTTTTGTTCTCAACATCTACTTCTTTTCATAGTGCTTAGCTAACAAAAGCCACCATCAAGCACATCCCAGGACTTCAAAGTCAGTACCTGCTGAGTCAGCCAGGTAAAACAAAGTATAAGTACATGGTCACAAAAGGTATTTGGGGCACTGGCTGCAACACAGATTGTCTAGGTTTGAAAGACAGGTGTCTGCTAGGGAAGGCAGGAGCTTCCCTTGGAATGGAGAATGTAAACACCCCTCCCTCTGAATTATTATAATTTTGAAATTAAGAGGCTCTCTGGCAAGACATGAGGATAGGAATAACAGTTCTTTACTAGTTTGTATAACAAGGCAAACAAACAACAATTATGGTATTAAAAACAAACAGAACCAAGAACCCCATGACAGCCTTCTTGGCTGAGACGGAAAGGGATAGAGGAGAGGCTTTGCTTCACAAAACCCTGGGGCAGTTGAACCCAGTGCCCCGGCAGGACTCTAAGGAGCACCAAGCTGGAACGGCAGGAATGAACAAGAATCCCGGGCTGGTGGATGAGATGTATCAGAAGCTCCGCAACGGTAGCTGGAACTGCAGGACCTCCTGGCAGGGCAGGGCGGTGTGGAGTTATGGTGTAGAGAAACCCAGAGCAGTGGCAAAGAAGAGGTGGGGGCGGGACAGCAGCGTCCCAGCTCCCAGCAGAGCAGGAAGAGGTGAGCTCAGGATTCCCGGGCACATGAGCAGATGGTGATAGGTCCCTCTTTTAGTGAGGTATGGTGTTAATAAGGTCCCACCCTAATGGCTGCTGCTCTTATGAGCAAAGACTCACCCACAGAAAGGAAGAAGCAGTACAGGACTGGACTCCAGTAGTGACACTGAATTATCCCCACAGTAAGCAACAGCTTGACCATCCTCCTTCTGATGCCAAAAGCGAGAGAGCAGCTGACCCCAAGACCTCGTCCTTTAACTGCCCCCAAAACTTGTGGTATCTTCCTCCTTGGAGAGAAACTCCAAGAGAAAAAGAAGTGTAGCCAGATGCTACACTCCTCTCCCCACCTTGGTCACCTCTTTTAAGTACCCATAAGCACCCAGTAGTCTCCTAGCAATTTAAAGGAAAAATTCTGTAAATAAAAAAGAAAGAAACCAAACCCCCAACACAGGTTTTCTTCTAAAGAAGCATATTTCCCAAGAACCCCCGCACCAGAGATCAAAAGCACTCTGTAGACTCACTAACCCAGGAAGGCTCAAGAGGAGAAAACAGGAATGCCATACATATGGGTTCTGCATATAGTCTTAGTAAAGGACCAGCTATTACCTCAAGAAAGAACCTACTTCATCCTCAGGACAGAAAAATGACATCTGTACACCACTGAAAGTCTTTATGCCAGCATAGTGTTGAGATACTGTTAATTAAAAAAACATGGAGACTAAGAAAAAGCCTCAGGTTGTGTATAAAATAAAAAAATATTTTGCAGAAACGCATTCTCTTCATCATTTTCTGTGGCCGCAGCTCTCTGGTCATAGAAAGCAACGCATAACTTTCCCAGGGATTGTCCTGGTGAAGGCTGTGAGAAGATCAGAGAAAAGAATGATAATAATTCTTATCTTCACTTGCTGCACCTGTTGTTGTGAATGTGTGGAATGTGTTATGGAGATTTGTTTACCAAAGGGTGGTTTCTTAATTGGCCAATGGTAATGGTGTTTGGATTCAAGGACCAATTGAGTCCACGTGTATCGTGACTGTCTGTAAGGGCAGTGGGTTTCTTAATAAGTATAATATAATAAAGTGATTGATCAACCTTCTGAGAATCATGGAGTCAATGCTAATTATTACCCGGCTGGGGGCCTGCGACAGCAATTTTCAGGCTCTTCTTTTTTATATAGTACACTTTGATTTTTTTCTGATCTATTTTGCATCTCAAAATATTGTCTCCTATGTTGTAGTCTTCCAACTTTACTGAGATTTCCTTTATTCCCTGTACTCGTATACTTTAGTTTTCTTCCAATTAACACATTTTTTAATGACTTATGAGCTCCCGTACAGGTCTGTCAGGCAGGACAATAAATAGCAGAGCAAGACATGACTCAAGTTAGGGGGAAATAGAAGAGCCCACTCACACATGCTAACTCTATAGCAGGAAAGGAATTGGATTATTCAAGGCACACTTCTCTGTACTCAGTGAGTTTTTAATAAGTTGGTTTCCACAAATGTCAAGACTGAACAAAGACAGCAGCTTTTAAAAACCAAAAACATTTCTAAGAACCTTTACAGAAATTATTAACAAAACTGTATACCATGATTTAATAAAGATGATTGATATTGCATGACCCATTTTAGTGTCCTTCCTTACATTTAAACACTAAATAAAAATTAGTGGTATTTCTAAAGAACAGATATATTCCAAACCTTCAGGAATCTTGTATTTGTGAATGTCTTTTTCCCCCAGCTGTCTTCAGGTTTTCATAAGCTGAAATTGTGTCTGAATTTCAGAACATATTAGGCTTCACAAATACTACCAAATGTACTAATTTTAGCACTCCAGCTATTGACATCACTTTCTGTTACTGCTAAGCTGCACAATGAGTTGCACACCAGCTGTCAGTGTTCCTGCTCTCCCTCTCACAGCAGGCAGCACATGTTTTCCAGCAAGACCTGCAAATGCAAATCTCTAACCAGTTTAAAATTTTGTGTCATCCCTCTGGCTGAAGGGATACTCAATGCATTTGACTATGTAAGACGTACTTGGAAAATGGGCTCTGAAATAGCAACAACATCCAGTGAGAAACAATTTGGTTAATGAATTCTTTAATACCTTATGTAACCATACCCGTGACTTGCTAAAGACACCAATGAAATGGAAAGATGGCAAAAAGATAAAATGCTTGGGAATAATTCAGTGCAACTGGGACCAGTAATTCTGCTGTACTTTGTATTATTATACCAGATGTTTCTCATGGACAATTTTTGGTAATTGGAATAGAGCATCTGGTATTAGGAGTTCCACTAGAGAAGGGCCTGCTAGTCACTGATGTCTAGAGGGAGTAATGACCATAGATAAGTGGAAAGAATGAAAATACTTCAGATATTAAGGTGTGGTCATCAAAAGCCATTTCAAATGCTAACATTTCAATGAGAAATATAACACATTTTAAACAAGGACATGCTTACTTCAGTAAGATTTCAACTCTATTCCCCTGCTCCCCCTTCCCAAATACCTTCATATGGCTCATTTTTAAATAAAAATTTGGATTCCTTCTACTTCAGTAGTAATTTAATCAGGTTGTCCCTCTCCTCCTTTTTCTTCTGACAAAGAACAGAAATTACTATGAAATCCAGTACAGGCAGTAAATGTTTCTGCAATACTCAGGCAGTAAGTATTTCTGCAATACTATCTTATGCAAAGGCTAACCATGAGTGAACAAGTAACCCTAGAAGGAGCATTTGAAATAAATAACTCCATAAGCAGCAGCTAAAGATCAACTTTGTAGAAATACTTTGTTGATTATTAACACCCTAAGCAATCACTTCCTGTAACACTGCTGAGTCCTGACCAAACTTTCACTGAAATTGTTACTACTCATGAGAGAAGGACTATGCCATATTACCAGTGACATGGGAAAACAAAAAACTGCTTTGAGGCTTTGCAAAGTTTACAAGCTATCAAATTAACAATCACCTGACAAAACAATACTTTGTTCTATACAAAGCAAAGCCTTTACCCATCTCTTAGGAAGAATGGCAGTGTGGTCTGGCAGCTCAGCCAGGAGGCAGTCCTGGATGGGACAGCTTGGGATAAAAAGAGCCTATTTGCACACGTAACTCAAGGAAGATAAAAGCAGTAGCCACAGAGACTGAATACAATATTGCAATCAGAATTCAGCCAGCAACGCTTTTTAGAAATAAAATACTAATTACTAGGAACAGACAAATAAACTAGGACTGTCCTTCTTCATGTTAAGGACAGTCCTGAATGGTTAGTAAGCCAAGTTTTAAGTATTAGAGCAATAGAGAACTTGAAACTTGTCTATGGCTACCATATGGCTATCAGTTTTCCAAAAAACACCTTCACGGTTAGCAGTTTTAAGTTCTCTGATTTATAAACCAGATTAAAATACAGGGTTTAAAGCAAAACCTGACTGATTTACATATTCTAAGACACAGAGTCTGAGAGAGATTTTCCTAATGTCTGGAAAATGCAGAAGCTGCAACAACATCACAAGAAAGATGCTTTGGGGATTACAGGCTGCCTCACTTCAGTTTCTGGGAAAATCATTAACCAAGTCCTACTGAAAGCCATTTCTGGGCACATGGAGATTATGATGATTAGCAATAGCCAAAACAGATCTAACAACAGGAAATTGTGCTTGATCAACCTAACTTGCCTTCTAGGATGAAACAACAAAATTGGTGAGTTAAGAACAGAGCAGTAGATACCATCCAACTTAACTTTAGCAAGGTATGCAACACCATCTCCCTCTTGCAACATCTTTGTATCCAAGTTGGAATGTTATGGTTTTCATGGCTGCAGACCTAGTTGGGTAAATGCTGGGGTTGTGTTTTTTTTCTGTTCTTTCCTTCTTAGCTGCAGAATTTCTTCCCATTGTGTTCCTAAGAAGCACCGATGGCTGGGTGCTTGAGATGGGCTGGGAGGGAAAAGTCTTTTGGTTTTTGGGAGTTTCTCTGGGTGGGGCAGACACACCTGATTTGAATGGAGGCAGGTTAAAAGAGACAGGGTTGGGAGCAGCCCCTCTCTCTCTCCCTGCAGGTTTCGTAGGAGGACAGTCTGACCTGCGGCTTAGGGAAAGGATTTCGCTGCCACCACCATAACCCAGCAGGGAACCTTTTTTCTGCTTCTGGGCCTCGCATCCTCTGCCCTGCCAGGACATCTGGCAGGTTCCAGCTCTTTGCTGTGGAATTTCTGATACATCTGATATGTCCACTGCCCCAGGATCTTCTGCTCATCCCTGTCGTTCCAGCCTGCTGCTTCCGAGAGTCCTGCTAGGGGCACCGGGACAGGCTGCCCCAGGGATTTGTGGAGCAAAGCCTCTCTTCCACCCCTTCCCATCTCGGCTGAGCCGCCACTGCCACGTGCTCCCCGAGCCCGCGCCGGAGCGCCCCCTGTCGCCGCGGGGGAATCACCGCATCTGCCCTGTCCACCGGGATCCAGCAGAGCCCCTGCTGGCCGTGACCGTAACTGCACCAAAGGAGAAAGCGCTGCAGCCGAGAAAGGCTGTCACGGGGTTCTGGGTTCTGTTTGTTACTAAGGCTGTGGTTGTGGTTGTTTGTTTACTTCATTATATATACTAGTAAAGAACTGTTATTCCTGTTCCCATATCTTTGCCTGAGAGCCCCTTAATTTCAAAATTCTAATAATTTGAAGGGAGGGGGTTTATATTCTCCATTCCAAGGGAGGCTTTTGTGCCTTCCCTAACAGACACCTGTCTTGTAAACCAAGACAGTAGAAAAACTGTGTTGTGGAGCTCTATGTGTAATGGTTCTTGACTGTACTGTACTCACAGCCATACTCTGCCTGAAAGGACGTAAAAATACCTCACCTCAGGGCTTCTTTTTGGCACTGGTTTTGTTTAGTGTATTCTATCAATGATGAGAAGACAGGCTGCTTAATGAGGAAGACAGTACATTAGATTAGAGAAATGACCTGCCTCACTGGGTATGCAAATTTTTTGGACACAGTCCAGATTTTAAAAAATAGTTTCTAAATGAAGCACAATGCAAATACAATTTCTAGCTTCTATCATTAAACACACCAAGAGAGGAAAAGAGACAGGATTCTCTTCAACAGGACTTTCCTATCTTCAAGGATAGGATGTCAAAGTTATAACTGTTACTAATGATGGGGCTAAATTGCTCCACATAACTAAGAAACAAAAACTCTGTATTGTCACTAACCCTCTCATAAGCGTACCCAATAATACAGAAGTCAGTGTAACATACTTTCTGCATTCAGTGAAAGTCAACAATTTCTATGAATGTGTAATGCCACATAAGTATTTTATATAAATATTACTACCTACAAAAAAAACCTCACCCTCTTTATAATAAAACTGCTTCTCTCCAGTTCTCATTGTAAGAATTAACTCAGTGAACACAACAGTAGTTACCGAGAGAAGATGTTACCTGGTAGAAGATGTTCATATTTTATCAAGTGATTCATTCCAACCTGTTTCATTTTTTTCTCTTTGTTGTAAATGAGTCATTATGGACAGAAGTCAAGTCAGAATTAACAGGTAAGATCATGGTCTGTTGAGAACTGAATCCTGCCCTTAAGGAATAATATAAACAATATGTTCCATGCAAATACTGAGTGACATATAATATTTGCTACTTGCATGGACTTTATGCTCAGAAACACTGCATAGTCTCTTAGTCTAATCCCCAGTATCAGAATGAAGATTTTTTTTTTCATTCAAGTACCTTGTATCGCATCAACAGATAAAAAATAATTGAGAGTGTAAATGGATTTTAGAGTAAGGTGAGCAAGAGTAAGGAATACATTATACTCTACAAGAACAGTAAATATATCATATTGTAGGCCTACAGAAATGATGACCAAATAAGATGGAATAAACCAAGATAAACCACTAGAGTCGAACATTTTATAATACATCTAAAAGGTCTATAAAGGCTTATTTTTATAATTAAATCCTTTGCAGATTTCTGCCCCTAGTCAAAAGGGTCTAGTTGAACCATCACTGAAAAAAATGAAATGCAAAGCATCTATCCCAAATGTGTAATACAACACAAGAATGACATTAAGGAAGGTCAGTGCATTATATATTTTTATATACATGTTTGACAATGTGTATATAAGCTGAAATGTATCTTATGAGTTGCCACACAGAGAAAACATTAAGCTAACAAAACTTAGCTGAAGTGGGCACTGCTCAGGAGAACCCAAATTCCATTTGGACAAAGTTACACACAACACAGGGAAGCAAAGAGCTTTAAATAGCAGGTTAGCAAATCAGGAGCAAAAACTTTCAAAAGAGCAGACAAAAACTGGCATTATGCTGTGCAGTTCCTCTGACCGCAGCAGCAATGCAGCATTGCAGATAAGCCTCTAGCAGTGTTAATAACTAAAAGTGGAGAACAGGCACAAAATGTGCTCCACTGCAACATCTATTGGTGGTGCTGCCTCTTACCTCCATGTGCCTCTGCCCTAATTGCCCAGGAAGCTGAACTACTCTCTAAATGCTCCTCTTAAAAGTCATACAGAGGAGACACCTTGCCAACAAACTCATACGCAGACCAAAACTGGCCCAACAGGACAGCAAGAAGCCTTGACCGCTTTTGAAGTCAAATTACTACCATGAAAAACTTTACCTATTAAAGGTGATAAAGATGATTAAGGGACTGGAGTGTCTTCCTTATGAGATCCCTCAGAAAGACTGAGGGATCTGGGACTGTTCAGCCTTGTAAAGAGATGACTGAGAAGGGACTTCATCAGTGTCTGTCAGTGCCCGCAGGGAGGGGTCAGAGCATGGACCAGGCTCTGCTCAGTGGTGCCCAGCAATAAGACAAGATGCAACAGGAAGAAACAGATGCACACGAAGTTCCAGCTGAACACGAGGAAGACCTTTTTTCCTGTGCAGTGACCAGGCACTGGAACAGATCACACATAGAGGATGTGGAGTCTTCCTCACTAGAGACATTCCAGAACCATCTGGATACAACCCTGTACAATGTGCTCTGGCAAAATCATGCCTGAGCAGGGAGGTTGGACCAGAGGATCCACTATAGTCCCTTTTAACCTCAACAAGTCTGTGATTCTGTACATAGGATTTAATTATTCAAATAAGAAGTTTGTTTGGACTGTCATGGTTAAAAATTCTTTTTAAAATATATTGCCTAACCAAAGCTTCAGACCACAGCTGCCAAGAGAGATATTCAGGAATTTTATTGCAGCATAACCCTTCCTGCTCAGAAAGAAATCTGAACTTGCCATGTCAGACGAAAGAGTCAAACAAGCTGATGCTCCAGCTCAGCAAAACACTATCCTTCTAGCAGTAGTTAAAATAAACCCCTCTTTGCCAAATGAAAGGCTACGTCAATGAGTTCTTCATCAAGTTTTCACCAAAGGTGCTATTGTATCTCATTTCATCCTCAGCTACGGTTCTCATGTGATAAACAGAAATCTTGAGAGAATAAGGAAATTCTATGACAGAGAGACAGATGGGGAAAAAAGGGTAGTTTGAGACATCAGTACCACAATAAGGTACCATCTACCAAGACCCAAATTTTAAGAGGAATTTTTGGCGATTTCACATCTCCTACTATGATACACAGGCCAAAACACAATGAAGACACTGTTCAGATTTTCTCTTGTTACATGCAGTTGACAACAAAAGGATTTTTGGCCAATAAGCAGTATCATAGACACCTTCCTTACAAGCCATATTGCTGGAAGAAGGGAGAGGGACAAACAGGAAGAGGTAGCACCTCAAAGCCCTTAGGATGACCTGAAAGGCATCCTCCCAGTTCTCCAACGTGGACACAATACAGGCTATATTAGTGAACATTTCACTTCAAAGCTGTAGCTCTGATAACATGCAAAAACCTGCTGTAAACTGGTTCTGTTTTAAAAGACCAGATAACAATAACTGTACACAAGCAATTGCTCATACATAGTAAAATGGCATAAAAGCTTAACTTGAAATTACGCTTTCCATTCTTATTAGAGTATAAAAGTTAATCTTGAAACAGCTTGACATAAGAGACATTTTGAGGGCAGTTTAATTTGTGAAAAACTGACATAAAATACTACAGCTGCCTATCATTTCAGAGAATTTCCCAAAAAAGAAAGGTACATGGGAATTCAGTATTACTCCTTTATGACATGTTAAATTAACTTGGGGTATCACTGTTACTTAATAAAGGAGAACAAATTAAGTAGTAAAAAGGTTCTGTATAGGCTACAGGAAAATGTTAGATTAAGATTCAATTAAATATTCATTCTAAAATCCTTGCTTCCCAGACTAACTGAAAACAAAGTAACATACAAAATGTTTCTTATTTACAGAATGGAGCACGAGGACATGTGGAGGGGAAGCTCACACTGTAACTAGAATGAAGTTTGACTTTTTCTTTTTTGCCAAAATCTCAAACATGAAGATTTAGAAGGAAAAGAAACATGAAAGATGTATTACTTCAGTTTTGTACACTAACAGTACACCATTCATCAAGATTTACACCTGCTATGTTTTCTATATTCAAAATCAATCCAGTATTTCAGAGAAAAAATCCAAGAGAACTAGAAAAAACCCACATTGGGTAGCCAAATATTTAATGGATCATTGATGAGCTTGGGAGCTTGCATTTTCAATTAACTGTGAAATAAATTTCAAAAGCTTTCTTTTCAGCCATAGGAAGCTGTGTCAGGAGAGGTTTAGGTTAGATACTGGGAAAAGCTTTTTCACCCAGAGGAGGTTTGGGCACTCAAATGGGCTCCCCAGGGCAGTTGTCACAGCAACAAAGCTGACAGAGCTCAAGTGTTTAGACAATAGTCTTGGGCTGTTTTGTGCAGGGCCAGGAATTGGACTCAATGATCCTGATGGGCCTTCTTCAACTCAAGATATTTATGATTATAGGGCAACACATAAACACATAAAATTTCTGCTGGGTGGATCCAGACAACTGTAGGAGCTCATCATAAATAGTTAGTAATCTTCTAACAGATTAGGAGCATTCACATGCCAAAGATAATGTCTTGACAAAATAACATATTCAGAAATTGTGCCCTAGGTTAAACTATAATAAAAAGGAATAAAAACATATCACATATAAGACCAACTCAATTAGGAGCAGCTAAAACTAAATAAAAACCAGCCTCCTTCAAAGCATGGAGGCTCAAACTTCCTAAAAATACACTGTTTATGTGTTCACCTAAGTACCATTTAGAAAAAGAAGTAAAAGCCAATATTACTACACAGCCAATATTATATGTTACCAAAATTAACTTTGATATCAAGTACTTAAGATTAAATTTTCTGTTGATCTAGTTACAATGACCTAATAAAAAAAACAGGGTAATTTAAATATTTTATACATCAAGAACTCACTAACAAAGCCACTGGGAGTTAGATCAAATACCATAATGCATAAAGTAAATAACTTACAATAATCATGACCTTCATTCATTTCCTCTTATACAGTTTTTTGCTGTCTTTCAGTATTTTAAACTGAACAATTAGGAAGCATTTTTAATGGCTAGGTTAAGGACATCAACTTGGTTACAGAACTAAAAACTCTTAAAATACAAGTCTTACCTATCAATTCTGTGGTTTTTAGGTACATTCAAACTCACTAGAAAACAACAACAGAAAGTCAGGAGGTTAAGAAGAAAGATTACTACTAAAGGTGTTTTTCTTTTTTGAAGCACACTCATATGTTCTACTAAAACTGAAGGACTTTGTATTAGCTTAAGTTTCACATAATTAGCTGGAACAAATTCCCATTTAAGTTCCCTAAGTGATAATTAAGAAAGTTTCCATGTGATTATGAACATACTGAAACACCCTAATATTAATTCTCAACTTTAAGGTCAGTAGGATAGTTCAAAACGTCAGAATAAAGCTTAAAAAATGCAGAACTGCTTATACATGCATTAATATAGATGCAATCGCTCATCAGGAAAGACTATACTGCAAACAGTAAAACAGCAATCCTTCAATCTAACAGAGTTATATTAAAGCTATTTGGTTTATTTTGTTAACAAGGAAGGGCTGGGTATCATTAAGGTATGACCTCACATTGTCCATTTGCAGAACCAGCAGTATTCCCATGAAATGACAAGCTGGGATTCCAGGGCTGGCATGATCTATGTATAAACAGATCAAATCTAGGAAGTGAAAAGCCAAGCTGGCTATGGACAACTGCTCTGCAGAACCAGATTTTTCCTTTCCATCATTTTGTGACTCCTCTACAGAGGGATTTTTCCTCACTATTAGCCCAATGACGGCAGAAGTAGAGAAGAGCAGAGTACAATCCATTTCAAATAAACCAATGCAAATCTTCTCATGGTGAATAAATAAATAAATGCAAGCATAGGATTAAACAAAAACACCCAAACATTCCCATCAAATGCTTGCTTTAGTAAGTGAATGCATTTCCACGCCTAGGCACCACCACTGTTCTTTCTGTAGCTTCCTGTAACAGTAGGGATAGTAACCTGCAGAATCTTGAGACACCACCTGTGCTAACAGGCAAAGACTGGCAGGCAGATGATGGTGGTAGGATGGAAGACCTTGCTCTGGAGGGTACAGAACACTACCCATCAGCAGTTTCCTAGCTTCCTGGGGCCAAGCTGGTGGCTCCTTAGAACATCCACTCCCATTCCAACCACTTATCCCCTGCCTGACCTTCACACAGGTTTCCAAGCACAAAAATCTCACACCCAGTCAAAATGGTTCCTTAAGAAACACACACTACTGTTCCACTTGTTTTGGCAGAAGACCTGGACAGAGGGATGATAGCTGTAGTCTACTCAGCTCTCATTTTTTAGTGCTGTTGGCAAACCACATGGCCAACTTTAAAGAGCTTCAAGAGAAGTAAACTTAAAAAAAACAAAATTAAAAAAACAAACAAACAAAAAAAACCCCCAACCCTGAAGAAGCCATAGCCAAAAAAATATTATTGAATGTATGAATTTGTGGAATTTGGAATGGATGGAATTCTGTTTAAAAAACCCCAAAACAACAAATATACCTGCATGAGAAAGTTCTTAGGTTACTGTTGCTATTCATCCCCAGGACAATAATATTAAAAATGAAGATTGTGCATAACCATTCTCAACTTATATTTTCCATTGCAGAAGGTTTTTGAAAGAAACTAAGTGTCCACATTTCAACACAAAATGCTCCTTGCTACACAGCCATTCTTAGTGACGACCACAAGTGTAAGCTTTCATGTAAAAGAGAGAGGAACCTAAAGGAAATTTCTGATTGCACAACAAAGATGCCTGTGCTTGTGAGCAAGGGAGACTGGGAGTGTGGAAGGATATTTGACATTCAAATGCCAGTTCAACTTACAAAGATTTTTTATGTTTACACAAGCATGAAGAATTTTTCCCCCAGACACACACTGAGCACCACAATCTATCCAGCAGGAAGGCAGCTGATGTCATCCCATCACAGCCCTGTAGCCCTTGAACCCCAGCTTGTCATTTCATGAGTACACTGCTGACTCTGCATTTGGCCAAAGTGAGGCCTGACAATGTCAGTGATGAAGTCTGATGAATGAAGGTGCTAGAATTAAGTGACTTCCAGTACTTTGAACACAGCCTTATAATGCTGCCATTCTTCCCCTTGCCCGTATGGACAATTTATCCTTCAAGAGCAGATAAACATTGAGGCACTGCACTGTCACATCCCAAGTACCAGCTTTATCTTTGCCTGAAGGGCAATGTGCCCTAAATGAGAAACCCTTGACTGAAAATTAACCAAGCTCTTTCCTACACTTATTGAAAGTCAAGATTACAGGTGAGCTCTCTGACACAAACCTTCCTCAAAACCCAGGCTATCTACTAAAGATGAGAATGTAAGAACATATTTATAAACAATAAACAGTCTCTTCCAGCTCTTAAGCAATTTCCCCTTTGGCGTAGTTACAGTCACAGCCGTCAGGGGCGCTGGCAGACTCCTGGGCATGGCAGGTGCAGTGATTTCCCCGCGGCTGCAGGGGGCGCTCCAGTGCGACCTTGGAGATAACTCAACTAATGATGGCTTGGCCAAGACAAGAAGGGATCGGAAAAAGACTTGATTTAAAAACCCCCAGGGACAGCCAATCCCAGTGCCCCAGCAGGACCCTCGGATCTAGCAAGCTGGAACAGCAGGAATTAGCAAAATCTGACATGTATCATAAAGTCCACAGCTGTAGCTGGAACCACAGGGGCGTCCTGGCTGGCAGGGGGTGCGGTGGCTGCAGTGTAGCAGAAAAACCCCAGCAATGCTGAAGAAACAGCAGGGGGCTGGGCAGTAGCAGCCCGGCTCCCAAACACAGAAGACAGAGGTCCCCTTGAGGAAGGGGGGTTGGGGGCAGAAGGGACTTGAGGTCCTGGGGTTTCCCCTGAGGCACCCCAGCAGATGGTGAAGGGTCACCTGTTTGGTGAGGCAGGGTGTTAATAAGGTCCCAATACAACAGCTGCTCTTACGAGTAAAGCTCCACTCACCATAGAAGAAAGGCAGCAAAACATGGAACCCTGCAGAGGTGACAAATTCTCCCCACAGCAACCCCAGCCTCTCTAGCCTCCAAATGCCAAGAGCACAAGAGGGAAGGTAGCTGCACCCAACCCCTTTTTCCCAGCCCAAATCGCGTGATACCTCTGCCCTTCCCAGAGAAACCCACAGGTAAAAAGAGAGAGTAGTCAGCTGCACCCTCCCCGAGTTGCCCAGTGCTCCACAGGAATTCACCCATGTGCTTCTGCATGAAACCACGGTTCAGTGAGAACACTGGCTTTTGCTCACTATGTGTATGTGGGACAGAGGACAGTGCAGGTTCAGACTAGGAATGACATGTCACAGGCCCAATCCACAGTTCCACTGCATTTCCAATACTTTTCCAATGCAGTTTCAACACCATGACTCGTAACTGTTATGTGTATTTTGGATAATTTATGCATATAAAAAAATACATATAAAATATGTTATGTTGGTGAGAAATATTCTTATAAGTTTTTTGCATGCAAGCCAGAGTTGGGAGATTGCTTCACAGTATGTGGAAACCACAGCTGACAAGAAGGAGGAGCACCTCATTTGCAAATGAATAAACACAGCTCGCCCGGAGATGGGTTGTTCTCCAAGGTGATCCAAGGAACTCCCAAGCGATGAATACTCGATAAATACCTAAGATTGAGATAGCCAGAGCCATCAGAAAGATACATCTCAATGCTGAGTTCCAGTAAGTCAATCATGGACATACATCACTCCCCAGACACGGTTTTGTTCAGCTCAACTTGGAGAAAAGAAACTACATGAATATGTGGGACTCTGAAAGGAAGAAAATAAACTCTGCCTCAGGAAGAAAAGACAGTATAAGAACTGCTTGGATGGGACAGTTGGTGTGAACATAGGAGACCCTGTGCTGCAGTGGTCGGAACTGTGTCTCACCCAGCATCAATTCCCGGGCTCGGCACTGTCCTTTTGATTTTGGCTGAGACCGAATCACGATTACGACATAAAAATCTGTTTTATTAATTATTAATTTGGCTTGATCACTTTTATCTATAATATAACCAAGTTTCTCCTTTCCACAGTGCCCATCACTGTGATTTTTTTCCTGCTTTGGATTTTAGAGCTCAAAGCATTATTATTCCAATTTTCCCTGATTTGTTCAGTTTTAATGTTGGACTTAATGCTCAAGAAGAATCAAAATGCCAGCACTTATACAAGAGACGGATACTGCTCTTTCATCCTGCCTACAAGATAATGGACTTGAAATAAAGACTAAGGAAATCTTCAACCAATGTTGTAAGCCACAAACAGGATATAAATAATGGAGAAGAAAAAATATCTTAAGGGGACATTTTTCTTAGGGGTTTGTTTAAAAAAAAATTAAATGCAACTGTATGGAAACATGGAATCACATTTTTCACTGAAAAGAGAAAATTAAAGACCATTTAATACATTCATCAGAAGCCATCAAAGGGGAAATGAATAACCATGTTTGTTACACAGCACATCATCTTAGCTTGAAAAATGCGCAATTTATGATTGGTTCTTCACAAATATTAAATTGATTACTATATGTGTTATGGAGGGTTATTTTGTAATACAGTATTAATCCTTTTAAAGTAGTGTGTTAAATATAGTTTTAGGTTACATGATAATGTTAAAATAGAAACTATGCGATGTAAGATATTTTTTACTAGCTCAAGAAGGGGATAAGATAATCAAGAAGCTCTTCACACAGAGATAACAGCAACAAGGAACCTGAAGAGTTACAGCCTCCTTATCAGAAAAGACATTCTTCCACCTTCTCTTGGTCTTTATGGAACCACAAGGATTAAGGGGAAGAAGTTGACAAGAAGCAGAAAAGTTCGTAATTTGCAAGGAATTTATGGATCATGTACAACATATATGAATATGCAACAGGCTATTGTTTTTAAGGGTTATTCCTTTGTTCGCAAGACATGTTTTTGGCAGCTTAGTGCCCAAAAACATCCGGACGTCCATAATTCTTTGCTTTTTATTGTCTCGTAGTGTCCTAATCTTCATTGTCCAAATTTTTATTACTATAATTTTATTACTAGTTTTTAATAACTATTTTATTGCTAATAAACTTTAAAATTTAAAAAAAAACAAGTGATGGGTGTTTTTCACATTAGCTAAGTTTTAAGTAGAGTATCTCTCAGCAGTCAGGTCATCTAACAAGCAGAGCGTCAGACTCTTCCTCTAATAAAAATAAAGCAACATCACAAACAATACTCTGTCTATAACAGTCTATTTAGAGCACATTAATAAACTACATTTACTGTAGTTTGTTGAAAAATAAAATAGAAACTAATCTGAGGTTATTATAGCTTTCTTTACATTTGATGAAGTGCTGACACGCATACAAACACCTTAACACTCAAAACCCAGAGCATTCTTTTGCTATGTCAGAAGGATATTTTTCCTTCGTCTTAAATTCTTGTTGTAGTTTAAGATGGAAGGCAGCTAAACTCCAACATGGCTGCTTGCTCACTCATTCCCTGAACCATCTGTCCCCCTCCCCATGAAGGGAGAGAACTTGGGGGGAGAGGGGGAAGTAAGACAAAGACAGCTAACAGGATCGAAAAGAAAGTGAGTAGAAGTACTACTACTAGTACTACTACTACTAATGCTACTACTACTAAGAACAAAAAATTACTAGTAGTGTTATTGTAGGATAATAGTAGTATATTTTACTAAAAAAGAAGCTTTCACTGACCACCCAGTGACTAATGCCCAGACACCTCCCGAGCAGACACCATGGCTGGCTTTCCCCCTGGTTTATATATTGAGCATGCCATGATATGGCATGGAATATCCTTTGGTCACTGGGGTCAGCTGCCTTTGCTGTTTCTGACCAGTTCCTCGCTGGAGGGGTGAGAAGCTGAAAACTCCTTGACTGATTGCAAATACTGATCAGCAACAACTAAACCAGCACTGTGTTTTCAGAACCGGCACTCACTCCTCCACATTCCTGCTCCTGAATTTTGTTGTCTGCAGACTGACAGACAGCAGGACAGAGCTCTTCTTTGCTTTTAGTTAGTTTATAGCTAGCTGGGGCAGAGAAGTTCCCTGGATTGTGGTTTTTATTTTTATTTGGACCTGTTTAAACCTGCTCTGGACTGAAAGCCCAGAAGAGCACCAGAAGCTCATACTTGTGGCCCACTGGGCTGGGCCTGAGCTGCAGCATTTCCAGTGCCAGAGGGACTGATAAGAGAGTGAGTGACCTGAGTTTACAGCCCACAAAAGGGACTTTCTGAGTTTGTCATCTTTTTTGGAGGGGCAAGAGGTTTTACTGTTTAATGTTGTTCATTTTTTTGTGCGCGTGAATACTTTGCCTGTTAAATAGACAGTTTTATTCCACTTTTCTCCAAGGAAATATTTTCCCGAACTGGTTGTGGGAGGGGCCACTTGAATCTGCTTTCTAGAGTAACCCCTTCAGAGGTTCTCTTCCAAATTTGCCCCAAACCAGGACACCTCATCTACTTGTTTATGAACAAATGACTGCAAGTAATCACATTCTGATTGACAGAGGCTGTATACATGAGATTCCGACACATCTGGATCTTTCCAACGCTGTGAATGCAGTGCTTAACAGCATACATTAATAGGATAATGAGGCAGAGTTATTCCAGACCATGCACTTCACACAGTGCAGTTAATCTCCTGTAATTCCCCCTCTGCCACGCCTTGCCATGCCCACATAATGATCCTGTCTGCCATGCCCACATATTGATCACAAACACCTATGTAACTGAGTTTCTCCTTTCTATCCAGGGTTCAGGATGTATTTCACCAACAGAAAATGAAATGCCATCTATTCAGAAATGCATAGCCACACATTTATCCAAGGTATTAAAAGAATCACATCCCTGGGACAAGGATGCCTGCTCCCACAACCAGCAAGGAACATGGAGTGAACTACTTCTTTTCACAGGCCACACTGCACAAATTCACCAGCTGCTTTTCCTTGGGCAAGCAGTGAAGAGATGAGAAAGTGCAGACTAGAAAAGTTTATTGCCCACACTGCCCCAACAGTGGCAGAAATCCTGCCTTCCTGCTGTAACCACCAGCAGAGCTCCCACCAAGACTTACACAGCCAGGTTGGCAGCCATGGTATTTTCCCAAAAACAGTTTCTGTACAACAAAGAAGAAATCATTGATTTCTTGACACTGTCTGCTGTAACCCTGCAAACTGTGCCACACAGCAAGTGGTGCAGGCACTAGGGTGGCACATGCACCTGATACCAGGAGAAGGGAGTTCTGCAGATCTTCACTCTTCCACCGGCGCATCTCAAAGCTCCTCATCTTTGCTATGTACCCAAACACATTTGTGGCTCTATGTCAAGCACCACAAGTCCTCACTCAAACAATGTAATTTAACTCTTTAAGATTAGATTTAATTAGAACATTTTTAAGGAATATTTCTGTAGTCAATGCAAAGACACACAGCTGACTCAAATAAGGGGCTTTCATTTTGTTTTGTTTAAAACACCATTTTTATGCTTTAGTTGCATTCTCTTAAGAAAATATGAAGCTGTGTAATTTAGTAAATCTGATGAATGTTACTGAAATACAGCTACAAAGAATTGCTGTAACTACTGCCCTGCACAGGTCTCAAAGAGAAAAAACTACTGGAGCAGGCAAAGGGCTGTATTGAAATGGGCTCTACACATTTGAAAGCCTTGGCTGAAGATTATGATACAAGCAGACTGTATATCAAAGATGCTCTGGCCTGAAAGCAGCCAGATTTCTGTTACTCGCTGTTTCTCAACTGTAAAAAATACTGTCAAGATGGAGGAAATTACTGGGCTAGAATCACTTCAAAATACTTGAAGTGATCCTCAGAGCAATGCAAAATTAAGACTCAACCCTGCAATCAGCTGCCCACTGACAAACTTTCTGTTGGTATCTTAATTCTTACCAGATGGATTTAACACTGGTCTAGGCCAAGGGTCTATTTGCACTAAAATTACAGAGGAATGGGCACAGTCAATGTCCAACTTCTGACAATGTCCACTAACAGCTACCACACTAAGAATAGCTGAGGCACACACAGAGCTGACAGGCAAGATGCAACATTTTAGAAAAAAAATATCTTTTAATACTGAAGAAGTATTAGGAGGAGAGAAAAAAAAATTAAAATCCCTCTGGACTCCTTAGTTCTGTACAAAAACTTTTAAGAAAAAGTATTCTAAGACAGACATGGTACACAACAAACAGAGGGCTGGTTGATAGAGAAATTGCAGATTATGGCTACTGCCACCATTTTTCCTCCAGAGGAAGTAATTATGTGGCCACCTATCCCCCAGTAAACCCTTGGGAACATCAGTATCTAAGGTTTATTCTAGTCAGGGTCAAAAGATTAATGTCAGCATGTGAAAATGATAACAGACACAATGTGTCAGACACAACTACATAAGCCTCAATTACAAGGAAATCAGAAAAACAATAGCATATGTGGGGATTTAAAAATAAAAATAGAGGGCTAAGGGCTAATGGAAATGAAGTGCTTAAACATCTTTAAAATTTTTGCATCCAAACCTTGCTACCTAAGATAGCAACCATACCCCTTGCAATGATTTTTCTTTCAAAACTGCAACTCAGGGAAGGCACCTTAAAAGTCCAAGTCCAGTTCCTCATTCCTGTAAGGAACTGCATATAGTCCTGTCCATAAATTTATGAACTTCATTCCATGTGATTAGATTTCTTACTCCTTAACCAGATGACTGCTGGAGCTCCTTATGCTTGCGGATACTTCCTTATAATTGCAGACGAAATGTATTCATAGCCAATTTATATTCATTTGCTCTTATGATGACATTGTCTTTTAGCTTAAATTATGTTGTAAGACCTCCATGGCACTGACCAAATCTACATAAAGATAGAGAGTCCTGAGCCTAAGAGTTCCCTTTTCTTAATTCAGAGCTTTGCTTGTGGTGACAATAAAATAAATAATAAAAAATAGTTTTTATAGTTCCACTAGTCTGATGTTCTTCCACTGTATCTCTAATTGGTGCAAGTGCACTCTCATGGAGTCTGATCAAATATATCTTGATGCATTCTAGGTGAGACTGCAGCTCTGCCTCATCTCTAATAAGTTGCTTATCTGGCTTTAGACTTACCTTAAGACTACAAGCTGATGTTTCTATCCTGACTATAAAAAACTAAAGAAAACACAGCAACAAATGGGTAGAAGAGCGTGTCCCTTTTAGCAGTAAAGCTTGTGATGGAGCCAACCAACTCAACTCATGTCTGGAAAAAGACAAAAGCCAGCAGGTTTCTTCCCAGAGTCAGAATCTGTAATTCCTAGGTTCTTCTCCTCACTAAAAGTCTTGAATTTGGGTTCTCCTGGAGGATTTTGCTCAGAATAAACTAGTCCTTCAGAGCCTCAGTAGCATCAACAATGATATATCGCAGGTTTAGAAACACTGATTTTATATCTATACAAACAAACATCAGACCTAGAAACTTTGCCAAACAAAAACATTTCCCTGATACTTATCACAGATTTTATACACCTGCTGTTTTGGCACTTCTGACCACACTGGTAGCATTTCTGTTAGTTACTCTTCAGTCCCAGCTTTGCTAAGGGCAGCTTGTGCTCGGTGTTTTACCTACTCTACACAAATGACCAAAATTTCTAGAAACATTGTATATTTTCTAAAAATTTATTTCATTATTCATTTCATGGAATAACTGGTCTAAGTTGGTTTCCATGTCTTTTAGCTGTCCTGGCTTACTAGAAAAGCAAGTTCCAACTCTGAACTCCAGCATTTATCACAGTTCAAATGGCAGTGGTAAAGCAACATACTTAAATATGGAATAATAACAAGGAAATGTCATGCCTAGAATGTTAATGAAAATAGCAAATTAACAATTCTATTTTCTAATGCAGACTAAAGTAAAGGTTAGCAAAAAAATGAGGGTCCAAACATCCCTTTTAATTGATTTAAAGCACTAAGGACACAGGAGAGAACAGCAAACAACTGCTACAAAAATAAAGTTGAAGGATGAAATGGGGGAATTTATAAAGTATATTTTGTTTTGTTTCAACAAATACAGATTCCCATAGTCTTTCATGGTAAGAGTCCAAGTACTAGATATTCAAAAATTAATGTGAAAAAAGAAGGTTTTAATTAGGGAAGAACAGGAGTACTTTCTTTCTAGATAATGCAGTTTCAAAGGACTGAACAACTGGACAAAACTCCTTTCAGAAAAGACAATAATACTGAGGTACAGAAAACATTTATGTAGATTATCTTTCTCATGAAGAGACTGAAAAAAATAGAGCAGGAAAAAACAGACTAAAACTGAGTCACTCACCCAGACATCTGTAGGGAACCACAATATGTGGGTGACCATTGCACTGCTTCCATCCCCTCTTGCACCAGTTCTGTATTGTAACTGGCTGGTTGGCTTCAACAACATTGGTGATTTGCAATTCAGGGTACACCTAGCATTAACAGTAGAGAAAAAGACAAATGTTATCACAAGTATGTACTCTGGGTCACTGTAACACATTTGTAACAACACAATATTCATCTTCCCTCTCCTCTCCCTCTTCTGCTGTGTAAAATATTTATGTCATGGTATGACTATGTGCATGTATCTGGAAAGCTGGTGTGTCTGTTCATCAGTAAAAACATGTTCAGAAAAATTATGGTGGTAACAGCTGATTGTCAAAACTATAAATTGCCCAGTTATATTTGACTAAGTTAAAGATCAGCTAATCATACGTTAAATACCTTCTCCTCCATGTCTAGGCAAACTCCATATACACCGCATATTCTCCATATAACTAAACTTAAAAGCATGCCTTTATGTTCATCTCAACCATTTTAACAAACATCATAATTCTTGCCTGCTGCAGTCTGCCTAGTACTAAAAGTCTGTTGAAAAAGTTATTCATATTGAGGTCTACATTACCAATTTCTAAATTGTTGAGATCAAAATTCTATCTGCTTTAATACCGCAATACACTTCTACAACCACAACCATCACACCAGCAAACTTGCTGATGAATTTATTCACAAACCACAACTTTGGCTTTTTATCCCCCTCAGTCAATTTATCCCACCACCCTTTTCTATGCTAACACGGCCTATAGTCCTTATTTACATTTTTCAAATTGGCAATCTACCAGCCCTAACATGAAAGTCAGAAGGTACTAATTTTCCTTTGCCTTTCCTCAAGCAATCCATACTAATTTCCAGCTGTGAAATCTGAGGATTTAAGTGCTCTGAAAACTACTGTCTACTAATATCTACCAATGGAAAAGAAAAACAGAAATAAGTACAAGTCTGAGGTAACTGGAGATGGTCCAAAAACATCTTGCAGAGAAATAACATAATCGCAAAAAAAGAAAACTGAGTTAAGATGGGGTGAATTCTGAGAGTCCAAAACTGGTGCTTGGAAAAGTACTCCAAGAATCTTGACAGCCCTGCCGTAAGTAAAAAAGATTTGTCTCAATCATGGATCTCCACTGAGGTCATGGCATCTGAGAGGCTGTGCCTCCTGGCACTCCCCTGATTAAAGCTTTAAAATATAACCATGGCAAAAATTAAGAAAGCAGTTTGAGCTAAAGTCTAAAACTTTAAAAGATGCTAACAAATGACAGTACAGCATTCTCAGAATTGAGATCAGTAGTCTTTAAATGAATATGGCCTGGTGCATATACATGGGAACAACCAGATAGCAATCAAAGCATACCTGGAAATAATTTGAAGTAATTGCTTACTTTAATAAAGATACATGAAGGGGCTATTACAATTTTAAAGTTGAACTGTATTAACAGCTCAATGCACAAAACAAGGGCAGATACAATAACAATGCCATAGAAATGACTACAGAAAGAAACACTGCCTACTAAACAATGCACTTTATGCTAAAGAGCTTGAATATCAATCCTGCCTTCTATTCAAAAATAAAATTTAATTATTAATCAGATACTTCTTTCCTTGTGCAAATCCTTCATAGAATACAACTATCAGATCTTTGCCAGCTTCAACAGCTCAGTACAACAGATGGCTGAAGAAATACAAAGGCTGAAGGTTCAGCCTGGGATATTACCCCGCATACAAGATAGAGTGACCTCAAGAAAGCCCACAGGTGTGGCCGCAGCTCTCTGGCCACAGAGAGCAACGCACAACTTTCCCAGGCATTGTCCTGGGGAAGGCTGTGAGAAGATCAGAGAAAAGAATGATAAACAATTCTTAGCTTCACTTGCTGCACCTGTTGTTGTGAGCATGTGGAATGTGTTATGGAGATTTGTTTATCAAAGGGTGGTTTCTTAATTGGCCACTGGTGATGGTGCTTTGGATTCAAGGACCAATCTGGTCTGTCTGTACTGTCTGTGAGGGCGACGAGTTTTCTTAATAAGTAGTATAATATGGTATAGGGTAATATAATAATGTGATTGATCAGCCTACTGGAATCATGGAGTCAATGCTAATTATTACCACATGGGGACACTCTGCTATGATACGCAGGCAGAACTGAAAAGTGTGAAAGTTTCCTACACTCAGAAGACTGAAGCTTTACTTTCTTTTGCAGAAGAATTTCTGAGAGAAAGAGATCACGATTTGTATGTTTAGAGTGAAGGTTGAGCTACCCCAGCCTAAGCCTCAGATACGGGCCTCGGTGAGGCCTTGAAGCCTATGGCACAGTTAGAAATAAGTTTGTGGCGCAGTTAGAAATTATGTTAAGGTGTAAGACAGTATACTGAGCTATCTAGGTGTGAATTAGTATAGGTCTACAGTGTGAAACATTAGCCACCTTAAGACAAAGACAAGCAATGTTTGCTTGCCAATGAGAGTGTGCTCACGATTGTAAACTATCTAGAAGTGTATATAAACTGCTGTCTTATAAACAATAAACGGAGAACGTATGATTAACCACATTGGTTGGGATCTGTGTTTGGTTCCTGTCCAGCGCACCTTCTTTTTATGAGTCCCTGATTCACATGGTGCCAGCAAACAGGGACAGGAAGTCTCTGATGAGTTTCAAAAAGTCACTGTTATGATACTGACTGTCACTTCTATGATAGTGACGGGAAACGGTCTCCAAATTGCGTGCAGGAGGGCGCAATGGGGGACACAGATCCCAAATCGCTTTTAAAGGCAACAGGGATTGGGATGCCGGAGCATTGAAACCTCCTGAGAAAGGTTTCCAGATTGTTTGTTGGCTTGTTCACAACAGGAAACGGATGGTAGACTCCGTGGTTCACGCATTGCCTGCGTGGCAGAGGTGGACAAGCTGCGCGGCAGAGGTGGACGAGATGGAGTGGGGTAGTTGGAGCTGTGTCGTTTAGAAGATACAGAGCGCCCCGCACTGGTTGGAAGTTAAACCGCAGGCCAAGATAGTGACAGTGAAAAATGTATAGCTATTGGAATGCAGCACTGCGACTTCTTTTGTATATTCTCTCAAAGAGAGGTGAAAAGATAAAAGACACTGGCTTAGAACAGTTGACACTATGGGCCAGAATTAAGGGCAAATTGCAGAAGCCCTCACTCCTCTTTAGCGAGACTGAGTGGCAAGAACTATGGCAGCTCCTTTGGGATTCTGCCATGGAGAGTGGAAAAGATAAGAAAACAGTTTTAGAGTTTGTTGTGGTTTTGAAGAAAGTTTTATGTACCTTGCAAAGTAAGTCCGCCGAAAAACGGGCAGCCGAGGTGGCAATTCAGGCATTTGAGGGACCCATGACAGAAAAAACAGAGATTCAGAAGCCATCTCGGGTCGAAAAGTTTTTTGGTGTTTATAATATGTGGCCAATGCACGGACAAAGGGCTCCGGTCAGCGCGTCCATGCAGGAAGTAGTGGCACGCATGGAGAGCCGTGCGAAGGCAGGCGGAGTTGATGACGAAACAGGGCTGGCTCAGGTGATGGAACACTGGGGCGGAGACCGGGATGGAGACCAGGGTGGTGAAGGGAGTGAGGCGGCGCCGCCCCTGCAACCCCCAGGAGGTGTGGCCACAGCCGCAGCCGCACACGTGCGGTGGGGGGCCATCCTGCAGCCAGAGCTGATGGCAGAGACCCACGCGCAGGGGGGCAGTTTCGAACCTGGCCGCAGCAGTGGGACAGCAGAAGAGACAACACAGACAGTAGCTTTACAGACCGCAGCAGTCAGTTCACGTCACACACAGGTAGCCCGACACTGCCCGCTTCCCTTGAACTCTGACACAGAGGAATCAGATTCAGACCCTCCCAATTTTAATAATCGTAACAAGAGGCAATCACAAAATAAGATAATGAGAACAAATACTTTATGGCAAAAAATAGCTCAGCTTGCCAACCTTTCAAATCAACAGGTTCAATTAGAGGAATCTTCATCTGAGCAAAAATTGACATTACCAGCTGTTTTACAAAATCCAATGCGGTCCTGGTGGGCTTCAGCTATGAAAAATGCTATTTTAGGTGGGGACTGGGACGCTGCCAAATTGTTGGCCTGGCCTGTTGTCGTAAGGAACAACAGTGCAATTTGGGAATCCCATGAATGGAAAATTCTCCAATCAGCCAAACAGGCAGTCACAAATTATGGGATCAGATCAGAGGCTGCAAGGAACATAATTCAATATATATTTACAGCAGATGTTCTCTGTCCTGCCGATTCATCTAGCATGGCATCCTTGTTGCTGACACCTTCTCAGTTTCTCATGTTTGAAAGAGAATGGAGAAGGTTGGCCATTGAGGAAGCCAACAAACATACAGTTGTGGGAGATCCTTTGTATGGAATCCAGCCAGATATGCTGACTGGGAATGGACCGTATGCAACAAACAAGGTACAACTCACTTACCCAATTGAAATGCATCAGTTGTCACAACAGCTGGCCCAACAAGCCTTGCTTTCAGTAGCAGGTAAGAAAAAGCCAGCACCTTATACAACCATAAAGCAAGGAACCACAGAACCATATGGACAATTCATTGACAGGTTGTCAGCCGCTTTGAAGGATGCTCCTGATGTTCAAGAACATTTGTTTCGCTCACTTGCCTTTGAAAATGCTAACTCACATACGAGAACTCTTTTAGTCACCCTTCCTCAAGGCTGTCCAGTCGATGAGATGCTTGCCAGAGCCACACGAGCAGAACAAAGCAATCAAGCTGCAGCATTCACAGCCACCATCCAGGACGCAATGCAACAGCAAGGACACATCATTGCAGCTGCTTTGTCGAACAATGACTTCAACAACCCTCTTCATCGCAGCAAAAGTCAACCCAGCATCAGATCACCTAGCCTCATCTGCTTTCGATGCGGCGGAACAGACCATCTCCGACGGACCTGTCAAAAGGTTGTTTGGTGCCACAAGTGCAACAATGACAATCATGCCACAGAAACTTGTCACAGGTTGGGAAACTCCCAGTACAGCACACCAAGGTACCGCACAAAGAAATAAATCGATGTCTTGACCCCACAGACTCTGAGAACAGCTTCCTGCTGAAAAATCGACCTGCCACATGGGGGAGCCTCAGAGTGGATGTGGCCACAGCAACAGAAGTCACCCTAAACGATAACAAGGTAACTTTAATTCCTACCAATGTTTATGGTCCAATGTACAGCACAACTTCTTTAATTGGAGGTTTGTTGCAGGGAAGATCTTCCACAAGTAAACAAGGTGTGATTGTGATCCCAGGTGTCATTGATGCAAATTACACAGGACAAGTGAAAATAATGGTTTATGCCTTGCAACCCCCTGTGACGATTCCAAAAGGAAACAAGATTGCACAAATCATAGCAATGGAAAATATACTCCCACATCGCCAATGTCCAAAAAAGCCAACTGAATTAGAAAGAAAAGACAATGGCTTTGGACCAACTGGCCACGATGCCTTTTTCACAACTGATATGAAAGATCGCCTACACAAGAAAATACATTTACAGCGTGGTTCCCACTGCATCAGATTAGAACCACTCCTTGATATAGGTGCAGATGTCTCAATTATCAATCAGATGTACTGGCCATCTAACTGGCCTTTGCAAGATCCAAGTTCCCACATTGTAGGACTGGGTGGAATGAAGATTCCTTCAGTAAGCAGAGACCCTATCAGCATCATCTTTGAAGACAATCAAGTTATTGTGACTTAATTATACGTCATGCCTTTGCCCAAACTGCTTCCAGGATTGATAGGCAGAGATGTACTTTCCCAGCTTGGAATGGTTCTGACCACGGACCAGCATTTTTCTTAGTGGCCACTGCAGAGCAGCCGCCCATCCTCAAGATCACCTGGTTGACTGAAACACCCGTGTGGATTGAGCAGTGGCCAATGTCAGGAGAAAGGCTGCAGATTGCTGAACAATTAGTACAAGAGCAACTTGAAGCTGGACACATTCAACCCTCTGTAAGTCCATGGAACACCCCAATTTTCACTGTCCCCAAGAAATCAGGAAAAAGGAGATTGGTACATGATCTACAAAAAGTAAATGAACAGATGCAAGCAATGGGTGCATTGCAACCTGGTTTGCCAGCGCCAACCATGATACCACAAGGGTGGAACATTGTTGTCATCGATTTAAAGGACTGTTTATTTACCATTCCGCTTCATCCACATGATACCCAGCGATTTGCCTTCACTGTACCATCTATCAACAGAACAGCACCAATGAAAAGGTATGAATGGATTTCTCTCCCTCAAGGCATGCGCAACTCTCCCACCATGTGTCAGCTGTTTGTTGATTGGGCCCTGCAACCGATTCGTCGACATTTCTCCAACGCAATGATTTATCATTATATGGATGACATTCTAATTTTCACCAAAGAGCCATTGGCAGATGCAGATTTAAATTGGACCTTTCACAGTTGAAGAATCATGGACCAACTGTATCTCCAGTAAAAGTACAGCAATCAGCGCCTTGGAAATACTTAGGCTGGCTGATCACAGATGCACAAATTCAAACTCAGAAAATTACCTTACATGCTGACATTTCTACTTTACACGATGCTCAGAGACTCTTTGGAGACCTACAGTGGGTTCGTACCATTGTAGGAATCACCAATGATGATCTACAACCATTTCTGCTGTGGCTCCATGGCAGTGATGCCAACAGCCCTCAAGTTTGTACCCCTGATTAACAAAGGCCTCTGATTCAAGTTTCGGAAAAATTACAACATCATTGGAGTGCTCGTCGCATTGAACATTTGCTGTTGTCACTGTTCCTCTCCAACGCTGATGTCTGTCCACTTGCCATTGTTTTTCAATGGAAAAAGAAAAAGGGGAGTCCCAACCTGGTGCAGCAGCGATTCTGCTTGAATGGGTGTTTTTACCTGTTCAACCAAAAAGTCATGTGATGACCAGGACAGATGCTCTTGCTGCATTGATATGAAAAGGCAGAGACAGAATTCTAGAAATAGATGGAAAAAAAACAGCAGACATCAGTGCTCCTGTGAAGAATGAAGATCTAGAATGGCTGCTCAGACACTCCGTTGCACTGCAAGAAGCATTGTTAGGTTTCACAGGAGTGGTGCACAACAGACAACCAAGAGGCCCAATGTGGTATTTCATCAAACATTATCAGTGGTTGGAACGACCCTTGTGTTCGGGGAAGCCAGCTGAGGGAAAAACAGTTTTTACTGATGCCGGCTGGAGAACAAAAAGAGCTGTGTGCATTTGGCAACAACGAGGGAAATGGTTGAAACATTTAATCAGAGGTGATGCAAAAGATAGTCTACAAACCCTTGAGTTGAAGGTCGTGTGTTGGGCTTTCCAAACCTGGAACAAAGAACCACTCAACGTCATTTCTGACTCATTATATGTAGCTGGAGTTGTGCAAAGAATTGAAGATGCACTCCTCAGAAGGACTCAAAATCAACATTTAGGAGAATTGTTCCTGCAGTTGTGGAGTGTACTGAAACAGCACCAGCATGTCTTTTGTATCATGCACATTAGAAGCCATCAATGTAGCAGCAGTTTAGGAGAAGGCAACGCATTGGCGAATGCTGCAGTTAGTTATGCAGTCCATGTTCCTCCTCAGAACAAGTTTGAGAGAGCTGGCAACAGTCATGAGACATTTCATCAAAATGCGATATCCATGCACCGCCAATTTCAGATCCCCCTGAATGATGCTCAAGGGATTGTCAGTGCCTGTCTTCAATGTAGTTATTATGTGCCTGGCCTCGGACTTGGTACAAATCCCAGTGGACTGAAAGCTTTAGAGTTGTGGCAGATGGATGTCACTCATGTTGCAGAGTTTGGTAGGCTGAAATATGTCAATGTCACTGTAGATACCTACTCAAAGTTCATCTGGGCAACAGTAGAGACGGGGAAAAAGCTCTCCATGTGAAAAGGCATTTATTTGCCTGCTTTGCAGTTACGGGTGTACCTGCAGAAATTAAGACTGACAATACTCCATCTTATGTTAGTCAACAAATTGCTACATTCATGCAGAAGTGGGGGGTTGTCGTGGTTTGACATGGAAGTGATTTTTTTCTAGGAAGTTGAGTCAAACCAATCAGTGGTCAAGTTTAGATATTGGCACCTGAAGTGACCACTGAAGATAGGGATATGCCTCTGAGAACACAGGGGGTTAAAAGCATGAACTCCCAAGAGCTCGCTCTTTTTGGTTCCGGTCAAGGTGTTGTGCGGACCTCCGCTGCCCAGCCATGGGGCTGGGTGGGGGAGGGGAAGCCATGAGGCCTGGTCGAGGTGAGCCGAGGGGTAGAAGGACTGGAACCGAGCCAGCTCCTGTGGACGGAAGGGTGGAGAGAAGCGGAGATGTCTTTGTCATTCCCCCCCCCCACCCAGAGGGAAGAGATAGAGAGTCCGGACGGTACCTGTAACTTTGCTGGCGCGGAGGAGAAGGAGGGGGGGGAAGGCGCCCAGCCTTGGCCTTGGGAATCGGCTGCTGGGCAGAGATATCAGCCGTCCAGGGAGTCTGAGCTTTTAACCCTTTCCTGAGAAATGAGAGCTTTGTAAAATATTGCTCCTCCTTGATTTGAAGTAGAAGAGAGACAGTCTGGGATCCGAGATGATGGAAGAAGAAATTTTCGAGTTGGAAGGAGATGATGGAGTGGCTTGTGGCTGGACTTCTCTTGTTAGCCATAGACTGAACCAAATTCTCCTAACAGAAGCTGCACTTAGGGTGGTGTGTTGGTGTGCCAGGAGACCTGTTTCAGTGATTACCAGCAGAGGAGTAGAGAGAACAGAGGAGAATTGGAGAAGGTGTGGAGAAGCCCTCTATCTTCAAGGAAGAAGAAGAGGAGAAGAAGACCTCTGTTCTTGGACCCTCAGCCCCAGGGTAAAATGGGGGGGACTGTAGTCCCAAAATGAGAAACTGAACTGTTGTCTCTTTTGGTCCATGGCAAAGCATCCTTAAAGGAGCCCTATGAGCAGTCTGTCCATGCATGGTGGTGAGAGCACTGTGACATGGAAAGAAGAGTGTCACCATGGCAGATTTTCTCCGGGCGGTTGCCATATGTGACATGGAAACACAAGGGTGGCAATTGTGTTTCCTGGGGGGGGGTCTGTGGCACAGGAGAGACTCCTGTCTCCCTTGAAAGACTGAGTATTTGAATATCTGAAGGGTGGCAACTTGATCAGGATCCTGGGTGGTGTCTCACTGTTAAGTTTGTTTAGAAATTAGGTGGGAGGAGGAGGGGTGTTTTAGAAAGTCTTCATCCAGGATTTAGTGTTTGTAGTTTTTCTAGTAGTAGTAGTTTAATAAAGTTCTTTCCTTTGTTACTAAGATGGGCCTGCTCTGCTCTGTTTCTGATCACATCTCACAGCAATTATTTAGAAAAGTATATTTTCATGGGGGCGCTGGCATCGCGCCAGTGTCAAACCATGACAGGGGTGAAACATACCACAGGGATCCCTCGCTCATCTACAGGCCAAGCTATTGTAGAGAGAGCCAATCGTACCCTGAAAGAAAATCTAGCAAAACAAAAGCAGAATGATGAGACTGATGTATTTAATCGAATGTCAAAAGTATTGTTTACCCTAAATTACTTGTGTTTAGCAGAAGGTAGAGAAGAACCTGCAGTTGTAATACACCACCAAGCAGTGGAAGAGGGAAGACCACAAGCAATTCCAGGACTTTATGTTTATCACAAGGACATGCGAACAGGTGAATGGCAAGGACCCAGTCCTGTGTTGTTTAATGGTAGAGGTTATATGTGTGTCTTAACAGGTACTGGTCCAGTTTGGGTGCCGAAAAGATTTATACATGCGTGTCCACAGGCAAAGATTCCAGCCAACAGTGATAATAACGTTGACGACAACATCTTACCTGGAACATCCTGCAACAAATCTAGTTCTGATGAAAATTAATTTTTTAGAGTACCAGAAAATAAGTTAGATAATCATAAGCATAATATTAAGTTTATCATAAGTTATAGTCTGTATTTAGAATTAAGTTTGTTTCTTTCATGTTAAACGGGGCGATCAAGAACATGAGAAATGTGTGGTGGATCAAAGTGTTTCTATTAAGTAGTGTTTTTGTAACTTAAGTATTTGGAATCCTTGATACTGACAAGAGACAAAACACACGGGTCACTTAGGCCAAACAAATGGGGCAAGATTTGTTCTGCCTGTCTTTAACCACACCATCCAGTGCTTTTCGTACTTGTTTAAGTAGAAACTTACTTAAGTAGGATCACTGGGTTCCATGACAGAGTTCAAAGCTTGGACCCAGGCCAAAATAGATCCAAAAAGTATTCTGGGAGTGCAAGCTGTTGCAGTTGTGCAAAGTCTTAAAGTTGTTAGTGTCCAACCTCAAGAATTCGATCTTTTGGGCTCTGTCCCAGGAAATTACTGTTTGATATTTGGACCTCATGCTACGAAACCAACACAAAAAGAAAAACAGCCAACAGATGACAACACTTGGTTGTCTCCCAGATCTCAATTGTATAATAACTACTCAGAATATTGGAATAATTGGACACAATCTGTGATACCATCAAAAAGTGGCGCAAGAAAACTGCCACCAGGAATTTTCCTCATTTGTGGGGATCGAGCCTGGTCTGCAGTGCCTCAAAAAGCTATGGGAGGCCCATGTTACATTGGTAAATTAACACTGTTTGCTCCCACCATTCATCAAGTTTTAGGATTGCCTCAGAAGCCTCAACAAGCCAAACGGAGTGCTCTCCAAATAGACCCCCATTGTAATGACCAAGTATCACTTTGGGGGCACACATCTATAATACTATCCTCAATTTTCTCCCCAGGACTTGCTTCAGGGCAAGCTCTCACACAATTTAAAGCCCTGGCCTGCTGGACAGGAAAGCAAATTAAAATTACATCTAAAATGTTAAGTGAGCTTGCCACGGATGTAGATCTCATTCGTCATGCGGTTCTGCAAAACAGAGCTGCCATTGATTTTCTTCATTTAGCACAAGGACATGGGTGTGAAGCATGTGTTGCATGAATCTATGGGACCACTCTCAATCAATTTACAAACAGTTAATGCAACTGAAGATCAATATGAAGAAACTCGTCGTTGTAGACTCTCCGTTTGCCAACTGGCTCAATTCTTTAGGTTTTACTGGTTGGATCAAAGATTTAGTTTGTTTTGGTATTGTACTTTTTCTTATTAATATACTTATTCTAGTCTTTATACCATGTTTATTACATTGCATGCAGAAAATAACTAACTGCGCCTTTGAGTCAATCTGGGTAGCTAAAAAAGAAAAAGGGGAAATTGTAAAAGAACTTCTGAGAAAAAGAGATCACGATTTGTATGTTTAGAGTGAAGGTTGAGCTACCCCAGCCTAGGCCTCAGATACGGGCCTCGGTGAGGCCTTGAAGCCTATGGCACAGTTAGAAATAAGTTTGTGGCACAGTTAGAAATTATGCTAAGGTGTAACACAGTGTACTGAACTAACTAGATGTGAATTAGTATAGGTCTGCAGTGAGAAACTTTAGCCACCGTAAGACAAAGACAATGTTTGCTTGCCTGTGAGAGTGTGCTCACGATTGTAAACTACCTTGAAGTGTATATAAACTGCTATCGTATAAACAATAAATGGAGAACGTATGATTAACCACATTCGTTGGGATCTGTGTTTGGTTCCTGTCCAGCTCACCCTCTTTTTATGAGTCCCTGCTTCATTCTTTCTTTTGTCAGCAGGTGGCTAAGGCTGATGGTCATCATCCACATTACATACAGATGCCCATTTTCACACAGCTTGCAGAAAGTGGTTCCAAAGGAACTTGCTGCGCCCCCTGCTCCATCAGTGATTCAGATACTGAACTCTGCACTGAAACAGCAGGTTCAAGGAAAGTCCTTGCACATGCTCATGATCCCTGTAACAGCACTGCCAAAATGGATTAGCAGGAAACTTCACACTTTAACTGCTGTGTAAATATTACCCTGCAAGGCTTCATAGCTGACTCAAGAGCTAACAAGCATGATGCAAGAGGAAGATTTGTTCTTCTTTGGGTACTTCCTTTAGCATTGCCATGCTGAACTCTTCCAGTTCATGCATCCACAAATGTCACACTCATGTAATTAGAATCTATGGTTAGATAATACTGGGTGCTGTCACAAGCCATGTGCTTGATACATCAGTGTCAACTGACATGTTCTTATCAGGAATGTATAACATTGCCAAAGGTTAAGTGTCAGTTGTCATCGGCAGCGGAAATAAATGCCTTAAATGAAGACAACTAAGGAAATTTCAAAATGAATAGACCAGAATGTTTAAAAAAGGAGATTAAGACAAAAAAAAAATTATTTTCCCACATGAATGTGTACATAGCTTTAAAGTGACCAAAAATAGGATTCTGAGCCACAAGAATGAAGATACACTTAGTTTATTTCCTGAGATTAATTTCTAAAGAGTAAGAGCATATTACTACTTTAGGGCCTTGAAGAAAGAATAATATTACTGGGAAAAATAACTTTATATATTATTTTTATTTTTACTATTACCCAAACCCACCATTTTAACTGCTGGTTTGTAAAGTGGACCAAATGCTAAGTAGTTAGCAGTATTTGTCAAAAGTACACAAAGACAAAGAAATCTCTTCTTTTGTTGCTACATCAATTACTAAACCCCTAATTTCCACTGGCAGCTCACACAGAGCTCAGTCCACCCTTTAGGAGAGAAAGCGGAGTTTGAATTTCATTATCAATAGGTTAATGCCAGTGTATGTGCCAAGGAGAGCTCCCCTCACTACACTTATATAATGTGGTTGCTCTGAATTGAAGTAGGACCTACTCAGTGGTACAGAAAAATGACCCTCATATTTATTTATAGTGTCCCTAATGAGCTCCTTCTACAGTGTCAGTGTAAAGCAGAGCTAGAAAGTTGCAAGGTAACCAAACTTTCAAAATTATTGTAACTTGTTGTAGAGAAGTTCTGTTGTTAATTCATCTTAAACGAAACAGTGGAGAAAACAGAGCTCAATGTAATCTAGAAAATTTAACTAGCAATCAAGAGTTACAGCTACATCTTCATTTACTTCCATTTTTATTACTAAGTCTCCTTATATACTGACTGCAGAAAAAAAATCTAAAAAGTCACTAAGACTATTCAGAATTTAATATAATCTTGCTAAAACTCATGTTTACGACTACCAGCTTTGATGCCACATATATTTAGGATTAAAATGAAGACATCCTTAATAAAAGAAGGAGAGAAAATGAAATGAGAAAGCTTTTGGGTTGAGATAGAGAGAAAATATTTACCAATTACTGTCACAGGCAAGAGAGACTCAACTTGGGGAAAATATTTTTAATTCACAATTAAAGGAATTTAAAAGGGGACATAATGGGACAAGCACTGATCTCTTCTCTCTGACCAGTAGGAACAGCATGAAGCTGAGTCAAGGAAGGTTTAGGTTGGGTATTGAGAAAAGATTCTTCACCCAAATGGTAGCTGGGCACTGAAACAGGCTCCCCCGGGGAGTGGTCACAACACCAAACCTCACAAGAATTCAAGAAGTGTTTGGACAAAGCTTTCAGGCATGTGGTGGCATTGTTGGGGCTGTTTTGTGCAGGGTTGGACTTGAGTTGATCCCTGTGGGTTCCTTCCAGCTCAGGATAATCTATGATTTTATGAAACAGCATTTGTATCTGTCTACATACGAAGGTGTTGATGATACCACTAGCTGAATATGTGTTATCCAAATGGAGATCAGAAACGATTTTGAAACAAATCTGAGAAAACCAAAGAGGCTACAGCAGAAGACAGCACTAAAGCAAAGAAGCAGCTGGGCCACCTCCACCACAGCTGCCTCTCCTGCCAGTGTAAGGAAGAGCAGCCGAGGACTCTCAGCATGGTTGGAGCAGGCGGGTTTATCCCTAAATATCTCCTCTAGCCATCTTTGAGGATTGCCCTGATCCCTATAGAATCACAGACCTGTTAAGATTGAAAGATCTCTGGGGATCATCAGGTCCAACCTCCCTACTCAAGGAGGGCCACCCCCTTGAGCTGACTGCCCAGGACTATGTCCAGATGGCTTTTGAGTATCTCCAGGGGTGAAGACTCCAGAGCCTTTCTGGAAAACCTCTGCCAGTACTCAAATACAAACATTATATGCAACTAAAATCTCTATGAGAGATACTTTTTGGTTTTCTAAATCAATCTCTGATACATGATTACATAAATATGTTTCTCCAGCCAGTCACACATGCTCAGCACATCTTGGTTCAATCTTGAACTAGTACTTTGAGCATAATCATGAGGCAGTCATCTCTGATACCAAAAGACATTTAAATTCAAATGCTTAGTATTTCACCTATTGATATTATTCATTATGTCCCTCATGTTCTAGAATAACTTTGATTATTCAGAATATTGCTTTTATATTTTCAAATAAAATGTTAAAAGGTTTTCAAGGTTAGCTGATTATTAGGAGATTAGTGAAGCTATTTCAATATATATCTTCAGTTTTTATTAGGCAATCAAAACAATTGCAACAGAAATAGCTATATTTAAATCTTACAAATACTGTAAGTGTATATGACTGGTATTAGTGGTACATATTTAATCTTACTTCTCCTTGAACATAAGGATGTTTTCCTGTATATTCTAAAAGCAGAATTGCTAATGAGAAGAGAACAAGATTCAGAGTAACAAATGGCATGAATTCCTAATTGAGTATGCTCCATCCATGGAAACTGTAAAATGGAACGCACATGCACAGACTTGCACATAAACACACATACGTGCACCCCTTGTGAAATACAGGGTGGTGTTGCACCTTTTTTCCCCATAAATTTAATGGGGAAAAAATAAAAAATAAGAACAGTATTTTAGAGAATGTAAAGCATAATCAGGAATTGGTATACATCTTCACCAACAGTTTGAAATGCTAGACAATCTGTCAAGAGGCAATAAAAAATTCTCTTAAATTAAGATGCAAAATTAACATGTAACTAATTGCCATTTTTTAAATTAATCACCTTAATATTTTGCTTTAAATTGCATCCCACATCAGTTTGAATTCTGACTGCTCTAAATCAGATATATATATGAATTTAATTGCCAGTCTGAAGTGGACATACTCTCTTCTGATTGTTTCCTTCTATTGTCTCCAAAATCCTTCAGTTGTTTGCTGCATCTACTCATGATATCCTGGCTTAAATTAGATCATACATTTGTGAGTTTTAAATCTTCCATTTCCCCCAGGCTTCAGCATCTGGCACAGCAAGACTTTTAAGTCAGACTGAATACAAATGTAATATTCAATTCTCTATTGGCACAAGGAGAAAAGGCTACTCAATCCCTCCAAAAGCACAGTGTCCAGACTCTCTGCAGCATACCACCAAACAACTTGTGTTGACATATCCTGTATCTGACAGGAATTTATGAGCTGGAATTCTGCTTGAAGTCCACGTCAGGTAGTCAGTGACAGTTTCTACATTAAAACTAAATCCAAGAGTGACTACAGAAATGCTTACTTTAGAAGAAAGGAATATTCATACAGATAAAAGAAGAAGAAATTATAGCTGTAAATAGTTAGAATAAAAACAAGGGTGTTTTTAGCAGTTGCATCTTTAGCAACTTGAATCATTTGAATACCTTGATTTACTTACAAAGAAGATAACTCATAGTAGGATAGAGTTTGAATACATCCAGACCTTCCTTGCCTGCTATGCTCCCACAGCTTTCCCCAAAAAAGAAAACAATCAAACAAGTTGGTGTGTGGACAAGTTTACTCTTACCTGAACACTCTAATTTCATGTGTTGAATATTCTAGACTTACAATATCAATGTTAATTTAATAAAAAGAACCAATCTCAGAAATTATCAATCTACTTTTTAAAATTATAAACAAAAATCACAGATGCAACACAGGTAACTATTTATCTCTGTGCTTTGAATTTGGCAAAGAAAGGTTTTATCACTTCAGTGAAGTAATCTGCAAACAGTTACTACAAGCACAAAAGAATACACACATTTAATAAACAGCGTTTAGGAAGACTAGGGTCTTAAAATTGGTTGTGGAAAAGATCCTTTGACAGCAATGGTATCTGAAGGGTAATTAAACAATGCTTCAAAGTATGAGAACAAGCTTTAAATTGCAGATTAACAAACTACAGTTGGATCAAAAACCATTTCTATTCCTTTCTAAAGTATATATAGAATCTATAAAATTTCTGCTTCCCAGAATTTTGCATTGATGAGTTGAAGAGCAGCAACAAGCACACATGCTACATTATTTTCCAACTGATTGGCATATCCAAGCAGAGGAAAGATAGGATAATTATTTTTGTATGTCCCTGCAAGGGGACAGTGTCTCTGCAAGGTTTCCAACCTATAACTTGGGAAGCAGCAACAATGCAGAGTCCCAAATTAGCAGCAGCAGGAGTGGTGTCACATGAACAGCCATGACACAAGCACCATCAACCCTAAAAGAAAAGTCCTATTCTCAGTCTTGCAGTCTGTGTCCAGAAAATAGACAGCTGTATGCAGAATAAAGTTACTAAATTACTCCTGTAAAATATCCTAATTTATTCCTGTTTTTTAAAACTATTCTACATTACTTTACAGTAGCTCCATGGCTTTCCCTGTGGCAGCCCCCTGCCCAGGAACCATCACTCCTCTGATCCAGAGCGCTCCCATCACCAGCAGAACCTTTCCTTTTCTTCTACATCTCTGTGGCTTCAGCTGTGTCCTGTCATGTCTGACCAGACTCAGCCACATGCTCCTGGCTTTCTCAGCCATCAGGCTCTTCTACACACAAAAGCAAGGCTGAAGATGGCACCCAAACTTCTCCTGTCACTCTGTAACCCAAGAAAAGCCTTCACTTGCTCAAAGAGAATTACAAGAGTCAAACCCAGAATTAGCAGCATTTGAGCCATTTTGAAATTCTCTGCCATGAGCCAACATGAGAAATAGCAAGGAAACCAAGAAGGAACAGCTATGCCCCTGCACCACAAGTACCAGGCATCTACTGCTGCAAGTTAATCAGCATAACATCTCAGGTATTTGCACTAATTTCCAGCAGCCACTTGGGAAGAGTATATGCATATACCCTTTTAACCCCACAGTTTTAAAGAACAAGTTTAACAGTAATCAATTCCTAAACTAAAACCCACACCCAATTACTTAGGATAAGTAAATAATCCCAGGTTGAATGTCTTCCGAACCAGCCAGGGAATTATTTCAATTAATTAAATCCTGAGGACAAATTTCCAGAGACACACTACCTCTTATCTTCAGCCACATCCTCTTGCATCCATCCATAGCATCATTTCAAGTTTAATAGCTCCAGCCTCACTAGCTATCGGAGTCAATCTTCAGCCTCACATAGGAGTTTCACATACTGCTCTTTTAACTACTTCTTTAGGCCCATCTAATTAATCACCCCTCTTTCCAACATCTTAGCTGCTTCACTGTTAGACACAGAGTCGCTCTTCAAGATTTTCCTGCCACAAAACTCACCCACTACTTCAATTCCTTTCACCCCAACTCTTGCCTCTCCAGTCCACTCATCCTGGCATTTTTTTAGCTCTCATTTCCAATCTCTCTGCCCACTCAGAGACTCTTAAGTTCCATGCTAAGACACAAATGCTGTCCTCTTTTCTTTAGTCCTCTTCCTTTTTTTCTCTAGGCATGCAAAGTCAGCAAACATTTCAGCACTCCAACTAGTTTCCTTCTTCACTGATCTTATCCTATGGAAAGGAAAGCAAAGCAAAAGTAAACATGCAAGTGTGAGTGTATATGTGAAAGCGAGATGGCAGATGATAAACCTTCTAGGCATTAACCACAGATCAGGGGTACATGGGGTCAGAGATCAAAATCTTGCTGCAATTTTTACTCCTGGTCACAACAACAAGCACTTAGTGCTTTTCTCCGTTAGCAGGGTACACACAGCATACTGATATATCATTCCAACTGCCTTGGGTATTGAGAGTGCTACAAACATGAGCTGGTTTTAGTACAGTGGCCAGTTGGGTTGGTTCACCCAATGAAGCTTCATACATACATGATCTCTTCTCTTAAAATTCCCTAATATGCTTTTATCTGGAATTTCAAGCAAGACTGCCACTTTCTCTGCAATTAAAGTGTTCAAAAAGGCTGCCAGCCTTGAGGCAGCCAGCTCAACCCTAATCCATGCACCAGACTCCATATTTTACACAGACCTAAACTGAACACTCGTACTGGCTTTCTCTCAACTTTTTTTTTTTTTTTTTTTTTTTTTTTTTTTTTTTTTTTTTTTTTTGCACATGGGGAAGGCAGAAGCCTATGAAAGTAGAAATAAGGCTGCAAGGTCAAACACATCCTCCTCACTGCCTTTCAAGCTCTTGATTTTATAGCACAAATGTCTGTATGCAGTAAGAAAACCAAACCAAAACTTGAGCCTTGCCAAGAATATTCTGTTTACCACATCAGGTTTTCTAAAGCCTCTCTAGTGAAATTGTAGAGGATATCCAGCTTCTCATACTGTAAAACCTCAGAGTAAACAGGACTGGACTTACAGTCTCTTCTAAGCTGCTTCTCCGTCCACTTTAAGCACCATAAGCACTTCTACTTTTCCACAGGCAGAGTATTTTATTCACAATCAACAAAGTCCACTTCATCATGTCACCACTAGCCTCTTCACACATTCACTCTCCTTGAGTTGAAACCTCATCTGCCTCTTACTCTACAGCATCACCAGAAGCAATTAACAGTTTGGGGGTTGGGGTGTTGGTGGTTTTTTGCTTTTTTTGCTTCTGTGCTTCCACTTTTTAATTAAATTTCTGCATGAATAGGGTTAAATATTTGAGCAGTGAGACAGAATAATACCTAATCAAGCTAACAGGGTATTTTTATCTCTAAGTAATATATTATGTGCAAAGGACAAGGACTATTGCCTTCCCAGAAAGGGGGTGGAGGGGAAGGGGGAAAAGCAGCCAGAAGTAATTTTAAAAAATAATAAAAATCTCCTTGTTTAGGCATGATACAATATTTTATCCACCCACTTCCCTCTTTAGGGTGTGATAGGTTATTCTGGCTTTCATCAGGGGTAAAAACCACAGAATAAAACAGAGAGGCTGCTTCTGGGAGAGAAGTTCCTCAAATGTTCTACTCAGTCCAGCAGAGCCAATCCCTAAATGCTCTGATGATTGACATATTGGCTGGCCCAATTAGAGAAGTTAGCAACGCCTCAGTGATGACATATTTAAGAAGGAAAAAAGGCGTGCAACTGCTCTTTCTTCCTGCCCTGTGAGGGGTGGTGAGGGGGCTGTCAGACTCTTTCCTGGCAGGGCAGCCAGGGCCCTTCCCGCCATGGCTGGGGTCCTTTCCAACACGACCACTGGGATCAAGCAGTCGGGATCATGCCAACAGAGGGGGCCATCCCCGCAGTACAAGCAACCACATGGCCGAGACCACATGGCCGAAGCAGCCAGGAGTGGCTGGCCTGGGGCAGCCAGGGCTGCGTAGCCAGGGCAGCACCATGTGGCCACTACTATTTTGACATAGCTCACAATGAACTTTATTTGCTTAGCCACTTTTAACTAGCCATGCTGTAGATAGAAGGGCAAAAGCGGCGGCAGCAGCTTTTCTCCTTTCAGTACCCTGCATGAAGAGAGGTGCTGAGTAAAGCACCTGCAGCGCAGCAGCCAGCACAGCTCACACAGTGCTGGCGGGACCACGTGACCAGCAGCGAGAGGCATGGCGAACAATTCCCTAGTGTGGAGCCTGGACAGGATCAACTTTTCAGTGATGCAGAACTCTATAAAAACTTTTCAATTGATAGAACCTGAGAACAAACGAACCTACAGACAACAATTCTCTCCTGAGTCAGAGAAAAGGAAAAGGTGAAGACACATGAGGAGAATAACATGGCGACACTAAAGTCAGTGCAAAAGACAGAAGGTGAAGAGGAGGTGCTCTGAGCATCGGAGTTGAAATTCTTCTGCAAGCCGTGGTGAGGACTATAATACAACAAACTGTTTATCTGTAATTCATGAAGTGCATGGCAGGGGGTGCAGAATTCACTTACAGCCTGTGAGAAAAAGGTACTCTTACTGGAGCAGGTGTATGTTGAAAAGCTGTGATCTGGTGAGAGGCTTGAACAGAGAGAAAGAACCCTTGCTTCCAGAGATAGAGGAAGAGGACCTTTCCTTTTATACTAGAACAGCTCATCCTTAAAAGACTGTACCCCATGAACAAAATGGCCCACGAGAAAACAGTTGTGGGAAGACTGCTTTGCCCATGGGAGGGACTCATACTGCAGCTGGTCCAGGCAGGACTGCTACTTGTGAAAACCACATTGGAAAACTTCACAGAGAACTGTGTCCTGTGGGAAGGACCCCATGGCAAAGCAGAAGAAGTGACAAACTGACTAAAAACCCCATGTTTTGTCTCCCTGCGCTGAAAGTGAGAAGAAGAAAAGAAGGGCTGGGGGAGGGAAAAGGTGTTCTAAAGTTGTACTTTAGTTCTCATTATTCTCTTTTAATTCCTTCTTTTTCTTCCTTTATACCTTATACAGTTTTGAGGCTGTTTTGCCCTAAACTGTTTCTTCCAAATCCCTACCTCAACTCATGAGCCCCTTTGATCTTTTCTTTCCCCTTCCTCTGCTCAACTACACCAAAGGAGATTGAATAAATGATTTTTTTCATGCGTCCACTGGCATTTGGCCAGCATCAAACCCATGACAAAGGGGTGCCTCAGGCACAGTGGCACCAAATCAAGGAAGGTGGGACAGTGTAAGCAGCCAGAGAGCCTGGTTTTCCAGGTTCTCCTGCAGGCTGCCATCCCTCCAACAGCACAGTCTGTGGAAGGAAGGTGAGGCATAGTGCTCTCCTGGCAGAAGCTCCTCAATCACATCAGTATAGGAAATGCCAGTGATCCACATAAGACAGCTAATACACAAGGAAGGTGCTTAAACAAAATTGTGTTAGCTACAGCACCAGCATCCTGGGGACTGCAATAAACGCTCAGCTACCTGATGCAGATCTTCAGGAGCAATCCTTTCTATTCTTTTAAAAAAGCAAATATGAGAAGAAAAAAATAATAAGGGGGAAATAAACCAAAAAAACCCCACAGCAACCCCCAAAAAGAGCTAAACAACATCTGACCTTTATTTTTGTGGTATTATCATAATGAAGATGAAATGCTGCATTTCACCTTTAAGCATGATATGTATCATAAAGGGCTTGCAGGGAAAGAAGCAGCTCTTGTGCCAGCAGTTTCTGCCCAAGGATGGGGTAGCATTCTGAAGGCATGAAATAAAGAATGTAACCGCTTTGTGAAAATCATACATGCACAAAGTTATTATTTCTTTCTTCCCAGAATTTCAAAGAAAACATTAATGAAAGTGGGCTATAATATGCATATTTTAAATCATCAAATTACCTACCTGAATTACTTTCACCAGCCTTACCAAAAGAAACTTCCCACCTTTCTATAGAACAGGAACATATGTGGCTGGGTTGTTGATTATTTTTGTTGAGGAAATCACAGTACAAAATGAATCTAAGCTGTAGCAGAAAGTCTGTGAAAACATACCAAGAAAAACCTAATTGCTCTCTATTGAAGTATTTTCAAGTTCCACTGCTTACAAAATTACCTACTTTATGTCAAAGTTGTCTTTGAGGCCATGCAAAAACTGTCACAAAGTAAGAGACCGATTATGATTTTTCATATTCTAAGTAATATATGCATTCTTGAATCAACTGCAGATATAGCCAAAAGGTAATTTATTAATCTAACAACCAAGATTCATTCAAGAAGCAAGATGTTTTCTATTGCCATCTGTGTAGCAGTTGTCTTCTGTTAAGTGGGCAGTTTTCCTTATCTCTTTCACAACCAATCCTCTCTCAGGTGAGACATCTACTGATAGTGGGCTATTGAATGTCACTGCATGACTGACAAGAACTATAACATCCCACTGTTAGATGCTCCGCCCAGAGGGAGGAGCCGAGCATTCCTAAATGGATATAATCTGGGTACTGGGGACATCAGAGGCAGCCTTTCCACTGGTTCCCAAGAGGAACAAGCTGGGGTTTTCTACTGGGCCTTCAGAGGAAGACTACATCCTTCTACAGGATCACTGCTCCAACAGAATCACATCTGCCACTCCAGGAGGACTGCAGCCACTCCAATTTGGCCAGCTACCAACATGGTGGCCAAAGGGGTATCAGGTTATATTCTGACTCTGTCAGTGGTTTTTCTTTTGTATTATTGCATGTATTTTGTTTCTTTTCCCTTTTCCTAATAAATTGTATTTCTGACTTGGAGGCTTTCACTGGTTTTGCTTTCAAACCAGAACAGGGGGTCATTTTTCCATTCCTGGAAGGTTCCTGCCTTCCCTGGCAGACACCTGTCTTTTGAACCAGGACACACTTCTGCAGAAATTTGTTTCACATTTCTACATTTTGAGGAAAAAACAGGGAGAAGTCAGCAACAAGGCAATGCAGGCCTCAGCAAGTCACAAAAAGAAGAAAATCTGCCAAGGAGCAGTTTGCACATATGTGGTGCAAATTCTGCTTTACAGAGAGCAGTATCTACTGCTCATGTCTTTGATAACACTCACAAGCATTACTGAAAGCTCATGTTCCAACAGGATATTAAGAAATCTTCATTAAACCTATAAAAGCATCAAAGCTCTTCAGATCAATTAGCATTTACTTTTACTTATAAATTGCACTTAGTGTTTCTCCAATTTTGTTTCACAGTAGAAAAAAAGGAAGAATGGAGAGATCATCAAGAGTGCCACCTACAAAGATTTTTGCAACTAAGTTTGGAAATTTGTCCTAGAAAGATGTAAAACTTCTGCTGTATTTTAGTAAACTGGACTGAAAATTCAACTAATCCAAATTTTCTAACCACTGTGGCTGCTAAAGAAGTAGGCCATCATCCTGAGTCCCTCAGTGATGTCCATGTGGGCAGGAGGACCTCCCAGTCATTCCTCACTTCTGTAAACAAGAGCTTCTGTCTATCATCCTTCCAGTGAAGCTGTACTCTGGAGTCCACCAGCAAATGCCACTTTGAAAGTAAAGCAAGGAATTACATGAGCATCATCAATGTGCATTACGCAGCAAAGTTCTACCATCCTTTTCCTACACCAGACTTCCACAATTGATGGACTGTACACACACACACACAAGGTCTATAATGGCAGATTGAGTAGGTCCTAAGGCTGAAACAGAAGCACACATGAAGCACCTCCCAGGGCAATTATGCTGTTTAATACTCACTACACACTCCTTTTTTGTAAAATACACTTTTTTTTTCAGAATTAAAAACATGCAGCAAAAAGTTCCTCTCTGTTGCTACCCTACCACATCAGACCCACCCACCTTGGTTTATTTTCCAGCAGTGAGAACAGGCCCACAGTTCACCTTTGCACTTCCTCAGCAAACCCCACTACTCAGAGGCTCCATACTGTGCATATAGCACAGAAGTTAGGGGCCAAAGTTTTTGGGTCATTTTTTCCACTTGCAGGTAAGAAACAGTGCTGTAGAGCTGGCTACTGAACTTTGTACACATAAGGAAGGAGAAAGGTTCTGACAGAAGCTCTCAACAACAAACTCACATAGGCATCAAGTGTATGTGTATGAATTTGCCAGTCATGGGGCTGCCTATAGGCATCTTTGCACTTACCAGAAGCAGCTCAGAAGCCTGCAAATCTAAGAACATCCTGTCTTAGTGCTCCATTCCCCACCAAAAAAGAAGCTGAACATTTTGTTGCCAGCTTTCTTCCCCCAGCAGAATGTTCCCACACAGATGGCAAATCATTTTTATGACTTTTATGCTCCACTGAAGTCTATAGAAACCCTGTGTTGCCTTAGGATTTAGCTTTTATATTTTTCAGATCCTGTACTACTTTAGTGTATAACTCTAAGACTCCATAGCCTGTTAGCTACTGTTCTCCCATTATATTCAGACAAATCTCTCTAGGCCTGAAACTCAAGGATACCTTATTGTCTCAGGCCTCGAAAAATGTAAACAACAGTGAACAAGGAGGGGAGGGGGGGAAATGGTGGGGGCGAGCACAAACTTGGAGTTAATTACTTCATTACCCAAACCTGTAATTGGAGGATTAACCCCTGATATATAAATGGACCAAACTTTTATCTGTATGAAAAACTCATGACCATCTTCCATCTTGGGTGTAGACTCTCAGAGGCTTCTGACTGCCCATGGTGTACCTATTGAAGGCCTTTAATAAATACTCGCTTTTATTCTCTTTATCTTCTCCAGCCTCTGTTCCAGGTAGCCACTCCCAGGCATCACCTGGCACCAATTTCTCTAACAGAAAGATTCAATCCAACTCCAAGAAAACCTGAAATACAAAAAATTTGTTTCCTCCTTCCACAAAAGGCCAGTCCCAAAAGGATTAAGATGGATGTCAAATGGAGAAACCACTTCAAATTGCTCACTGTGACTCAACTGACCACAGTGATGTCAATCCTAGAGAACAACACTCTTGGGGTGCAACAAAGTCCAATCATATCCCACAAAACTTCAACACCAATATATTTAAGATCTTATTCTCAGAAATGGGATATTCATTTCCAACTGCTCAAAGACACACTGAGCAAAGTGAACATCAGAATAAACTGAAAATCCAAGTAAATTATGAATCTTCTGAGATGTCTTGATCCTGAATTTCAAAGGACAGAGTAAGGACTGTAACCCTGCATCTGCTTTCCAATATAAACCACTGCAAAGCTGCAACATGCCCATGAACATGTCCCTCTGCACCCTACATCTTGCTAGCAGATATCCCAGCCTATTCACAGAATCGTCAAGATAGCCAGTTCCCCAAAATCCAGATAAAACTTTAATATTAAAAGCAATTATGATAATTTATTGCAGGTATCTTTTGTTTTTACTTTTGTTTCACAGTAAGACCAGCAAAACAATACATTTAAATTAATACGATCTTTGGCACCCTTTCTCCAACAAGAATTAAGTTCACTGAATTGGACTGAAGCAAACAAAAATAATCAAATATGACCACTCCAATCAAGGACTTCTGGACTGAAAGGATTTTAAAATTGCTGAAAAAACAAAGAAGAAATCCTTAACATTCCATACAGCTTTGGCTTATCCTGGGAGAGAAATTACTTCTTACCTCTCAGAACTGCACCTATACTTCTCTTGAAAATTTCAGAAACAAACAAAAAAAAAAAGATCAAACTTTTAAATGGTCTTATCTTCAGGATTATGTTTTGAGGCATTTTTTACTGTGCTCAGTGGCTTAGCAGTTCCTGTTGTTTAGTGAGGTAACTGAGATAAGCTTTACTTTAGTGTGGCAGCAGCTCTCTGGCCACAGAGTGCAGGCACAGACTTTCCCAGGTGTTTTCCTGGGGAAGGCTGTGAGAAAATCAGAGAAAAGAATGAGAAACAATTCTTATCTCCACTTGCTGCACCTGCTGTTGTGCACATGTGTAATGTGTCATGGAGATTTGTTTACCAAAGGGTGATTTCTTAATTGGACACTGGATGCTGTTTGGATTGATGCTAACTATTCCTGGCTGGGGGCCTGCAGCAACACTTTAACACTCATGAAAGTTAAACATTAAACTAGAATGAAGTTCCTTCTCCAAAGATTAATCTAAGCAGCAAAGTCAATGTAAGGATTTGCACAGATTTCTGTTTTTAATTTCCAGCACAGTGCAAGCACTTTGGCACCATTCTGTTGCTGAAGCCTAGTGAAAAACACCAGGCTGACCCCCTGACAGTCTGATACCCCATAAACCAGAAATTCTGTGACACAGCTACATGACAGAATAAATTATTTTGCAAATATCAAATCCATTTGTGCTATGAAAAAGGCAGTATTTTAATTTGCCAAACAGCAACAAAGAATCCTTATCTTAAAAATCAGCATGTGATACTGATCCTCCTCCTGTAACTTCAGCTGCAAAACCCTGGCAGAAACCAAAGCTACAGCAAAATCAGCAGTAATTGGGATTCTGCATTTGAGATGGAGGGTCCATATGCTTTTTCTCCAAATCTTTACAGCAGATCTGTGGAATATGTGGAACTGTTCAGCAACTGACCCAAAAAAACTGAATTTCAGATCAGATTATAACTACATGGATACTTAATTACATAAAAATTCTCAGTCTTTCATTCACCTTTCAATTCTCCTCTGTCCTTCCTGCTGTCATCACCTAAAAATACCAACCTTTTCCACATTTCTGTATTTTCACCTGCCTTTTCTCTCATTTTCTGCACAGATTCTGGTATTTTTTAATACATTTGCTCTCCATTTATGTTTTCTGCTGCTAAAATGCAATTGTGCATCCACATTTTCATCTCTGATTAACATGTGGCCTGTTCTTCATCACAGACTTGATATGACATCTGTCTTTTTGACCTAGTAATACTGGGACTTTTTCTGCTTTCATATTGCTCATGTTGTATTTTTCTATTGCCTGAGAAAGCTTGCTGGCAAAATTCAGAGGTTAACAGCATGTGTTCTTCTGAAAACACATGGAACCAAATGGCCAGAAGATGTAGTGCTTTTAGAAATACCTAGAAACCTTCTCTTCACAGAGTGTTCAAAGACTATAGCAAAGCCACCCTCCAGTCAGCTGTCATGAGAAGTCCTGCCCTCACACCTCCTCCAACATTACCAATCCAGCTCATCTGAGGAGAGGGTCAAAGAGGAAACTCGCCCTTTTTCTGTTTGCTGCAGTTTGCTTTGTGCCATTTCAGCTCCCTAAACTTCCTTTCTGCAAGATCAAACATCTGCTAAAATTTAGCAGAGAAGAAATGAGGAGGAATGAGATAATAAAACTGTTTCTTCAACAGCATGGACTGCTTAAGCTCAGTACTTGTGCCAAACCACTGTGTAGCATCTCTCCTGCTAAGAAACTCTTAAAAAATCAGCTTGCAAAATCTGAACATCTCAGATTTGGCTACAGATCCTAAGCTACAACAGCTCAAAACATATAAGCTGAAAGTCTGCAAAAGCAGGATCATTCAGGAATTTCAAGTCTGGCTGAATATGGGAGACTCCTCAATTCTCTATATTGCTCCAAATTCCAAACCAGAGCAGTCTTGGTTAAAGGAACAAAATTGCTAAGAACACATGATACTTAAGAGTGGCTCCAATCCATACTGGTTCCAAAATACTAGAAGTCAGCTTCCAGACTTAAGCAAGTAATTGTCTGTTAGCATATCCACAGATGTGCTGTCAGCAATAGCTTAAAATTAGTTTCTATGACAATCCCCTCTAAAATACTAATTGGCATGTCTGAGCAGAAGAAGAAAAAATTAAACATGGTATTGTCGTTACTGTACAAATAAGTGTTCTTTTTTTCTGTTCATATATGCAACAGCTATTGGCACTCACTAAATACAAAGCTGATGTTTAAGAGATACTGTGATGCATCTTCTAAACACTACAGTGTCTTTCTAGTAGAAGCTCCTGTCTCAGCTCAAGAGAAGGAACAGTTTCCCTTTCCATACAAGGATTCATAACAATTTGGAACAGTCTTAGGGACAGTCAATCTGGAACAGTCTTAGGGAACAGTCTTAAATCCAGTGTTGGTTTTGGTTTCAACACTAAGCCAGATGCCTGTTGTGGGTTGATGCTAGCCAGATGCCAGGCACCCACAAAAGCCACTCACTCACTCCCCTCGGCTGATGGACAGAGGGGAGAAAATTTAACAAAGGGTTCATGGGTTGAGATAAGTTCTGGGAGAGAGACCACTCATAAATACCATCATGGGCAAAACAGGCTCAGCTTTGAGATATAAGGTGAATTTATTACTAATGAAATCAGAGCAGGATAATGAGAAGTAAAATAAGCCTTTAAAAACACCTTCCCCCCTACCCCTCCCTCCTTCCACACAGAAGGCAGGGAATGGGGGTTGTGGTCAATTTATCACTCATGGCTTTTCCCACTGCTCTGGGAGAGGTGTTATTCCCATGCTGCACCATGGGGTCCCTCCCATGGGAGAGTTCTCCACTAACTTCTCCGATGTGATTCCATCTCACAAACAACAGCTCTCTGTGAACTGTTGCAACATGAGTCCATCCCATGGAAACAGTCCTCTCAAAACTGCTGCAGTGTGGGTCACTCTTCCATGGGGTACAGTCCTTCAAGGACAGGCTGCTCTGGCATGGGAACAGGACCCCTCTCTTCAAGGGTCTCCCATAGGTTCACAGCCTCCTCCCAGGCATCCACCTGCTCCAGTGGGGGCTTCTCCACGGGCTGCATCAGATCTCTACATTCCAGTGAATCTCCAAGGGGAGACAGCTGTTTCACCATGGTCCTCACCCTAGCCTGCAAAGGAATCTCAGCTCCAGCACCTGGAGCACCTCCTCCCCATCCTTCTCCACTGACCTTGGTGTCTGTCTGCAGAGTTGTTTGTCTCACATATTCTGACTCTGCTCTTCTCTGACTGGAATTAAAACTGTGCCACAATCTTTGTTTTTCTTTCTTCTTAAATAAGTTATAACAGAGGTATTATCACCATTTCTAATTGTGCCAGTGGCATGTCCATCTTTGGAGTCATCAGGGTTTGGCTCTGCCACACATGGTAGAAGCTTCTCACAGCTTGTCACAGAAGCCACCTCTGTGCCCCCACCCACTACCAAAAACCAGGCCATGCAAAACCAATACAATGCCTTAAGAACTCTAAAAAAAATTCTAAAAATCAAAAATCCTCACCTTTCAAACTTTTCTGTTAGTAATTTGAAGTAACATCCCTCCAGTGAAAATTTTGTCCCACTCAAGTAAAAAAAAAACTTAGCTAAAACTCTGCTTAAACCATTAAAAACATCCTGTATACTTATAAGGGGAAAAGGTGGATAAAACCATTAATAATTGGACAGATATTCTGAAACCTTTTGTCATGGTTTGATGCTGGCACCATGCCAGTGCCCCCATGAAAATACACCTTCCCCAAATGAGTGCTGTGAGATGCGATCAGAAACAGAGCAGAGCAGGCTCGAGCTTAGAAATAAAGGGGAAAAAACTTTATTAACCTACCACTGTAATAAAAGACACACACAGAATCCAGAATGAAAACCTTCCCAAAACAGTCCTCCTCCCCCCACCCAATTTCCAACAAAGTACATTGAGACAAAAACTTGGACCCTCAATCAAATTACCACCCTTCAGATAATACTCAGCCCATCAAGGGAGAGAGGAGTCTCTCTTGCACCATAAAACCCCCCAGGAAACACAGTTGCGACCTCTTGTGTTTCCATGTCACACATGGCACCGCCCTGAGAAAATCTGCCAGTGTGACACTCTCTTTTCCACGTCACAGTGCTCTCACCATTGTGCATGGACTGAGACTGCTCATAGGTTTCCTCCTTTAAGGATGCTCTGCCAAGGACCAAAGAACAGTTTCTCATTTTGGGACCACAGTCCCCCCCATTTTCTCCTCCCCTGGGCCGAGGATCTCGAGAACAGAGATCTTCTTCTTCCCTGAAGACTGAGAGCACCACCACACCCTTCTCATCCTTCTCTGTTCACTCCACTCCTGTCACTCTCTTGGCATCACTGCAGCAGGTCACTCTTTTGGCTCCAACCATTGCATCCCCCTAAAAATGCAGTCTCTGTTGCAGGAGAAACTGGCTCAGTCTATGGCTATACAAGAAAAGTCCAGCCAAAGCCCACTCCATCATCTCCTCCCACCTAGGATTCTTCCCCCATCTTCTGACATCTCGGGTCCCTGGCCATCACTCTTCTCTTTCAGATCAAGGAGGATAAATGTTTCACAAAGCTTTCCTTGTCCAATAAGGGTTTAAAAGTCTCAGACTCCCAGGATGGCTTAAATCTTGGCTCTCAGAACTCCAACTCCCACTGCCACAGCATTCCCCCCCTCCCCCGCTGCACTTTCTCCTCTGCCAGGGTACTGCTGGCACAGTCTCTGTCTCTCTCACTCTCTCTCCCTCTGCTGGGGGGAAACAAAGACATCTCAGTTTCTTTCCACCCTTCTATCCGCAGGGGCCCGACCTGGTTCCAGTCCCTTCACACCCTGGGCCTACCTCTCCTAGGCCACATGGCTTCCCCTCCCCCACCCAGCCCGTGCCTGGGCAGGGGAGAGTCTGCACTCTTCTGACGACCCCTACTGACCAGAACAAAAGAGAGAGTTCCCTGCTTTTAACCCTGTGTCTTCTCAGAGCCATGTATGTCCATGTCTTCAGTGGTCACATCAGGTGTCAATATCCAAAATCTGACCACTGATTGGTTTGACCCCAACTTCCTGAGAAAACTCACTTCCTTATCAAACCACAACACCTTTCCATGATTATAATTAATCCACAACTACCTAGAACAATTTTTTGTAAGGAACACACATCTATAAAAAATATTATCAGCGGGATTTTTGGAAGTATTTGGAAGATTAAAGCAGGCACTCAGTACAGTGCTACATAATAATTTTAACTGGATAAAAGTTAACTGGATGATAATGCTGCTGTATGAATTAGAAATTAAAAAGCAGTAGTTGTAAACTGCTTGGGGAAAAAAGGAATGTCCCAGAAATCAATAAATACTTCCCCCACCCAACCTGGGGCCATTAAAGGTAAGATTAAAACAATAACAAGCTATAGCACAGGAAAGCTATAAAGCCATCCAAAACGGATGGGGACAATTAAAGAAAATATGGAACATGACACAAAGCTTGCCACCTATTCATACCCATAAAATCACGGACAGAGACTTATGGAAAACCAGAAGGAGATGAAGCCCCTAAACACTCAAAACCACTAAATCACCCAAGCCCTGCAGGCAGCCTTTCAGGTCTCAGGAGCACCATTCCCAGGAGGCATCACTCATCCATCTGCAGAGGTACACTTGCTGGGGCTGTGGTTTCAGTGCCTTGAATTGCACACAAGTCTGACATTCCAGGGCACAATTCCTGCACTATTCCATCTCTTGCCCATTTACTGCTAAAATCTCTCCAAGAGCCACTTCTAGCACAGAAGCTGGATCAAGGAACTGACCTACCTCTAAAAACATTCCCCTAAGAATAAGAACTGCATCACAGTGGAAAGTGCCAGGAGTTCAAGAGGACCCAGATTGATCTTGAACTAAAGTGGGATAGATCTGTGCCAGACTGAAGTGTCCAAATCACAGAATTGCCTGGGTTGGAAGGTACCTTAAAGATCATCTTGTTCCAACCTCACTGGCCCTAGACACATCCAGGGATGAGACAGTCACAGTTTCTCTGGGCAACCTGTGCCAGTGCCTCACCGCCCTCATATGTCTAATATAAATTTACTCTGTCAGTTTGGAGCCACTATCTCTTATCCTGTTACTACATGCTCTTGCAAATAGTTTCTCTATCCTCTTCAAAATGGCTGAAACATAACAGCTATATAGTTATAATAGATTTTTCTTTACTTAAGGTAACCATCACACTTTATGCCTATTATGTCTTAGGCTTATTATTTATTAAAGGAACAGCTGCTACCAGTCCATCTCAGAGCTACACAGTGAAAGACTGGGAGGTGTGTGTGTAAAGAAAATTGCAGACCATATATGATGAGAACTCTGTATGCAAGACAGAAAAGAGAATGTGAAATGCAGCAGTAAATGTCAGCTGTGTTGTTCCCACCAGGATACCACTGATATCAGAAACGCAATGTCTCTACAGACCACATCCAACACTACACAGCCCTCTCAGAAGTATCTTGGGCCAGCAGTTGGGTCAGTTGAGCTTCGCTCGCTTGGCTGGGCATGCTGAGCATCTAGTGCAAGTGTGGCTGGTCTTTTTGTAACCTGAAGGAGCAAACCACAACCACAGAACACAGATTGCTGAGATAATGAAGAGCTTTTTCTCAAGCATGTGGTAAATGGTCATCTGCTAGCTCAGCTATGAACCAAATAAGGCAAGAGGGCTGCCCCACATACAGCCATTGAATTTGTGTCTTTTAGAAGACAGAATAAACTACTGTACTCTTGGTGTGAAAATTTTTTTTGTTTTCGACACATTCCCTGGGATAACTACAAAGAACAGTTTTGAAACTTTCTGACTGAATAGCCAAGAGATGAGGTGGCAAAAATGACTGATGCTTAGAATAAAATAGAGGAAGCTCTGGTAAAGCTAAGGGATATTGCAACAAAGCAATTAAATGCTTATGTATAATAAAAAGCTTGATGCACTTGTACAAGACTACAATTACTTAGCAGATACTAGTGAAGGGCCTCCCTCCAGATGACCACGAGCAGGACAGGAAGCCAACAACCACCTGGAAAGATCAAGAAATTGCTGATCCCAGCTTATTAATATTTGCTGATTTGGACTAACATAAGCACACTGGAAAATGCTTTGTAGGCTTAAAAACAGTATATATACTTTGTCGAACTTGTAAGTGGTGTGTGTTGTTAGTGGAGCGGTGACTCCCTGGCCACCCAGCACTGCTTGTTTGCTTTCTTTAAAATAAAAGATATAAAAAATAAAATTTGGTTTGGCTACTGAAATTTTATATCATTGGCACAAATATTATTTTGATGGAATCCATTGATTAATCTTGTCCATCATATCTGTGAAATTAAAAATTAATCTGCAGGAAAATGCAGCATTGCAGTTTCATTAAAAGCAGCAATACGTTTACCTAAATATCTATTTATGCAGACAATCCTCATTCCTTTCATCCTGTTTCCTCTCTCAGCCTCAAAACAGAAGCACTCTTTGAAAAAGTCCTTATTTTTTCATTTCATTTTGAGACATGCAAAAAAAAAATCAGTGCAGGGAAAAACAAGAGGGAAGATTTTTTTATTATCCACAAAAGAAAGACAGGAATCATTTTGCAACATATGCTCCAAGTTTTATTAGTCACTTGATTTGAAATATATTTCCATGGTAGATTACAGTCAGGGCTAAAAATCCCAGCCTTCTTTCTCAAGAAGGTGAGTATACTAAGGTTTAACTGGAGGATAAATAAACCATCAGTAGCAATCCTCTATTTTCAAGGAAATCAAATTTAAGCACTGGCAGAAAGAGTAAACTAGTTCAACCTTTGCTGCGGACCAAAAGCTAAATAAAACCTAAGACCTCAATAATCAATGCAAAGACTGCTAAGATACCATTCAGTCAAACTTTTAAGCATGACTGTACACATCTCAGAATATACCAACACCCATTTGTGTTGAAAATGTCATGTTTTTAAGGACATTCTGTGCTGCCAAAAATCTGTATGTTTCCCCTTTCATTAAATGGATCATTTTCCTCAGAGCAAAATTTATGGCTTTTTAGACTGCTGAATTTCAAGTAGTGCAGGTTTAAAATTAATTTTCACCTTCAATACTGTGGCTATTCACTTTGAGAAACTAGAAAAGGCACATTATTCAGCCTAGATAAAAACAACAATTTCTATTACAATGAAAATGATAAGGTGGAGAGAAACCATTATCAAAGCAGTAAGACCATTGTCATTGTGCCTCAAATTTTCAGAAAAAAACAGGCCAAACAATTTTTCTCTTTTCAAAAACCTTGTCATCCCTGGCAGTTTAACAAACTCTTTAGCAGGAAGACAAAGACCAGAAGAAAGGAACTGCTGCCATCAGGGCTGCCTGAAGTAGGCCCCAGGACAACAAGCACAGTAGGATTATCAGACATAGTGACAGGAGGAAGCTAAGCAAGTAAATAAAAAAGAAATGGGCCAGTCATTTGGTGGCCCTTTTGGCCCATGTACAAAATAGGACATCTGGGGATTGTGGGGTGAAATAATGTCAAAGCTTTAGTATGATCATACTCCAGCTTGTACTGGGCCTGGCTAAGAGTGGTTTTTGGGTTTCACAAGCAATATACCTAAATACATGGCACAAAACCAGGGGATTTGAGAAAATGACAAGATAATTTCTGGAAGCATTATGGTTAGAGATCAGAAATGTCAACAGTGTTCTGTCAACAGTTATAATGAATTACCTATTACAGGAATTTACCCTACTATTTTCTACTCCTTGTAACACAAAGATAACAGTTACGAATGTAGTAACATGCATTTATAATTTTGTTATTTCTGGGGAGGATTTTTGTAAGAAATACACACTGGCCAAAAACAGTCATGCATCCCAATGATGTTTAAAAAGATAGTGGACATATGTAATGACTTTACAAAGAAACCAAGCAGTCATGAGATGCCAAGCGAAACGCCTCCCAAAGCCAACATTCACTTTACATCTGAAAGCTACTCTAGGCATCTAGCTAAAGATTGCAAAGCAAACCAGCTGCTGATTATAAAGTGCTCTAGATCTCCAAACTCCCAGGTTTAATTCATCCTTACAATATCCACACCCTAACTTACTTTATTATGATTGTGGTTTGGTCCTGCAGGAAAGGAAAAAAGCCAACAGTTACATGCATACTTAGAATGGAAGTAGGCATCACCAAATGAAACTAAGTGGAGGAAAAAAACATGCATTAGACAAAATAATTTTTTGCCAGCTGTGACTTTTACAATTCATTTTGGGCAGGGAATTCAACACAGATGGTAAAATAATTTCAGTCCTTCAAGGAACTCATGTATGCTAACTACTAGACATAAAATTCTGCACATAGTAGCTGCTCAAAACTGCTAATATAATAAACATACCCCAATTTCTTCCATCTGAACACTCTTTCCCTTCAAACAGGGAATGAAGCACACCTAAATTAACTTTCTACTCTGCATATTCAGTAACTCCAAAGCACGCTTTGACGAAGGGCAGGCTCCAGATGGGTTTTATGAACACTGTTTGGAAGACAGGAGCTGATTGACCTGCAAAAACACCTTCCTATGACAATAATGTGTAGGTGGGGGCAACCCAACTCCTCCTATAAAACAACAAAAGGCAAATCCAGGAGCAGCAGTATCCACCTGCTTTGGGACACGAGTTAACCACCCATAAGGAGCTATTAGGAAGAAATTTTTGCCAGGGGTAGTTATCAAGTAATTGATATGACAGGGTTTTCCCAAAATTCCTCTGAAACAGCTGGTGCTGCAGTGTCAGCAGCAGGACTCACTGACCAGTGGCTCGATCTGAAGTGTCATCTAGATCACTCAACATCTTAAGGATTCTGGCACACAGAGCTGTAAACTGTCCAAATTTACATCAGTGCCCCATTGTTCCAGAATCTGCAGCACTTGCACTTGACAGCTGTTTGCAGATCAAGCCCATGCAGTTTTACTTCCCAGCAATAGGTACAATCCACACAGCAGCATGCTACCTAGTTTGAAATTAAAAGAAACGTTAATAAATTGTACTTATCTATACAGCATTTCATTCCACCCAAGAAAGTTTCATTTTGTGATATTAAAAAAAACAAACAAACAAACAAACAAGAGAAGTCACCAGCTTACACTGAACACAAGAAAATGTGAATATATGCTTACAGAACCACTTCCTATGAGTTCAGTATTAAACTGAAGCCAAGGAAGCTGGAAGACAGCATTCAAGTATCTTTCATTTCCTTTCAAAGAAAGCAATCTACTGTCTGAGCTTTGCCATATTTAAACTGTGTGATGTGTTGTGCAAATACGAACTCTGACAGATGTGCTGAGCTCCCACTCGAAAGAAGTAAAGCAAAAACAAGCAACATTAATCTTTAAAACATATAGGTGGTTCTGCTTATTCCCTGTTCCTCCCTTTCTGCTCTACAATGCTCCTTGACAGCTACTTCCTGGATCAAGACTTCAAAATCCACCTAAGCTGGCAGTGGACCAAAAGAGGAAACAATGAGAATCTCAAGGTTCACACTATATCTGTGCAGGAGAAATACAAGTCCTTCTATAGTCTATGCACATCCTAGCCCTAACCTCTGCCCACCACTCAGGCATCTAGCCTTGAATTGTCAAGACAAGCTCTTTTAAAAGAAGAGCTAACAAGGAGGCAGAGGAACACACCTACTTTTAAGTTTTGATGAAAGGAGAGATGCTATTTTTTATTTTTTGAAAAATATCTTCAAGAAAGAAACCAGAGCCAGAGAATATGTGAAGTACCTTTTTTTTTTTTTTTAATTAACAGTGAGCAGAGCTTCCTTACATATTAATTTTGTATTATTTTAGAGCCAAGGAGCCACAGAGCAAGATCACTGCACTTGCACATTGGGTTTCCACCCAAATGGCTTCTTTTGGTACATCCCTTCTTGTCTTTCTCAAGCTGGAGGAAGAACTGGGTGCATGGGCTAACTCTACAGGTTTCACCATAGGAGTGCATCAGCAGTTTCCAGAAAACAAACCAAAAGCATACTGGCGAATACAGCAAGAAAAGATGGGGTTTTTTTGCGAGAGTCCCATGTTCAACACACTACAGCAGAACTGTTCACTTCAAGTTGGTAAAGAATACTGCTTCACATAATTAACAGAGATTAACTAAAATCTGTAAAAAGCCCACCCCATTTTTAGGGAGTAGACCTGCCCACACTTCGCCCCACAACACCCCATAAGCCATACTTTTAACTGGAACTGGAGACACTCTAAAATCATGACAATCATCTACTACTAAGTTACTAAACTGTCAAGCAAACAAAATAGGGCTTAATACACTGGAATTTAAGTATTTACCTTTAAAAACCCGAGTAAAACTCTGTTTCAATTATGATAAAATTTCAGATATGCAAAAAAATTCAGGTTAAGAGAGATCTATCATGGTCAGTTAGACCTTCCTCAGCTCCATCCAGGACTCCCATCTATGCTAGAACAAGTTGCTTGGGCTCTCGCCCAGTTAAACTCTCTCAGTCTCCATGCATGGCTATTGGGATACACAAGACAGATTATGGACTTTGGACCCAGTTAGCATAAGATATTTGAAAACAGGATGCCTTGGCAAGAGCAAACAGAACTTTGAGAATTAAATCAAGATGGCAAGAAGATCAAATCAGATGGATTTACCAGAAAAAAGACTTCTGCAAGCAAGATAGGTTTAAAATGCATAAGTTGGTTTATGTGATTTTTAACACAATCATTGTAATAAAACATTACTAGCCTTCATAAAACACTATATAAACAGTTGTACTTCACAATAAATTTTGATTCTTTGACCATCACAGCGAATACCCGTCCCTCTCTCTTCATCGCCAATACATGGCAAACTATTTTTTCCCTTAGGGAGTCAAAATTTTTCTTATTAGTCTCTTTGTCATTTAACATTCTATGTCTATTACCTTCTGACTGCTTTTGCTTACCTCTTCCCTTTACTTTTGAGAGGGCTTTTTTTTTAAATGCCACACCAAATTTCAAAATCACCCAACAGTCAGCTGACGGTTACACTCTGAGACCTTGTTCAGAACCCTTCCCTGCCTGCAGCATTTGTGGTTGAACCCCCAACTTACTGCAATACTCATGCCTTAAAAGCTCCCAACTTTCTAGTCTAACTTCCATAATTCACATATTTATTTCTGTAACTTCAGACAGACTTACTACCTTTAGTCATTGATGCATTTTTACTTACTGATGCTCTTCTTTTCTTTTATAATTCCTTTCCTCACCCTCAATAATTGCATAATGCATAAATCAACTTTCTTTAGATAAATCAAAGAAGACAACAGAAAACCAGAGGAAATCTTTGAAACAGTAATAGTAGGATAGGTTAGGGTAGGTTAGGTATTTTTGTTAGTGATAAGCAAAAATATGAATTTCACAAAGCAATTTTCTTAGTAAAGAGTGAAAGCTACTGAAGAAGAATCAATTTCAATTGCCATTACAATATCACCCTTAAAGTGAATATTTTGCTGAAATGCAAAAAAACCTGAATAAAACACTGCAAAATTTAGAAAGAACAATCAATGGGTGAAAGGACAGGAATGAAGATGCCAAGAGAGCAAAGATCTGAAAAATAAATTCTCTTGCATTCTAAAGAAATAGTTTCACAGGATCTGGTTTGACATTTAGGAAACAAAGCAGTTACTGCTATGGAAATAAGAGGTCTCATAGTAAATCTAAGAACTAAGGCAACTCAAACCATGCCCTTTTGTTCTACTACATGAAATAACACATTTTCTTTTCAAATTATCACACACTGGTACAAGGTTATTGTACTATCACATCACGGAGACAAAACAAAATTAGATCCACATGTTCTTAGGAGAGAAGCAAGTGGGTAAGAAGTTTCTGCTCTCAAATATGAAATCAGTGATTGTGACTTCATCTGTAGGGGAAGCTTTTCTATTAAGAAACTCTGAATGGTTCTGTGTGCAGCAGAGGCCATTACCTCTGGACTGCAAAAGTGCATTTCAGTGTCGTGGCAGAACAACAGAAGTCATGTTACAGCAGACCTTTCCATATAAGTCCAAAAAGCCCAAGGGCATTTTAAATAATAAATTGCCACCTCAGCTTTATTCAAAACACTTTATAAGAAAGAAGTTCATTGCACACATACTATACAAAAACTATCCCCCAAGGGTAGAAGAGAGACAAAATTTTCCAAGAGTCCCAGTGACTCCCTCAGCAACCACTTCCTGAAGCTGCTTTAACAGATGCTAGAGAGAACCTCTTCAGAAAGGACAAGAAGGCAATGGAGCAAAAGAGGGAAGATTCCCTACAGACGGAGCTCTCCAGCACATGCTTGCACTTACACCTTTGAAAGAACAACCACTACAGTTATTCCTGAGACAGCACTTACTTCCTGGCAGTACTGAAGAATCCCTTCTTTTGTCCCAATGCAGGTCTTGGTGCCAGAGGGGTCTGATTCCCACTTTCCATTCTGCACGTTCATATGCATGTTGAGTTTGCCACAGAACATGGCAATCTGAGGTTCTGCCAGCAGCCCTGCATTTCCATCAGCAGGCACCTGGAAGGAAAGGAAAAGTTTTAATCTCACATTTGACATTTCAGTCCAACCAAAGCAGCAACACGTCAAGCAAGTCTGAGACAAACTCCAGACTCATCCACCTATCGCAGCAAAGACCAAAATTTTTTATTCGGGGAGATGTGAGAAATGTAAATGGGGTGTTCATGGAAGTTCAGATTACAACAGTATAATTTTAAAGCTTACGTGTTGCCACAGGCCCCCAGCAGGGTAATAATTAGCATTGACTCCATGATTCACAGAAGGCTGATCAATCTCCTTATTATATTATTATTATTATTAAGAAACCCATTGCTCTCATAGACAGTTACGATACACCTGGACCTAATTGGTCCACCAATCCAAACACCATCACCACTGGCTAATCAAGAAACCACCCTTTGGTAAACAAATCTCCATAATACATTCCACATGTTCACAATAACAGGTGCAGCAACCAAAGATCGGAATTGTTTCTCATTCTTTTCTCTGATCTTCTCACAGCCTTTTCCAGAAAGGCCTGGGAAAGTTATGTGCTACTTTCTGTGGCCAGAGAGCTGCTGCCACACTTAACCAAACTGTTTTGTGGTGGCCCAAAACTGTCTTCTTACCAACATGGGCTAAACACAGAACAACAAGCACAGCTGGAGCACAGTTATAGAAGTTTAATTTTGCAAATATAGCAGTTTTAATGTGGGGGAGGGGTTTACCAACAACTAAATGAAAAAGTAACAAGTTTTTAGCAAGAGTTTCCTAAAAAACCTCACAGTGCATCCTTTTCCAGGCCCCTCAGTAGTTCATCTCCTTGTTGAGCACACTGGCTCTATTTTATCATGCCTTACAAAGAGGGTGGGCTAAAAGCAGCTTCCACCAAAGCTTTTCTTGGATTGAACCTCAAAATGCAGAGGGGCTGGGGATGTATCAAAATGGCTCTGCTGAAGGTTTAGCTCACAACCAAGAATTACAGAATACCATCTCCCCAACAAGCATTAAAATACCAGGCTCAAGACAGGTGCTCCTCCTCTTGGACGACAGACACTGCCCATGACACCAAAACCAAGCACTGCTGGGGCACAGAGCCAGACATTAGAGGCACCCTCAGCACAAGTTTAAATCTCTCCCATGGTACCACAGCACTGAAGAAAAATCAAGAGCCAATCCCTGAATGTATAAGGTGAAAGGACTAGCTTTTTGTTTTACATCTTAGGAACAAGACACAAAGAAAAACCTCCTCTCTGGGTTAGGTACCTCAAAAGACAAGTCTACAACTCTCCACTGACCCTCACACTCCAAAGGCTAGTTGGTCATATTCAAGGTGCTGCAGAGTATTCATTTCAGTTTAAATATCTATTTTTAACTTTTAATCTCTTAGCTAGAAGGCTTCTCAAGAGGAAAATTAAAAACATTTTTAAAATTCACAAAGAAGAGAAGAAACAGAATTATGGCATCATAGGAGATATGCAAACCCAGAATATTAATTTGACTTTTTATTTAAACACAAAAAAGATTTAATGGATTTTATATATTTAATATTATATATATTTAATACATAAAAATATAATTAATATTATAAATTATTATAAGTCATACTTATAACTAATATTATACTTTAATATATAATATCTACGTTATATATATAATATATTAATATATAATATATATTAATTGAATTTTTAATAATTTTACAGTACTAAAAGAAACCCCAAAGTCCACACTAAGAAACATTGTGAGAGTGAACATCTATCCATTGGATTTGCATTGGAAGTGAAAATGCCAAAATTAAACCAAGGTTTTGTTTATGGATTTTTTTAAGAGAAAAGAGAGAACATTTCTTGTCCTGTTTTCATAAGATGTTGACTTGTTACTGCAATTCAGCTCAAAAAAAAAAAAAATCACAAAAAAACAAAACCAAAAACAAACAAAAAAAAAAAAAAAAACAACAAAACAAAAAAAAAACCAAAAACAAAAAACCAAACAATAAACAAAACAGGAACAACTCAGCTGGCCAAGATTTCCCTTTACTACCTCAATTTCTCTTCTCCTGTGCAACAAGTACATTCTGTACAATTAAAAAGTCAACTATCGCTGTTGTTCCACTGGGTAATTAGAGAATTTTCCAATAACTGGGAAGACACCTTGTCTTGGCTTGCCTTGATCAGGAAAACTATCACATGCTTCCTCCTTCTAATACCTTCAGAAACTTTGGAGAGCAACTCTATAACAATCTGCAAAATATCCTCCAAGTTAATTATTTTCTTTTTCTTTATACATGCAACATAACCATATCAAAATTTCAATAAAAATAGGAGTGAGTCATTCCACAGGTGATGTGTGGATAAGAACTCTATATTCCCAGTCTGCTCCTCCAACTGAGATCTTTAGTAAATTAATAAAGCACACAGTAGTCCCACTGCAGATTTTAGATTTTTTTTACTCAAAATCATAAATCAAAATAAAAGTATTTACGTCATAGAATAAAGGATTCATTTAGCTTGAATGAGACTTTAAGGTTGAGTCCAACTGTAAACCTAACACTGCCAAGTTTAACCAAAATAAAAGCCAAAAATAAAAAATAAAATTTAGCTAACTAATTTCAAGGGATCTCTATATGGTACAGGTTCCTGATAATATAAAATCTCATTAAATATTACTTATTTTAAGAAACACCAAACAGTAGTTTCATCACAAAGGGGACTGAACAGCATTATTTTTGGGGAAAGGTGGAGAAATGTAGCACTTTCTGTAAAATACATAAACTTAAAAAGATTAAAAACTCAAAAAAAAAGCAGGAGACTAAAACATTAGTAAAACTTACACAGTGATAAGTGATTTGTTCCACACATGCTATCGTAACATTTTAAACATGTGAATGAATTAATCGCTGCTCACATCAAGGGTATATCCAGCTAAAATATGTGAACTGATGACGAATTTTGTGCATCACTTAAGTTTTCTTCATGACCAATGAAGGTTATGAAGAAATGGTTTCATTCATTTACATTCATGCCCTCACAAGAAAAATATATTAGTGTTACAATGCAATTAAATAATCTACAATGCAATCTACACTGATTAGCAGCTTCTATAGAAGGAATGCTCAATTGCATAAAGCTACAGTCCAGTTTGTTACAACAACGCCTGCACTGGCAAATCACTCCTTGACTAATCCTAAAGCTCTTCGGCAGGCTAGTCTCCCAAAGAATAACCCATGGGACACAAATTACATTAACAGCAACTATTTACTTTATTAGTATTCTGCAAAAGCAAAAACTCAAAACATATCAATGGAACTGTAATCACATCATATTTTTTCATGTTTGCATGTGACTGTGAGCTAGCAGCATGGCTTTTTTTCCTTCTGCTTGGTAAATCATTAAATAACAGACCAATTAGCAGAGCATCTAAAGGTAACTTCAAATGTTATGCTCAGGTTTTCTCAGTATATCCAGTTTTCAAAGACCAAGTAAGAACACTACTCATCATTTCCACAAGACATCTGTAATATGATTTCTGTAATATGATTTCTGTAATGTCAGTTTCTTTAAAACTGACATGTACAGGACTCTGAAAAAATTATCTCAATTGATGGTACACTATTTAGATCTCTACATTAGTCTACTATATCACAAAACATTCAAGCACCAGCTTGATACCTTTTCATATAGAAAATAAAACTACTGATTTTTACAAGTGTAAGGGTACAAGGTCTGAAGGAAAGGTCCCATGGCTGTGGTAAAGCTCAGTGTTCATAACAGGTTCTCCCTTAAAGAATTCCAGCATATCAGAGGTCTATCTTCCAGTTTCAAGACCCATTTTACCTCCAGATGAGTGCATCTTCCTGCACAACCCTCTGATTCATTTCCTTCTTACAAGCAGATAAATTATGAAGTGCTTAAAACATTGTTTTAAAGAAAACAAATTCAAAATACCTTTCAAGGATAGGCTTTCAGTATTTTGCATACTCTCACAGGTGGGGATATTAGAGAAAAGAAAATCTAACCAACACTAAAGACTGAAATCAGAAGACAACTCTGTATCATGAAGCCCACTGGGTATGTAAATGCTTTGGATATGGAAAGAAGAGGGACATAATTCAACTGTTTTCTCCTCAGAATGGTCAACTTAGGACAAAACAAGGTCAGTCTTAGCAAGGCCACCTGAATGGCATCGTTTAATTACTGGAGCCTGTCTTTATAAAGTAGGTGTTTCATAGTATTTTTCTGGGTTTTTTTTAGAGAAAACAGTCATTACAAGTATTTATTTCATGTCAAAATGTTGAATTACATACAATACAGGAAAAAAAAAAAGAAATTACATAATCATTAGGAGACTAAGATATAGGGAATCTGTTTCCTTTCCATGCTAAGAAGTAGCACAAATGCCTTTGCTTTCCTGTCTTTCCGGTCTGGCAATTTAACACATTTATTTGAGGAGAGATGCACATTCACATGACATGCTGGATGCCATTTATACCATTTCTGAGACACTCAAAAAGGATTTTGATAGCAGAGTACAGAGGACTGAAAGAAGTTTATCTAATTGCAAAACTATAAGGAATACCTTAAATTAACAAAAGTGTGTGGAGTTTTTTAGCTCACTGCCCTTTCATCAAAATATCAAAAGGCCTCTTCCTGTCAGACACTGTCATTATTTAAGGCAGAAATCATAGCTCTCTCCCCACTTCCACTATCTGTCATTGTTTTCTGCAGTTACAAAGACAATTAGTATATTTGCTAATTGCAGTTCATAATCCCTATTTAACCAACAAGTGTCGGCTTTTTTCACAATTCAGGTTATATTCAGAAAACACAGGCTGCAAGGTTCTACTCTCAAGAGGTTTTCCATCAAGGAACCAAAGTAACACCACTTCAGATAGCTCTGCTATTAATTTATAATTAAGAACTACAACATAATATGGAAATAAGCATCAGACCTTCTATGTGTTGTTGTTAACCACTGAAACATCAAATGCCATTCCCCAGAAGTCCCTCAGACAGCTTCTGTGATTTATAGTGCTTTAGTCTTCAAATACTAACCTTAAGCCACTTTTATAAACATTCAAAGTATACTTAATTTGCAATAATTACTTCATTTGCAATTACTTTCAAGAAGAGGATGTTCAGTAACAACCTCCATAAATGCAACTTGCTCAAGAACAATAACTGTACTCCTTAGTTTAGCAATGACTAAAATAATCCCTCCCTGATTTAAATTTTTAATGCTAACACCAGTTCAAACCTCCAATCAAGAAGTCAGTGACTACAGTTTTAAGGTTTAACAACAGTAAAACAGGTTCCAATAATGTGAACAATTAGGCATATCCAATCATAATACATCACCCTTGCAATCCACAGCTGTGCTTCCTCCACATTTATATACCACATTCAGTTGAAATCTGACGTTTCTCATTAGCTAAAGCAGCAACAATTTGCATACATAGCAGTTTACTTCCTCTATGACAATTAACAAAAGAAAATAAAGTCTGTCTTTGAAGTGGGGCCACTCATAACTCTTTTTCCTAAAAAGAATAGAGGTAAAAATAGAATGAAAGGATAAAAGTAGAATAAAAGGATTCTCTGCTTGCTTTACACATTCAGTGAGAAAAACATAATACAGAGAGACTTGTTATTCCCAGTGGAAAGACCGGAGTTTTTTTCCACTGGACTATCTGGTCTGCTGTACCCTACAAGTGAAGATTGTTGCTCAGTCCCAGAAGTCTATGGTTCAAACCCAGCAAATGCCATGCAAGTACAGGCTAATATCACCAGACACAAATCCATGGCTTCTTGCCCATCAGTTAGCCATCAACTTTGGCAGACTGTAATGTGTTACACTCTGCTCTAGACATCTTATAAGCCATAAAGTATTACTCCTCCTAGCTTTGTTAAGGATCTTCTCAGAACACAAACGCTTTAAAGACTATTTGTATTTAAAAACCTGCACATGTAGATTCACAATGAAAAAAATCTCCTTTCTTAAAAATGCAATCAGAACAAAAAAAAAAAAGTTAAAAAAATAAGCCATCTAAATTAGAAAAGGAGAAAATATCAAATTATTGTCTCCTCACAATTTTAGGATGTCTGTTTGTCAAAACCAAGGAAAATTTTCTATCTTCTCACTTTTCCTTAGAGATGAAAAAGACTAAGAGGTTGTCAAAATCAACATGAATAACTTTGAAACAGTGTTTTATTGTATAATGCTCACATAGAAAAAGCAGCAGCAATTACTGTTGTCAACAGCCTATAGAAATAGGTCAGAAAACATTCTACTGATTACGTAGTTAAATTGCTCAGTACAGTTGCTCCTCCTGAAAGACAAACATTTATCACAAACAGCTGCAGAAAGAACCACCTTCCTAACCTGCAAAAAACCCTGTGAACATCCGTGTCTAATTTACAAAAAGCCATCATTCAAAATTTGGTTGAGAAACAGACTCCATCAAAAAGCAGCTGGAAAACTACAGAAGTTTATTTGCCCTGACTATAACCTACGTGACCCAACTGCAAATATCTGTGCACTATCTTCCTGTGATGCCAAAATGCAACATAACAGTGCAATGCCCACATCTCTGCAGTAGCTCAAGGATCAACTAACTGCTCCACAAATAAATTAAAAGCAAGTTAGCCCACAAGCCTGCAGAGGAAAATATAATATTCTCAAAACTATCTTACGGCAGCCAACCATTCTCCTCACCCACACCCTTCATAAGGTCCTGAGAAATAGGTTGTACTTATTCCATACATCTCAGTTTTAGTGCTTCCCTCAGATCACGTTCCAAGTATTTGCAGAACAACACCCCAAGCCAGCCCCAGGCATTTGTTTACCCTGAAATCAAGTATTAAAATCAAACAAAAAAATATGCCAGGACTAAGCACTGAGTTCAAAAGGCTATCTTGTGGAGCAATAGGGAAATGAGTGCTCCCCTCCCCAAAGAACTGAGTGAACCAGCAACCAAATGGATACAAGAGATAGTCACAAGACTTGAGCAGAGGTTTCTGTATAAACAGCTGACCTGCATGTGCATGTGTGAACACACACAAGAGCAAAGGGATTTCCCTCCCTGGAGTGCCTGGAATCACTAGGAAACAATGAGGCAAATCAAAAGAGCAGCAGAAGCCTAGCACCTGTGTGGAACCTGTCTAGCATAATCCTGCACACATTTCCATGCTCCTGTGAGAGTGACTAAAAATAAAAATTTAGCTACAAAAATCAACATCTCTGAATGTAATCATAAATGTGAGGAATTATCACAGGAGAGTATCCCATCAAGTCAGAGAAGGCAGATCTTTGCATCAGCTGCATGAACATATCAAAAAACACATTCCTCTGTAAGTGCAGTGTCAAGAGCATCTTATCTACCACCACCACTATCAGCAATATGTCTGCTTCCAAAAAAAAAACCATAAAAGCCACAGTCCCACAACCTCCAATTTGGGTGTCCTAATTTAAGATGTGAATGAAGGTGCTTGAACGCATTCAGAAGGAGAGCAACAAAGCTGATGAAAAGGCTTTAAAGGAATGACATCCTGCAAGAAAAACTTGAGGACTCTGGGCTTATCTAGATAGATGGAAGGAGGCTGAGGGGTAACCTCCTTGCTCCCTACAGCTTCCTGAGGAGGGAAGTGCTGAGCTGTTCTCTGTGGGATCCAGAGATGGCATGCATGGGAATGGTTCAACTCTGTGCCAGGCTCAGACTGGACATTAGAAAGCATTTTTTAACCAGGAAGATAGTCAAACACTGGAACAAGCTTCCTGGAGAGGCTGGCAATGCCACAAGACTGTCAGTAGCAACTGGGCAAGGCTGTAACTAGGTCAGGCAGCTGGACTAGATGACCACTGTAGCTCCCTTCCAGCTGAAATGCAGTATTCCATTCTAGCCTCTTCACCACCATGGTCACAACCAGACCAGGAGTGCCAGCAGTTTGCTATGGGTGATGATGTGCGCCACCATGGGCAGGAGGATAATGGGAGGAGCAGGGACAACCTTCACCCAAGCAGGTCTCCTCAGGAGTTACCTTAAGAGTCCATACCAAAATTTACAGACCTTGAAGTTAGCCATCAATATAACAATAACTGAAAACCCTCCCAGCTAACAGGTATCTCCAGCCTGCATGTACCTCCACACAGTTTAGTCACAATCTTTTATAAAAAAACTGCCATTTTGGCAGGAAGAAAAATTGTAACATGTAGGCACACAGTTTGTAGGAATGAGGAGTGGAGCTGAGGCCAAGCGTCATCCCTAATGGGCTACAACTGTGTAGGACAGGTGAACAGTATTGAAGGTAATGAGACATGGAGTGCTGAGGTGTACTGACCAATCACAAAATGGTACAGAGGGCACACAGTTGTAATGCATGTAAGACGAAGGGTATAAAAGGCTGTAATGAAGAACAATAAAGTGCTGATGCTTAAAGCCTTCTTTGGTGTCAGTCATAACTCCACCTTCAATAACAAGCAGAATGACCAAAATTACCCAAGACTGGAATGAATTTCAGGAAGCATTAAATCTAGTGCACCACCAACTATACATTAATATAGAGGATGAGGAGGTTGAGGGAGTGGAATAACATCAAGATTTTATAAGCTGAATAAAAAGTGCATTAGGAAGATAAAAGCGAAAAAAACCCAAAAAACCTAATCTTGCTCCCAAGCTATTCATTTAGATTTTTAAACAGTCTTTGGTCATTTACATGGTTGTATGTGGTGACTAATAGTGGTAGGGTAAACAAGATAAATCCCATCAGAATTAAATCTTTTATTCATCTAGAAAAATAGGAGTTAAAAAAGATGAAATTCAGCAAGTGTGCAAGTTTGACAAAAGAAGTGTTTAATGATACCAATAAGTATGACAAGTGTTATGGTTTCTTTTGGTATGTCTACATGTACAGGAATGCTAATGATACTGCATTAAAATTTCATCACCTGCAGGGCTGTCACTACTCCAAAACAAACATAAGACTCTGTTTTACAGGGCTTTTGCACTGAAATAAATCACTATAAACCATCTAATTCCAGCATTGTATTTTCTATTTCAACGCTCAAAGCCACTACTACTTATCATAAATAAATATAGGAAGTAGAAGAAAAATAAAGAGTGCATTTCACAGCAATGCAATAGATCACAGAAGTACTCCAAGCTCAGTAATAACTTCTGGGGTCCGATCATATCCATGAAACTCACTGCTGTAAAACCAAAACTACAAGGTGAGAGCAAATACTAAAAAAATACCTAACTTCTAGTTTGCATTTACATTAAAGCACCTTTTTTTTTGGTGGTGTAAATTATATTTTAAGCCTATTTCATTGCATGTGTACCTAGGAAGGACGTAAAAAGGAAAATTACTATATGCAGTGTAGCAATGAGGAATAAAGACACACAGACTCCCTTTTTGCAGTCGTAAAGAGATATTGTTTATTGTAAAAAAACAGGCCTTTTAATGCTCTAAACTTCAGCAAACCATGCATGCATTGGCTGCCTGCCACTGCAGGTGTCGCTGTTCACATGACCTTTTACCCAACTACCTTTTTGATCACCCGGTGTCCATCCCTGTTAGTTGAACCTTTCCCAGAGTGCTTTCTGCTGAGCAAGAATGAACAGAAGTGAACAGAATTTAACAACGGTGAAAAGGGCCCATATTCTGTTAGGCTTTTCTTATTTCCCACAATGCAGAACCAAACTTGATAATATGGAACAAATTTAAATTCTGTCTGTTCAGTAAAAAAATTGAAGAACAATCCTAGTTCAAATAACTTGATAAAGAGTTTATCATTTGAGCAATGTCAGGTTCTCAAATGAACTTTATCCCTCAAATGTCAATGCACAGTAACTTATTGACTTGTTTTTAATTTGAAATAGCTGATAACTGTAAGATAGCTTCGCATCTCATTCATCACATTTCCACTGCTGTGCTGGTTTTGCACTGGAGCCATTCACGGAAGAGATGTTCTAAGAGAAGTTGCTAGCAGTTTCCTCCATGCCTGACAAAAAGACCAACCCGTAATTAGCTCTGAGAATTGAAAATCTGTTAAACCACTGAGAAAGCTGAACACACATCTATGCATACACATGTTAAAGACGAAAAAACCCGGGAGACTCTTTTCCTTCTGGCCTGGAAGCAGGTAGCAACGGCTGGCCCGGCTCCCCATCTTGGCTGGCCCAGGCTGGGCAGGCTCTGCCATGGGGCCGGGCCACATCAGCTGCTGGGCAGGGGGAGGGCAGGTCATCGGCCCCCAGCGTGCTGCAGCTGAGCCCTAGCCAGGCTGCTGAGATCCTAGCTGCGCCCCCAGCATAGCCGCTGAAGAAACCTCCATCCTAAAACAGTTTCAGCCTCAAGCCACAGAGCCCGGCCTGAGTTACATGACCATCTACAGGCCCTAGGCGAAATATCAACTCTTTCAGTGCACAGATGAGACTTGTAGACCTGCAATCCTCCCTCAGATGAGAGAAAAGGACAGAGTGAAGACACATAGAGGAACAACATGAAGACACCAAAGTCAGAGAAGAAAGAGTCAAGTCCCAGATGGGAGGGATGAGGAGATGCCTTTTGTTTTGGGCTGAAATCCTCTTGTAAAGCTATGGAGAAAAATATAACCGATACATCAGATTCTTTTTCCCTGTAACTCATTGAAAAGTATGGAGGATGGAGTGTTCAAATTGCATATATGGGCAAAGGCATCTGTGTTAAAGCAAGCAGATATTTAAGTAGCTGTGATCTCATGAGAAGTTTGAACAGAGAAAGAAGAGTGATGAAGACCCTTTGCCCCCAGGGAAAGAAGAAAACCTCTGTTCCTAGAGATGAAGATGATCTCAGAGATAGATAAAGAGAACCTTTGCTCTTGAGCAGCTCATCCTTAAAGTAGTACCCCGTAAGTTCACATTGTCCATAAATGCAGCTGTGGGAAAGCTGTGAAAGATGGGAGGGACTTCATGATTGCAAGTTCCAGGGCAGCTGCTGTTTGTGGAAATTAAAAGCCGTAAGAGAACTGTTTTCTTGTGGAGAAGTCTCCATAAATAGACAAGAAGGACTCCTCTCTCTAAGTAAATTGAAGAAAGACTATTCTAAAGGTGATAAACAGAATTAATTGTTTCTGTACATTGTTAGTGGGAAAGAAAAGATTGTAGGGGGGAGTAGAAGTGCTCTAAAAGTTTTATTTTGATTTTTATTATTCTTTCTTTTAGTTACTGTTAAAAAGCTTTTCTTTATACCCTTTTAAAGTTTTGAGCCTGCTTTGCCTTCCTCCTAACTCTATCTCACAGGAAGAAAATGAGTAAATAATGCTAAAGAGTACATGGACATTTAGCCAACACTGAACCCATCACACTCATTGGTGTGTTGGCCGGGAAAACTAAAATTGGCAAACCAAAACCGCTACAACTACCATGCTTAAGCATCCCATGGAAGAAGAATTCTTCTGCATGGTATCCTCATTCATTTTTTATACTATTTGTTTTTCAACTTTTCCAGCTAAAACTGGGCTGCAAAAGGATAGTTTGTAAGAGGATAGCAGTCAATTTCAGGGATGCTTATAATTTTGCCTCCATCCCAAAAAAAGTACAGAAATTATGCAAGCCCACAGAATTTTCCAAATCTGCGAAATCTGGTATCTCTTTTTAAAGGAAGCTTGTTCCAGGAAAACTCATGTGCCTTGTATAATTTAACTCACTTTGTCTAGTTACTGTCTTGTCAAAAACATAGGATGTTAGCAGTGTGTAATAAATCAGTCACACAAGAGTCATCCTTAGAAGTGTAACTCCAGTGTTGTGATTTTTGCACTGTTTTTTAAAGTTGTTATTATTAGTACTCATTTATTTATTTAGAAAGTTTCAAGTCCACAATTACTTAAACAGAGGCCTTTGAAATCATATTGTCATCTGTACTGTAAAGCAAATTTTGTTGATTTGCCCATAGGGATCTAAAAAGATAGAGTGCCAAAGAAGTAACTTAAATATTTACTTTCTTCCTTTTTTTTTCCTTCAAAATGCTTCTAAACATCCTTCTAGAACCTGTGCTAAGGCACATGGAAGACAGGGAGATGATTCAAGACAGCAGCATGGCTTCACCAAGTGCAAGTCCCACCTGACCCACGCAGTGGCCTTCTGTGATGTAATGACTACTACATCAGTGGACAAGGGAAGGGTTACAGATGTCATTTATCTGGACTTCCATAAAGCCTTTGACTCAGTCCCCCACAACATCCTTCTCTCTAATTAGGAGAGACCTATTTAATCAGTGGACTGGTAGATGGATAAGAAAGAGATAAGACAGTCACATACAGAGGGTGGTGGTCAATGGCTGAGAGTCCTGATGGACATTAGTGGCCAGTGGTGCCCCTCAGGGGTCTGTACTGGGATGGGTGAAATTTAATATCTTCATTAATGACATAGAGTGATTGACTGCACCCTCAGCAAATTTGTTAACATTAAGTTGAGTGGTGCTGTTGCCTCACCTGAAGGGTGGAATGTCATCCAGAGGGTCCTGGACAAGCTTGAGAAGTGACCCATGGGAATCTCATGAGGTTTAACCAAGAGAAAAGTGCTGCCTCTGAGTCAGGGAAACTCCTCATATCAGTCTAGGCTGGGGGATGAACAGATCCAGAGAAGCCCTACAAGAAGGATTTGGAGAGGCTGGTCATGACCTGGCTGTGTGTTCTGGGAGCCCAGAAATACCCTGTGTGCTGGGCTGCAGCTAAAGCCCTGTGGGCAGCAGGGGAGGGATGGGATTCTGCCCCTCTGCTCCACTCTGGTGAGACCCCACCTGCAGGGCTGCATCCAGCTCTGGGGTCCCAGCATAGGAAGGACATGGACCTGTTGGAGCCAGTCCAGAAGAGGGGCACAAAAGTGATCACAGGCATGAGACACCTCTCCTATGAAAATAGTCAGAGATAATTGTTCAGCCTGGAGAAGAGAAGGCTTCAGGCTGAACTTACTGTGCTCTTTCTACACCTGAAGGGAGCCGACAAAAAAGGTGGAGAGGGGCTATTTACAAGGACCTGGAGTCATAGGGCAAGGGGGAATGGCTTCACACTGACAGAGAACAGGATTAGATTAGATATTAGGAAGAAATCCTTCCCTATGCAGAAGGAAAGTGGCATAGGCTGCCCAGAGAAGGTGTGGCTGCCTCACCCCTAGAAGTGTTCAAGGCCAGGTTGGATGGGGCTGTAAGCAACCTGGTCTAGTGGAAGGAGTCACTCTTAATGGCAGGGGTTTGGAATGAGATGATCTTAGAAGTCCACTTCAACACAGGCCTTTCTAAGATAAATTTGATATAACTCTGTGAGAGGCTGAGTAACAACTTTAAGCCAAACAGGTACAGGTTTGACCACACAAACCAGTTATTCTATAGAATACAACTCTTCAGCTTAAAAAGCTAAGCAAAACCACTCAAAATTGGACATGAAGGAATTCAGTCAGCCTCAAATAAAATAAACCTCTAATGACACAACAGTCAGAAAGATAGTTATTTTAAGGCTATGACTTTCCAAAATCCATTATTCAAGAGATTCAAGAAAATAACAGGGGAAAAAAGCAATTAATATGCAGAAAGCAGTATGGGACAAGATGAAAAGAATGTTCAAACCATTCTTGCCAATACATGAAGGACACCCTACAGAAGAACACTAATTTTTGTTTAGTGTACTCCTCTATACATATATTTGAATTTTCAAACCCTACCTCTTGTATTTTACAGCAACGCCTCTCTTTAAAGACACAACCTTCATCTGAATTCTTCCGCAGACGGTCTTTAGCAAAAGCTTTACTGATTTCAATATTTAGAATGTTAACCAAATAGACGGTAGAGTACCCTGAATATGTTCTCACTCTTTCCTATTTAGAAAGTATACTCCCACCATGAATTCTGGATTTCTGATCTTATTGAGTGCTATGGAATATTCCAACTGTTGGTAAGGTCTGGGAGCCAGGGAAACTAGAATCTGTCAACCCAAGAACTTTCTTCCACTGTGGTAGTCTTACATTAATTTTCTAATAATACAGAAATAGGTACCACATTCAAGTTTAGTTATGCAAAACATTGAAACACAAGAGAAACTGTGCTTGAAAACTCTTCTATAGGAAGACATGCTGTTATTATGGTCACCACAACCTTACACAAGAATCTCTCATTCAGACAATGATAGAGGAAGCAATTGATTGAAGAAGTGAGCCAGAAACCAAAAATTCAGAGAATGAGTTTCTGGCTTTTTCAACTATAATAAGGCCTCAGAGTCCTCTTCCATGTCCACCCACTAACAGCAGCTGCTCTCTGTCTTGACTACAGTGATAGCAGAATAGACATGTTCACACACATCTGATTTGAAAACTCATGAGAAGTACTGCATTCATATGCAGCATCCTTAAAGACTATATTTCAAATTCATATTAATTGAATCTAACAGATTTCCATGAAAATGGAAAGACTAAGATGAACTTGGAGGCAACTTTCAGATCTTTGAATGATGAAGATAAATTAGATTATCCACTGTTAACTCTTACAGCCAGATCCAAATAAGATGACAGAATAAAGATGAAGTGGTGTTTCCTTACCAGTAAGTACACGCAGATCATTAAGCATTAAAAAACCCCAAAGCATTAGCTCTCTGGTAAGGAGGGTAAGAAACCCTCCAGGTTTTTTTATCATGTCAGAACCACATACTTGAAAACTGAGCACTTTTTGTCTTAAATAGCTCCATTGTATTTGTGCTATTTAGAACACATAAATCCTTCAAACAATGAGTTCCTTTTGGGGATTTTTTCCATTTGTCTTTTAAATGAATAATCTGGAAGATTAAAACATCATCTTACTTTTGACAGTCATCAGCTAGAGCATCCTGATAAACCATCATCACAAAAGAGAAAACAGTACTATGCTTTTCCACCTCCCACTTGTTGTTTTATTGAGCTGCAATAAGGATGAATTATACCATAAAAGATGTCATACATGCTGCAACAACGGAAGGAAAAAAATTTTATTTGGCTACTGAGCCTGGTGCTCTACTACAGAAAATCCCACTGAACACTAATGATGCTTTGTGCAGGGAGTACAATGAAGCCTAATTTCCATACACTAATAGAGAAATAATGACTGTCAACTTTTATTCAAGACTAGCTAGGTAACGGTGTGCAGTGAAAGCAGAAATAACATGTATTTTATTTCATTTGATGCAACATCCAAGGACTGTAAGCAGAGATGCTGACCCCTGACAGGGAATTTGACTAGAGTACTAAATGTAGAGCACAAACTCTACACAAGCTGCCCACAATCCAAAGACCACAGAGCAGCAACACAAGAGTTTATTTCTCCTCCAATTCTCCACACAGATATATCTGCCAATATTAAGAAGTACTTACAAACCACATTGGCAAAAGTTGCTCCAAGCTGCAACAAAGCCTCTTCTATGGATGTTTCTTCCTCTTCTGAAAGAATATGCTCTCTGAAAGTTGCACACGTTCATTTTCACACTCAGGGCAAGAAACCTTTAAACCCAAGATGTCTTACACAACTAGGCTTCATTTCACCTGTTGTGCTAAGGGACTGAAAGAAATGGTGCCAGTGAAAACATAGTACCAAATACAGGTGACGTTAGTAATTACTTTAATATCTGCTCTTATTCCATGTAATAGCTAAGGTAATCCAAGGCTACCAACACCTGCCTTCATATTTCTGCCTTCAGAAGACTCCATTCATGTTCTACTTCCATTTACAACCCTGTTCTGCTGCTGAAAGCAGCAGCAGCCATGCTCAGCAACCACAATAACTTTGACAGGATTCCTCGAGGCACAGCAAAAGTAAGAAAATAGTAAAAAGATGGCCTGAAAATATACCATAGAGCTGAAAAGTCCAAATAGGGAAGACTCCATCTTCATATGAGCCTTGAGACCATCTCAAGCACTACCTTCAAAACAGAAAGACACCAGGAATTACTCAGTGCTTTCAACTCAAGACATGTGAAAAGGTCAGAGATCTGCACTGAAGCTTACAGTCCTCCTTCAAGCTGGCAACAACCACCTTCCAGCAAGAGACAGACTTCTCAGTGAGCTATAAGCAGGCAGCCTTCCCCTCAGCTCCTCCCTCCCTGTTTACAAGCTCATGAACGTGGTCACACGTTCCCAGCATTTGCCAAGATGTCAAGAGGGTTCAGCTTAAAACAGCACAGCAGCAGCAGCAGCATAGTGTTGGGCTCCAGAGGCTCTGGAAACCCTCAAAAGAAGACACGGCAATTCCCTTACTTGTGCCCAGTCTAGGCTTAGCCAAGATAAGTGTTCTTCATCACACTCAGTCTCCAGTGGGGAGTCACTTTCACACAATGCAGGACCCCAGACTGAGGATTTACTCAAAATAAAGCAATTCTTAGTATTACATTCACAGTATGCACACATACCAAGGGGACTTTACTAATGGTATACTTCCATCTCAGCAAATCACCCACAACCACAATATTTTGAAAACTGAGTATTATGAAGAGTTCCTCAACTCATTCCAAATGGTAACAGAGTTCTTTCTTTTGATGACAGGACTACATGGTCTTCCATCCGCACCCTCTGCAGTTGGCCAGTGTACATTATGTGATTCTTCCTTTTGTTAACATAATAGGAAATATCATCCATTAACATCAGCACTGTTTTTACTAGCATTGTAGAACCATGAGGACAGCTGAAGTTGTTTCAAGGTAACAAAGAGTATCATCAGAAGCACACATACTTAGTTTCAGATATGCTTAATTTTCTGTTGCTACATAAAGGTAGAAATTAAGTATCAAGTCTATACTAACAATGAGCTTATCCCAGGCTCCCAAAGAGTAAATTGTCACAAACGCGTTTTTCTTTCTCTAACCATCCCTTACTTCGGCAAACATCTGTTCACCTTATTGATTTACAAATGCAAACTACTGAGAGAATTTTAGTACTTCTGCAGACTTCCTCAGCTTTTAACAGGGAAAACACAGTTATTTTTTTTCTTCCACATTCACATTGAATTAGACCCATATCCATGCTTTTCATCGTGCTGGTAAATCTTCAGAATATGTTTGCCTGACAAGTTGAGAGTCTACAACATACATCTTTGACAACGTTATAGACAAGAAGAAATTAAATGCAGATTTGTTTTAAATGTCAAGCCATCAGTTCATAGCCTTTTCAAACAAGTAAGGGATTGAAAGTATTTTTCCTAGTGCTTGCAAGGTTTCAAGGTGGTCATGTCATCAGACATTTCAGCCTGTTCTCACAGGACTTGCAAAACTCTCTTCCTCACACAGATACTACATTCTGTCTCTAGCTCAGAGAATCTTCTGAGATATTAGCTATCTACCCACTGTGATTCAAAACATTTTATTAGAAGCCGTCAAATGCAATTAGCCTGATGTTGGGGGTTGCATTTCTTTTTTTTTCTTTTTTTTTTTTTTTCCTTTCTTTCTTCTTACGTATAGAATTTTTTCCCATAAGTTGCAAGGAAACTAACTGCTGGAGACTTATGGATACTTAAGAAAGAGAAAAGAAAGTGTCTGGAGTCCGGAGAGGAAAGTAGCATTGGGCTTCACTTTTTTTTTTTCTCGGGGCCAAGGGGGAAGATAGCGTGAGTTTTTTGGGGACAGGTAAAAGACAGGGTTGGGGGCAGCAGCTCTGGCTCACTGTTTGGCATCAGAGGAGGACGGCCAGGCTGTCGCTTACTGCAGAGAGAATTCACCGATACCGCTGGAGCTCAGCTCTGAGGGACCCATCACCATCTGTTCGTGCGCCCCTGTTCGGGGAATCCTGAACTTTGCCTCTCCCTGACCTGCTCAGAGTTAGGCCGCCGCTGCCACTGCCCCACCCCTTCTTCGGGACTGCTTTGGGTTTCTCCACACTGTAGCCGGCACCATCCTGCAGTTCCAGCTATCGCCACAGAACTTCTGATACATCTCATCCACCACCTCAGATTTTTTGCCCATTCCTGCCAGCTGTGACGGTATCTGCACCAAAGGGGAAAGTGCCGGTGGCTGAGAAGGCTGTTACTGGGTCCCTGGTTCTGTTTGTTGTTAATGCCATAGTTATTGTTGTTTGTTTGCCTTGTTATACATACTAGTAAAGAACTGTTATTCCCATCCTATCTTTGCCTGAGAGCCCCTTAATTTCAAAATTCTAGTAATTCAGAGGGAGGGAGGGAATTTACATTCTCCCTTCCAAGGGAAGGTCCTGCCTTCCCTAGCAGACACCGGTCTTTCAAACCAAGACACCTGAATAAACAAACCCTATAAATCCATTGCAGTGACACACAGACATAATACAACCAGCAACACCTGATGTTGTAGGTTGGGTTTATTTAGTCAGTTATATAAATGTTAGTTAGGTTTGTTCCTTGTACTCACCCATTGTTCTCCTCACAGTGGTTTGCTCCAAGTTGTTTCCCTCAGATTTCCCACCACTCGGATCCACAATTAACTGTCAATCTCCTCACCTCTCCCTGTTTCCTCCTTGTTTGGTCCCATCAGTCAGGTTTGTTCACTTCCTGTGGGTTGTCAATCCTGTCTTTCGTTTGTCACCATTGGGCAAGACAGGGTTACGCCCCTGTCCGCCCACCTCCTTCTTAATCTGATGCCACCCTTTGTTCCCTGGGCATTTTGTCACTGCAATCTCCCCGAGAGTATTTTGTTCCTACCACGAATGGAGGAATAAAACTCTTTGGGCTCGCAAACAAAGTGTCCTTCTCTTGTCTCTTCATCTCCTCTCAGCGTGTGGACCTACCAAAGCTGCATAACCCACGCCGCAGCACTCAGCACTACCAGGTTGGCAGAGGCCATACCCCTGGAGTACCCACTCATGTGGCAGCCACCCGGTCTCACCCGGTCTCACAAGGACAGTGCTGGCCAGCTCATCTCGACTGCTTGAGGTCGTGGCAGGTAGCCGCTGCAACCTGAAGCACTAAAAACTGATTTATTTCCTGCACTAGGGCTTGCATGAAATAACAAGCTACTGGACAGCAATACAAAGATGGTTTCACACACAGCCACAAGGGAAGGTCAAAATCACCATGAAGTTTCTTTTCTATATTCAAGACCACTCAGGTCATTGGCCAAGTACTTTTGCATTTAGGGAAACATAAGAGACTTTTATATTAAGAGATGTCCAAGTAACACCACTGAAAAGCCATCACTCTCACTGAAGAGGAGACTGAATTAAAGACATGCAAGAATTTAAACCATACTTTCTGAGTTTGAGTATTACCAAAGTATGCTGAAAATCTGTGTCAGAGATGTAAGGTGGATAGATCTAAAAATGTTCCTACAGTGAGATTTCCCAAAGGAATGTCTTTCTTTCTCCCTTAAAACAATATTATCTTTTATTAGAAAAATTAAGTGGTCATTTTTAGAAGTCCTAATAGCATGAAGTGTCAGGGCCACTGCAGAGGCTGGGAACATTGCCATACAGGGCTCTCTCCACCCTCCCTTCCCAGGAGGAGCATCCCTGCGAGATGCAGCAATGCAGTCACTCTGTATTAACACTGTACTGTGAAATAACATCTTAGAAAGTACATTATTTCGCTTTCTACAGTCGGGTAGCAAGCTTGTTAAAAATAATCAGAGCCTTTACCCAACAATGGCTTCATTTCACTCCAAACACACCACTAAGGAAGCCAGGAACTTTAAGGACTGAAAAATCTGAAAAAAAACAAACTTCTGTAAATCTGCATTTGGGGATATTGAGGTATTATTACTGTGCTATCTGTATATTAAGCTGCTTACAAAGTCTGTCAGAAAAAAAAAATCAAAGTTATGATGTAATTTACTATTGCTAAAATTTGATGAGAAACTCACTCGAGAGTTAGCAGCAAATTATTAGAAAAGCAAACACTCCAAATCAACTCTGTTTACCAAATACCTTCTTCAGACCACCATTTGAGCATTCCCACTCTCATTCTTTATTCTACTGAAAACAGCACATGGCTACAAAACCTGCACTGTCCCAGCTGCCAGTCTTCGATGAATCGCAGATCTCCAGCACAATACAAAAACACTGAAGCATTTATTCTTGGAAGGGATCAGTGTTACATGCATGATGTTCTCATTCTGAGCCTGCACAGGCAATTTGTTTACAACATTATTATGTAAAAAATGCACATATGCAAAGGCAGGTAACAAATTCTTCCTCTTCCTTTGCCCAGGACAGCTCACAAGGGATGGAAACCAGAGCCTTCTAACACAACAGGACATCTCTTTCCTTAACATTAGTAAAATGGGACAAGCTGTAACTGAAATACACCCTACAACAACAGGTCCCTTCAGAAGAAACTAATTCTGGCCCTTCTCAGAGAACAAATGCAGTAAGGAATAGGGCGACAAGAATAAGGGAATGCCAAAGGAAGGGAAGGACTCCCACTTTTTTCACCTATATTAGCTCACACCAACTGCAAACCTTACCCAGACAGTTCCGCTGACACTTGAAAGGTGGAAATATAAGATTAAAGCATCACAGAAAACATTTGCTATTTGTCAATGCAAAATACTACATTCAGTTTTGGAAACCATTTGCAAAGATAGTTTCAAAGTAAATGCCTACCAAGTTTCAAGGAACACAAAAACAAATGAAAGAATGCAAAGCAGTACTACTCCAATAAAAATCAGTACATAGGCTGTCTACAAAATCTACCTCTGAATTCTGAGCAAATAAGTAAACAAAAGGAACCTTTTCTTTTTCCTGCACAAAAAAGACTGCAATACTGCCTATTTGGTATACACTGGTACAGCAATGACAACTCCATTTCATAAACCAATTAAATCCTCTGGGGAATACAAACCTCTAAGCCAGTTTGCCAAGTACACAATTTAAATAGTAAAATAGAGATTTATTTTCTCACAAACAAAACAAACTGTAAATTCAGGATAGTGTCCAAGAAAGACCCACAGGGGAAATGTGAAATGCTCCTCACCCAACTAGATCAATGCACTGGTGAGGAACATCCCTCACTTCCCCCGAGTAGAATGATGCTTCCCTGTGAAACCCATTACCACTGAAGCTACAGATACCACTTATAAACTAAAATAATCACAAGACAGACCAACACCAAGAGGATGTTCTGCTGATTTCTTGTTTTGAAAAACAATGTAGATTACCAGAGAATCCTAGGGACTGGCCAGCTTCTGAAAGTCAATACAGTGAAGAACTGGGCCACCAACCCAGGCTCAGAGCCTGGCCTTCCTTCCACCAGCACAATGAAGGAAAGGCCAAGATAACTAATTCTGAACTACCACATAAACCTAAATTAAATATAACCAAAATGCACATATATATGGATAACATAGGGTTTTATTTTTTAACAGAAATGTTACCCCTTTTTCTAATTCTCCATTCAGTTTATCACAAACAAATTACAAAAATCAGATAATAAACTTGTGCATGGTCAGGCAAGCATCAAAATACTCAGTGTAAGCTAAGGGTCTAAATGTAACAACATCACAGAGTGCAACATTTGATCTGGGTCACACTGAGGCCAAATGGATTAACAGGAATGCACAAGCACCCAAGCTGGCAGCGCATGATGTTGAACAGCCCCAGCACAGCAATACACTGCAGGAGTCTGTGCAAAACCTCTTTGTCAGCAACAATGGCATACAGCCATGGTCTAATTATCACCAACTGTCAACAAGGACAATACACAGAAGAAAAAAGTATTCCCTGATTAATACACACACCCTGAGCTTATTTTGCTATGGAAGAGGGCATGTGTGGAAAATCATTTAAAACCACCCAATTAATCTAAGGACAGGCTTCCAGACAGTAATAGAACTAACTGGCTGCAGCACCATCTCTTAACACACCGGCTTAAGATGGAAGTGCTTATAGAATCTCAAAATCATTATGCTGGAAAAGTTCCTCAAAAGCATGAAGTCCAATCATTCCCACAGAACTGCCAAGTCTACCACTGAATGATGCCCCTAAGTGCCGCATCTACCTACATATGTTCTAGTTTCAGTCTGCACAGGGTTTATTTTTTACAGTAGCCAAGAAGAGGGGATGGCCAGACTACCATTATTTGATATCATCTCACATCCTGGAATAGTCTGGTACTGTTTTACTTTCCGTGCAAATAATTTATCTTATACCTTTTGTTATTAATATTGTTGCTATTAGTGTTTTTCTTATCTCACTGTTCTTTCCAGCAAATTGTTCCTATCTGAATCAGTGATTTTCACTTTTTTGTGCCTCCAACTCTCAACTCCACCCCAGTGCAAGAAGGCAAGGGAGGGGGAAGTGGGGAAGGAAGGGGCAAGGGAAGGTGGAGGTGGAGGTGGGGAGCCAGTGAGCTGTCTGGTTTGGGAGAGTCTTGATGGGGGCACTAAATTGGGGAATATAATTCCTAAAGCACAATAAAAGATCTTTTAAATTCCTCCAGGGATAGTGCCTCCACCACTGCCCTGGGCAGCCTGTTTCAGTGAAGAAATTTTTCCTACATCCAATCTAAACATCCCCTGGTAGAACTTGAGGCCATTTCCTCTTGTCCTATGCTTGTTACCTGGGAGATGAGCTCAACCCCCACCTGGGTACAACCTCCTGTCAGGCAGAGTCTCCCTTAAGCCTCCCCTGGACCCCATCCAGTGCCACAGTTGTGTATGTCTAAGGAATGTAGCAAAACACTGACCATTTCCCCTTGGATTAGAGGGCTTCATTCTGCTCCCCATGCTGGTCTTGGAGCTCCAGGAGTACTTAAGGAACGATGAGTCTTACTATTAAAGACTGAGGTAAAGAAGGCATTAAGTACCTCAGTCTTTTTTCATCCTTTGACACCATGTTTCCCTGTGCCTTCACTGAAGGATAGAGATTCTCTGTAGGCCTCCTTTTCTTGCAAGTGTATTTATAAAAACATGTTTGTCTTTATGGCAGTAACCAGATTAAGTGCTAGTTGGGCTGTGTCCCTTCTAATTTTCTCCCCACATAACATCATGACATCTTTGGAGTCCTCCTGAGTTGATTTTTCCATCTTTCAAAGGTCATTAACTATTTTCCCTAAGTTACAGCTTTTCTGTTCAACCTGATCTTCTCCACCTGCTCATCTTCCAGCACATTGGGACAGCCTGTTCGTCCACTTTGAAAATTGTCCCATCTCTTTTCCTTTATGAAACCAATTTTGACACAGAGTATAGGCCAACTCCACCTTGGCAACACCTCCACACTAGATGAACTATCATACTCATTATTTGGTTGCCCTCACAGGGCCTCATCCCTGTCATATGAGGGCACCTTGGAAGTCAGGCAGCTGACAGGCAGCTAGGAGCTGTTAGCAAGCACACATGGATATGCACAGTATAATAAACAAGAAACCTCTTTCCCTTCTTGTCCAGATGCAATGCTGACTAAAAATAACTGAAAATGAGCACATTGTGGGTTTTTAATAGTTACAGCACTGAAAGCGAAATCAATGACAAAAAAAGCCTGATTTTGGCTGCTCCTTTTATTACTACTCATGACTATAATCATTACTCCAGCATTTTATCCTAACTCAACAGAAATTGTAAGGATACAGTAGCAATAATAGATGTTCTTTCTGAGAAAGATAATCCATAAAGTCCAAGCAGCCATATGAAACACCATCCACCTCTAAAAAAATTATTTTGAGTGCCTGCTAGGCAAAAAAAATTCAAATGGCTCATACAACTTCTCATTTACACTCACTTTAACTTCAGTTAGGGCAGAAGAATAAAATTATTAGTCGTGACCACTGTACAAGTGTTAGCTAGTTAAAACCTCAAAACTTAAACCACCTTGAATTCTTCTTCTTGCACAATTACTGCATCTCACAGACCCCAGAACTCCCAAGGTTAAGCACAACATATTATCTTACACATAACAATGCTGGATTTATTTTCAGGGCAGTTTTCTTCCATTTCAGGGTGAACTCAGTGCAGTAGAAGTGCAGGAAAAAAGGACGACTCCCAGTCTGGCAGGATTCTCCCTTGACTGAAAAGCCGCCATGTTTATTTATCCCACACCCCAAAACTAGCTGCCTGTATTCTCTATGACCCCAGATGGCCTGCATATGATGGTCTTCATTCCTCAAGCAGCAGAGCTCTGAAGATGGACCACACAGGCTAGGCTGTGACCACCCTGGGCCAACACACCAGGCCTGTGTCCATTAGAGCATGTGATTGAGTAATGTCACTTGACATTACTTGAAAATATGGAATGACATCCTCAATAAATCACAAGTCCTGAAGCTGCAAGCACACAGTCTAAAGTGACACAGTAAAGCCTAAAATGTAATACAAATAGGAAGTGTTTTCAGGTCAGTGCGCTGAGATTCCAATATATGTAGGTTTAGGGGTCCTGCTACCACAGTCAAACATTTCCTCTGTCATCAACTTTCATATCTTCATATTCTTCAAAATTCATATGAAATTTCATATATTCTGTATCAGAAGATATTTCTTATCTTCTGTTTTTCTGTATCCTGAATCACACACAACCTCAGCCTAGTTTTCACAAGGCTATCCATACCGAATTGCGGCAGATAGCAGAGGGACATACATATAAACCTGTGGATTTTTTGCGTCTTTTTTGCCAAGGTCGGGATTAAATGTGTGAGATGTATTTAATATTTATTATTTCTTGTTTGGACTCAGATGTTTTTTAGTTCTTATCTATATTACAGTCTCACAAATTGTGAGTTCTACAGCACTTCACTCTGACAAACTGAAAATGGAGCCCTATCTCTCTCTCTCTACAAGGCCTTTTAAGGATAAACTGTCCAATTAAGAAATGACATCTAAATTATTCTTACTTTTAACCCAATAACCAACTACCTGTGCCCAACAATGCAGACTTTTTTATCCAATTACACAATACTACCCAAACCCATGAAGAAGAAGGTGAAGAAGGACTAGCCTCTGCCCTAAAACTTCCATCTTGCTTTATATATATTACTATATTCTAAAACCTTAAACTCTAAGTTTCCCACCATGTGATATTACACACTTCTATTCAAACTACACACCCATAGTCCCAGTTCTATCAATCAATTTTGGAAGCCTTCTCCACAGCCTCAGGTCAAATGCAGTGCTCTCTTGGGGATCAGTACCTGTCAGTACAGAAAGTCTAAAATTCTCAGTAACCAGGGTTACAACATAAACCTGTTACAACTACTGCATAAAGCCCAAGCCTCTTCATCCCTGCAATAATGCATCACTGTCTATCTATATCAAACCTTAATTAACTTCACACTATTCATACAAGAGCAACTACATTAACTTGGGTTTACACATTTTCTGCTTGTATGAACTTGTGAAGATCAAAGAACCCACTAGAGAACCAACCTCAAACCAAGGCCACTAGTCTAGCTTTCAGTTTGAAGGAGTTAAAACATCTCCCTCCAAGACAGACAGAACATTTTACTTATCCTCTCATCCTCATTTGAGAGCAGCAACTCAATATTTGGAGTTTTCTCAGCCACCTTCATCTTCATACATTTCCCCTCTGCTGAAGGTCCATTATCCATTAAGGTTTATTATACTTCTGAAAACATAGCTTGCTCTCTGCAAAAGTAAACCTGCTGCTCACATATGAGCTGCCATATCCAGCTGTCTCTCTTCATATCCTTACTGCTCCAACCTTTTCTCGCTTCTAAGGCCCTGACACACAGCAGAGCCCCATCTTGTGACATCTCTGTCAGCCTGATTTATTTGCAATTACAGGTAAGACAGAATATCTCTTCCAGCAATAAAAAATTACTGAGGAAGACACGCTGGCAATCAGTCTTGCAGTGGCTAGAGAAGTGCATGTACTGTACACAGTCACTGCACCTCTAAGTACATTCACCTTCAATATATGCAAAATGCATAGTCAACATAGTATTTGCTTCAATTATACATAATCATTTATTTCATCTGCAGGACCAGATTTGTAACTGGCATTCATTTAATTTCACTGTTTTAAAATATACGCCACAGGTTAACTCAATAGATAATCAGCAAATACTCTGCACTGAAAGAACAGTATCCCACATAATGCACATTTATTCCTTATTCCCAGCAGACTAAAAAGTGAAGCTTTCCAGGTAACCAAGAAAAAATGAGCATACCAGTGAAACATCAAACTGGGACTATCACCTATATGACAATAACTGACCACGGTTTTCTCTTTATGCATTGCATACCTTGATTGTTTTTGCACTTCCAAGAATCACATAGGGAAATACCTACAGCAGTAGCTGAAAGAAGACATTGCAGTTCTGTCCAAACCTCTCTTTCCAAGATTCTAAATTTTTTTATGTAATGCTAAAGAACACATATAATACAGGGCCATAAGTGAGCTGCTCACTAAAAGCTTTTGAAATTACTGAAATTATGATAGTTACATTTCTTCTTAATTCTTATTTTAATTAAACAAATCTAAGAAAAAAAAATAGCTGGGAACTCTTAACAGATTATTAGTTTAAGAAAAACATAAGAATAGATGAGTAGCATTTAAATTAGTCTGATAAAAATTCTGAAAAATACATGATGCTAGAGCATTAGCCTTTCTGCAAGTCACCTGAGTATTTGACCATAAATTAATTATAAATAGGTGTTTCTTATAAAAAATTATTAAGAACTACCTCAACTCAAGTGTAGAAGAATTTCTGAGAGAAAGAGGTCACGATCTGGATGTTCACGATTTGTATGTTTAGAGTGAAGGTTGAGCTACCCCAGCCTAGGCCTCAGATGTGGGCCTTGAAGCCTGTGGTGCAGTTAAGAATAAATTTGTGGCGCAGTCAGAAATTATGTTAAAGTATAACACAGTGTACTGAGCTATCTAGATGTGAATTAGTACAGGTCTGCAGTGTGAAACTTTAGCCACCTTAAGACAAGGACAAACAATGTTTGCTTGCCTGTGAGAGTGTGTTCACGATTGTAAACTATCTAGAAGTGTATATAAGCTGCTGTCTTATAAACAATGGAGAACATGCCATTAGCCACATTGGTTCGGATCTGCGTTTGCTCCTGTCCAGCTCACCTTTTTTTTATTAGTCCCTGCTTTACTCAAGCATAACATCTGAACTCTGCTGCTAATAAAAGATGAAAGCTGAAAAATAATTCAGGTGCTCAATGAAGAAGAATGAAGTATTGGATAATAAAGTAATTTATCAGCATCACAACTTTCAGCAAAAGAGCATGAAAATACAGATACATCCTTTGAAATCTTTACTGACCTATATAAAAGTGTCAGAGTAGGTTCTATTTATTTTTCTAATTGTCTAACTGTCATTTTCTAGAGATAGTTTTGTTTGTTTGATTCATCACCAGGAGCTGGAGTGTTCAACCCTACACATGCACTGTCACTATTGCAATTTTGCCTGATGCCATGGAGCTGACATCACATTTGCTTGTGCAGACACAATCAAAGGAAAAAAAGTCAGACCTCAGTATTACCCAACCTGCTAAACTCCATCTTTCATCCTGTTACTCTGGAGGTAAACTTCAGCATAATATTAGTGGATGAATTTAATATACTATTTATTAAAAAGGAAGGCAGTCTAAGACAACCCCAAGCTTACATTTTCTACTCAAGCAAATACAAATTCAGAGGTACTAATGAACCCTGTCCATCTGACTCTCTCCTCAGACAGGCACTATACAGCTAATCATAATTAGCATTAGTCATCTTTAACATGCATACACAACATACAAACACACACAGCCTGCTACCTCGACAGCCTGCAGTGCCATTTCAGACTTGTATTTCACCTATTTCATATTTACCCTCTATGATCATTACTGCTTTTAGCAAGGGTCCTTTCATTTTGACATCTATAAAGCTGTTCATTATCTTCACCAAAAACAAAACACACAAGAAAATTTGACCTACTCTCCATGTCTGAAGTAATAATTTCTCTGAATTTCATTAGATTATAAGTACTCAGCACCTAGAAATAAAAAAAAAAAAATCAGAAACAAAAACCCAACCAAAATCACACACACAGACGCAGGTTAGGCATCATTCATTCAATAATTATACACAAACTACATCCTTAAAACACCCACTTCACAGCCAGAAGAGAATGCAACAGCAACCCCAAAGAAGGGAACTGTTCCTTGCTCTTGTACTGCTCCTTTAAGCAACAGTGTCAGAAGGGACGCTTGGGGTGCCTAGGTTCCAGACACACACACTGCCCAGCTTAGCACATTTTCATTTAAAACAGCGGATGTGACCATGCCGAAATTACACAAAGGAGTCACTAAGTGCTTTGTAAGAGATGTGGATTGCTTTAGTCAGTGTTGTATTGTGTTTTTATATTTCTGTAACAGTTCTGTAATGGTTTGCCCCTTCACCCCCCACTTTCTCACAATGGTTCCACCCCAAGCTTTCCCACCTTTTCCTCAATGCCAATCTCCCTGAAAATGCTCAGCCATTCCCCTGTCCTCTCCCTGGTACCCTGTCCACCTCTAAGCTCCCCATCCCACTCTACCAGAATCTTCCACCTTGGGAAACGAGTGAGTGGACAAGGGCCAGGGTCCCTCCCTTGAACTTCCCCCATTGGTTTATGTATCTGTCTATCCTTCCACCTTCCACTCCCCCAAATCCCCCCACTGGTTAATGGGCGTCCCTTCCCCCTTGTTGCCGCCCCTGTACTTCAGATGTTGTGAAAGCCTCGAAGGCACTTTTGGCTGTCGGATACTATGGCGCTCAGAGCTCCTTGGAGAGTGGATTAAACCTGAGACTTTTTCCTTGGCTTTGAGTGGGCTCCCTTATTGCCTCCTCAGACGCCGCCTCTCCTCCATACAAGGCAGACAGCGAAGCGCTCTGTCTTAGCCGCTCCCTGACTCTCCTCGAGACACAGGGGAGTGCCCCCTGCAGCTGAACATGCCTCTGCCAGGCAGGTGAAGCCAGGGGGCTTCAGGGTGGGCACGGCGGCAAGTCAGTCTTCCCTAAATGGCTGCATACCATTACCCCCTATAAAAAGGGGAGTGGTGAAAAAGAAAAAGAAAATCAACACTCTCTTCAAGATGAACTTCTCTCTTTGCAAACACTATTTTATATACTCACCCCTTTATTTAGAGCCTTAGCACAAGGCCAGTGGTGTCTAACCACAGGTTCTGACCATGGCGACAGCCTACCCAGGGCCTTTATTGGACAGATAACACTGGGAAACAGGAGAGCCAGCACCTCCTTACAATAACTAACCTGTCAAAAAGAAATTTCCAAAGGAATTAGATACATTTTTCTTTTAGCACTCATAGTAGTACGTTTCTGACTACAGTGTTGCAGGTACACTGCCTTAGACAAACAGAGTATCCCAACAAGCTGTCACAGCTGTTAGGCATTGGCCCTCCCATTACCTCTGCAGCTACAACTGCATTAGAAATGGAGAGGACATGCAAAGCAGAACTATTTCCACCAGTCCTCAGTGAGCTTCATTTCCAATCAGGCTTAGTCCAGTTATGTGCCGTTGGCACCTGTGAGAGGCCAGCATGTTTTGGATGTGTTTCTAGAGAACATTATCTAGTTGAGTTCCACTGTAGATGTCACTCCAAGCACTCTGCAGTACAGCTAAAGCCCAGTGCACCAGCACCTTCTCCTCACACATGCTTCTGATTTGAATATAAATGCCAGTATAGGCACAGCATAAAGCAACCAACTTTAAACAAAAGGTTAACACCAAATCGTAGAATCATCCAAGTCCAACTACTGCCCCTGCAAAGAATAGCCCAAATAAGCCCACCATGTCCAAGAGCATTGTCCAAATGCTTCTTGAACTCTGGCAGCTTTGGGGCAATGACCACTTTCTTGGTGAGTGTGTTCCAATGCCCAACCACCTCAGGGTGAAAAACCTTTTCCTAATATCCAACTGAAACTTCCCTTGAAACTCCAGCCATTCCCTCAGGCCCTGTCACTGGTCACCTTAGAGAAGTGATCTTCCTCTCCTCAGGAAGCTGTTAACTGCAGTGAGGCCTCTGCTCAGTCTCTTCTTCTCCAAGCTGAACAGATCAAGTGCCCTCAGCTGTTTCTCATATAGCTTCCTCTCCAGGCTCTCCACCATCTTCACAGCCCGCCTTTGGATTGTCTCACACAGCTTTAGATCCTTCTTATATTGGGGTACCCAAAGCTGAACACAGGACTCGAGGTAAGGCTGCAACAGTTTCTTGAAACCAAAGCACTGTACGTATCCTCCTCATACCACAACATCAACCTATTCTATTCTCTATGCTCATAGTAAAATCTTCCCCTTCAAGGCTTCACTGTGATATTTTCCCCTTCAAAGCTTAACAGGCTTTTTAACTGGGATTTATCAACTGATAGCAGCACATGCCACACAGCCAAACAAGACTCAGCAAGACTACTTCCAGTTCACGTTCCAAGAGGTTCTAAAAAATAGGTGTACAAAATGTACATCCTAGCCCAGAAAGGCTAGGCTTTTTTAAGCTGGTCTTTTTTCCTCACTTACTTTGGCAGTTACTAGAAATAGTCCACTGACCTACTGAACCTGCTGGCAGACCAACCATCACAGACTTGAAGCATAAACTCATTCAGAACTGGTATCAGTTCCAGGACAGAGCGGGGGTATATCTCTCAAAGCCGTAACTGTTCAAAACAAGTGCCTCACTTCATAAAGGCAAGGACAAAGTGACAAAAAGATGTGGCTAACTGTAGTGACTTCCCAGAGCCTTTGGTCTGCCATGACTTCCTCAGCAGACAAGGGCATCAACACACACTTGCTCCCCCCATTCCAAAAAAATCATCTCAAGAACTAAATTTCATTCAGAGAAAATTTTTTCCTTCTGACATCTCAGAAAAATCATCTGTGTAGGAACTATACGTGCTCACACACAGAGAAGGGGAAAACAACAACCTGTGTCAAACACACCCACATGCTATTGTAAACCAAAACTTAAAGCAGGATGGCAAACACCATCCAAGCAGAGGACTCAGAAGAGGTGCTTCTGGAAGAGAACCATCACATGCAGCTGAACCCCGTGTCTGGCACTGCAGCTTCAAGGATGAGTGAAGGAGGGTGGCAGAGACCAACCAGCAGAGGTGGGAGGCACAGTAGTGATGGTGTAGGGGACACAATAAGCACAAGACCAAATATAAGTCTGTAAGACTTCCACCCTAAAAGCCAATGGGAGCACTTAGGAAGCATCAGCTTACCTAGGGATAATCATTGCAAGCAAAGCATGTAATTTTAATTCACCTTTCTCATGACCTCCCATCATTAACTGGGGAGAGAAATCCACACAGAGACATGGATGTGTCTGCTAAACCAGCATTAATAAAGTATTTGCTGTATGTGTACCTTCAAGTACAACTGGACTACATATTTCAAACAGTTCCAGGCAACCAAACCCATTTCTTAACTCAAAATTAGTTCTGCAGATAACTCCAGCTATTAAATGTGTCAGTGGCAGGAAGATGTTAGGGATTTATGTAGTATATGGATTTAACAACCTACATGCAGAAAAACAAATGAAAAAAAAACCAGTATCTACCACCATTACACAAAAGCATATATTTTTATTAAAAAGAAATAAACCTGTATGTATACCAAATGTTTCTTCACACAAGTCATAATATGCCTTGCATTAGCAAGGAAACCAACTACAAAACTAAAAGGCTTACTGAAAATTGAGGGGACACTGAGATGAAGCACTCCTATTCTAAATTACAATCTCTTTCGTTAACACTGCATTTTTAGCTATATAAAAAAAAATTATCTTTCCAACACTCCTGTGGTATGGTCTAAGTGAGCACTTTCCCAAAAACCCCAGCTGTGTGTTGTGAGTGCCAGTGATCCAGCAATTATGATAAGCATTTCTGAGTACCTAATCAAAACAACACAAGCTGCAGAACTCCATTATTGACTTCGTTCTGCAAGTACAAATTCATAACCATATTGTACATAAACCTGCTAATACCAAAAGCAAAAATATCAACAGTTACTATTCTGGGCACCAAAAAATGGGAGACTCAGTATGGGAAGTTTCAATAATATTTTTAAAGTATATTGAAGAGGGAACTATCAAGGGTTCTGTAAAAGTAAAAATAAAAACAGAAATATACATATACATAAAACCACTCCAAAAAAAACCCCACACCACCCAAAAAAAAAGAGCCCACCAAAATTTCACAGTCGGTGTTTTTTTAATTAAGAAACTAAGCGTCATTTGAGGTCTGAGACAATAAATAACAGAAGAAAGAGAAAGTTTCTAAGCAGACTAAAACAAACCACCAGAACAAATGTGAACAATTATATTTAAAAAGACATGCATAATTTTAGTTTAACTCTGTTTAGTTTAACTCTTATTTAACTTCTACATTCTGTTAATCTTCCGGCCTTGAAACTCCCTTACTGACTAAAATGAAACCTTCTCTGAAAGACATACCTGTGCAGTCAGAATTCCCCATATGCAGTTAGTGACACCTACCTCGTCCCTACCCACAATTTAAATAAAGTCTCCAAAGTAACACAGAAACAATAAACATTATCTTAAAGGAGTATCTCCAGAAAGCTGTGACCTCATCACTTCCAAAAATGAAAACATAAAATTCATACATAGCACAGCATCTCCTATAGACTTCAAGAGCCACATCCCAAGAAGACAGGCAGGGCACTACTGCCTGCATGCTCTTCTTACCCCAGGAGGTGTACCTTCTCCTTTCAAATCACAAGCAGAACAACAAGGGGGATGTGGTCCACTAAATTCAAAGCCTTCTATGTTTTTGACACCATACCAATTTAGATGCCATTAAAGTGATTTGGCTACATAGGTCTGAAAATATTGAGACACTTTCCAATGGAATTTTTACATGCTTTTCATATGTTGTTAGGTTGCAGGTGTGGGAGGGGTGAGAGGCAAGGAGACAAAGACACAAGTCACCCTCAGATGTTGGTGTGGCAACAGAGAGATTTATCTCCATGCCCCGTCCCCCTTACAAAGAGCATTTTGAGAGACCTGGATATTCTCATTGGTCTGAACTCCACGGCCCCTCAGGATCTGGCCAGTGAAACGCTTGCAGCTTCATGAGAGATCTGACTGGGAGAAGCCCCTGTCAGTCAATCCCGGGGCTTGGTATTTGATATCTGGTAATATCTCACCCTTCTTTGTTTAATAAAATTTGCAATTTGTTTTCTGTTACCCATACGCAAGGGCCCTTTACCCATACGCAAGGGGTGAGAGGCAAGAAGACAAAGACACAAGTCACCCTCAGATGTTGGTGTGGCAACAGAGAGATTTATTCTCCATGCCCCGTCCCCCTTACAAAGAGCATTTTGAGAGACCTGGATATTCTCATTGGTCTGAACTCCACGGCCCCTCAGGATCTGGCCAGTGAAACGCTTGCAGCTTCATGAGAGATCTGACTGGGAGAAGCCCCTGTCAGTCAATCCCAGGGCTTGGTATTTGATATCTGGTAATATCTCACCCTTCTTTGTTTAATAAAATTTGCAATTTGTTTTCTGTTACCCATACGCAAGGGCCCTTTAACAAAAGACAGCATGGCCAAATTTGCATGGAAGCTGCAGTATTTCTGTTCAGTATCTGCTGGGGGAGGACTCAGGCCACAGGCACAATGCTTATATTTTATAACTTAAAAAAAAACCCAGAAACCATTCAACCTTTAACCCATTTAACCCTTATGGAAAAGCTAAACTATTAAAACAACCTGTAACCCCTTTATCCCTTGAAGAATCCAACACCCAGAAAACAATCTGTAAACAGAAAAACAATTTGTAAACAGGAAAACAGTTTGTAAATATGAGAAATAATTTATAAATTAATCAAGTCCTTATATTGATTGCCCATGAGGTAGGTGGTCATTTGTGACCCATTGTTCTGGTGAAGAGACTTCAGAATGCTGCCCAGTGTCCTTTGCCTTGGATTTCATAGGAATATTGTATGAATATGACTTTTTATAAAACATAAGAATATGACACCACCCAAAACTCAAAAAGGGGGAGTGTACCTTCACCCCAACCTTTTTTCCCCTTTTTACTTTGCATAATAAGTAGAAATAGAAATAAAGCATGCATTTCTTAACAGTATTAATAAGGTAGAGGGTTGCTGAAAAGGTCTCATTTCCATTATGAGCAAACCTGGAGGGCTACTCCAGATGAAGCCTCTATGCCCGTCTCAAAAAAAGGGTTAGCTTTTTTGCACAGAATCTTTACCAGCCAGGTTCATAGGTTGATCAGGCCAATGACTTAGTGAGGAGAGATTCGCTGCATAAAAACAAGTTTGTATTAATAGCTAATGCAAAACAAAATGAATTTTATTTTATATGAATCACAGTGTAGGCAATACTCCCTTCTTGCCTTGTTAGAAGCTTTGTTAGAAATTTTGTTAGTGATTTTCTAATTGACTTTCAATTTTTTTAAATGTTGACAAGTGGCAAAACTTCAGTTGAAGAACTTTGCAACTGAAATTTGCCTATGATAAATTAATTTTTTTATGGGTATCTTAGTGGAGATGCCGGAACCCAGAATGTCCCTTGGACACTCTTGGATGTTCCGGGCCCAGGTCAGAAGCATTTGACACCCTGGCATGCAGCCGGAAACCCCTGTGGCTTTGAACCTGATCCATGGAACAATTTACCAACCTTGCAGGAAGAACAAGAAATCACAAAAGTTTAGATATTATAGTAGAAGTAGTCACAAAGTGAAAGGAAGAATCTTTGAGTGCTGTACAGGGGGGTTTTAGGCCTTGTACAGAGGGGTCTGAGTTTTGTATATGGGGGTCAGAAGTTCTAAAATGGAGGGATTTGGGTGTGCCCTGTCCTCTTTCTTTCTCCTTCCTAACCTCCATGTTCATGGTGATGTTGGCACTCACAGATTGGCTTAGAGTAGAAAGTCACCATTCAGTATAGGTGACGGGCACTGGGGAAAAACCATAAACATTTAACACATAATGTATGATATAAAAGAAGGCACCAGCCCCCTGGGTGTCGGAGTGTGCCTTTGCCTGACTGCTGAACGGACCGCAGCAGTTCAGGAAGAAAATCTTTTAGATAACATAAAATAAACTACCTTGAGACCGGATGACTGAAGACTACTGAGTCTTTCTTTGAAGGCACGGGTTGGAGGAGAGATTTTTCCACCTTTCAGGGTCACCCCAATCTGGGGTTGAGCCCTGACACCTGGCGTCCCTGAAGGGCTGTTGGCAAGAAGCCAAGACAACCTCCAAACTCCACCTGGGAAAAAGGCTCCGAAGAGAGAGGGAGCAGAGAGCTCAAGACAAAACACCCTGACTTTCACCAAGACAAATCATCTCAAGAGCAGCCTGGAGAGGAGAAAAACCAGAAGATCCCCTAGATCTCACGCATCCTTCTTGAAACAATGCAACAATAATTACTAACAGTATTAAAAAAATACATAATAATACACACGATAATGCTTCCCTGATACACAGCATTAATAGTCTGAGGCAGAAATATAACACCTTACTGATCATGGGCTTGTTAACTTTGGTTCTAACAAATGCAAACACCCATAAAGAACATTGTACCATGAGTTCTAATGCATATTTTACAAACAGTTGTACATTATCATAACTTTTGTATGGCAACCTTTCAGTGTCTTTATTAGAGTTTTTGTACCATGAAAACCTCAATTTATCAGGACATAACGTGGTTGTAAATGCTTTGTAAGGAAGGAAAGTTAGTGTCTGTTTGCTTTTTTGCTTTCCTTTGCAAGCAGCTGCCGGCTTCTTGCTTGTCTGGGTGACAGTGTGTCTTGACCTCAGCTGCTTTGAGACATGCAACCGACTCCATCTCTTCGGGCAGACTCGACCGTCTGTGCCCCTGCGGTACCACACCCCCACCTGTCTCCCTACACTGCCTTTTCCCCAGCAGGAGGATGCTGCAAAGGCTTCTCCCACGCTTTGCTTCTGAGTTCTGCAACCTTCTTTCGTGGCAACCTGGGTGGTGGGGCTGCTCCCTCCAGAGGTGCAGCCAGGCTACATGGAGGCTGGATCAGGGGTGGGGCCCCTCCCTGTGACATCAGCTGGATTAGGGGTGATGCCGGGCCGGCCGGGAAGGGTGTGGGGGGGATCCCATCGACCACGTGGGACGGAGCAATTGCCATGGCGTTTCTCCCGGTCCCAGGAGGAGTGGGAGCCGCCGCATGGCACAGCAGCCCCGGGGGGGCAGCAGCACCCAGCGCATGGTCTGTTCTCCCCGAGCAGGGCGGCACGGTGTGCCCGCCTGGGCAAGCGATACGGTAGCCCAAAGTGGCTGCATAGTGATTACTGCAGCCTGGGGAGGGTGCAGGGCATCTCGGAGGAGGGCTGTGGTGGCTGCCATGTCTCTATGTGGTTGGATTTCGCAATCCATCCCGCCAGCTTCGGGGATAATGCCGGGATAATGCCGGCATCTGCCGGGGTTTCCTCTCTCCCCCGGGGAAAAAAAAAAACCTCTTTTTTGAAAGAAAAAAGTCAGTACCTTTATCACAGTGTTTTTTGGTCCTGATAGCCAAGCTCCCATGGTCTCGGTTGTAATTTCAGTCCACAAAACAGGTTTTTAAACCCTTGCAGTACTTTCTGCTGTCTGCCGAGGGTTTTTTTTTACCACTGTCTAGCCAGCGAGTCCTGCTTTTTCACCGAAAGTCCAGTTTTTACACTGTTCCAGCTTTTACGCTGTTCCCAGCTCTCAGGCTGTCTCCAATTCCAAGCACCGATCCAGGCTCTGATGTCCTGTACCCCGGGTCTTACCCCGATTCCCAATTCTTGGCTGTATATCTTTGGTTCCAAGCACTGAAACAGGCTCTGATGTCCTGTAGTCCGGGTTTTATCCTGATTCCCAGCTCTCAGGCTGGTAATTAATCCGGTTCTAGACCAAAAACCAGCTATTATGCCATCTGTCTCCTCTGCTCTGTACAAGGCTATGGCTGAGCCCAAATCACTTTGGAGGTCACCACGTGTTAGGTTGCAGGTGGAGGGGGTGAGGGGCAAGGAGACAAAGACACAAGTCACCCCGAAGAGATGTTCGTGTGGCAAGAGAGAGATTTATCTTCTATGCGCCCCCCCCCCACCCCACCCCTTTATAAAGGGCATTTTGAAAGACCTGGTCTGGATATTCTCATTGGTCTGAACTTCACGCCCCCTCGGGATCTAGCCAGTGAAATGCTTGCAGCTTCATAAGAGATCTGATTGGAAGAAGCCCCTGTCAATCAATCCCAGGGCTTGGTATTTGCTATCCGGTAACAATATGTAATTGAAGTAATGGGAACAGTTGAATCAACATATTCCCCCTTTTTTTTTCTGAATACTTTGACTCAAAAAAGCCCACACCAGTTCTAGATTTCTTTACCACCTGACTTAGGAAGAAAACTTTGTATCCTATATACTGTTCATCAAAATAAAGCCAAAGGATGAATCTGCAAGGTACACATACCCAAAATCTATAGGGTTTTAAATTAGGTAATGCTAAACCACATAAAGATTAATTAGTAATTATAAAGCTTTCTCTCTATTCTTCCCCTTGATTCTTACAAGAGAATCACTAGCTTTCCAAAGATACTCAGTAAGCTGTTTATTTCCTCTTCCCATCAACTTGGGAAAACTATTCAATTCTGGTTATTACAACACCTGCCACAGAGCAGCAAATAAAAATCTTCCATTTTCCTACCCTTGAAGATCACCTTCAGACAGACCAGCAACTTGACTGCTGACATGACCAAAAGCAGTCTTTGAGTGACAGAAAACAGTCAAGAGTCAAAAGTCACAAAAACCAGTGACACAATGTTTCTCAAAGATGACTAGTGAGAAGTGGGGGTGGGAGTGGTGCTTCTTTGGGGTGTGGATGGGTGCTGTTGATTTTTTTTTCTAAATGAACTTTATATTGCATTGTTGCTCCTGAAATAAGTAAAACTGTTAGAGCAAGATAAAAGAAGCTGAACACCAAAAAAGACAACACTGAAAATAAAACAGATCTCACAAGAATTATGAGTTTACTGACTGCACAGTAAGTGAGAACAGAATTTTTCATTGGTGTAGAAGACACTCACAAGCCCCTCTGGACCTGGTGTGATGGATCCTGGCAACCCATCAGCCCAGATAGGCAGGAGAATCTCAGAGGAGCAGCATCAGAACCACACAGCTTGGCAAGGGGACAGAGATCCTGGGAGGTCACCCCACCCACACTTCTGCAAAGGGCAAATAAAGGCAAGAATTCAAACCAAATCTTAAGACTCTGGATAAGCACAATACGAACAAAACAAACAATATTCTGATGGAGTGGTGCCGACACTCAATTACTTCAGTTTTCTTTCAGCCCCCTGGACAGGCTTATACCTTGCCAGAAGCCTAATTTCAAGGAAAGAGTAACGGCATCTGATGGCAGCCAAGGCAATGGTATCACACCAAAATTTAACTTGCAGATTCCTCTGGAACTATTTTCTGGTATTAAAAAGCAAAAAAAGTAATGGATAAACAAAGCCTGTGCTCCAGCTTAAACACAGTATTCCCCAAAGGCTTCTGTGGCCTTGTACACCAGCCTCAACTGTCACAGGAACACAGGAGCTATTGCTCCTAACCACATTATTTAGTGATCTTCCTCACTAGAGTTTTTTTTCTCTGCAGACTCAGTCATCTAAAAATGAGAAGATGCGAAAATGCATTAAGTACTCCTCATCTTTTGAGGAGGAAAAAACTGTTTCTTTCCTTCTTGAAAATTTCTGTTTTGAAGTGCCAAGGAGCAGGGCTGAATGCATGGAGCAAAACCAATCATAAGCAGATACAGTTCAAACTTGCTCAGCACTACCCAACAGCATCCAGGATCTTTAGTTTTTTACCAGTCCTGCTGAAACAAAATCTTTCAAAGGGTTCAGAAAACTTATCACTCACATTTTATCACAATTCAACAACAAGAAGAAACACTTTCCGTCTCCTTTATTAGTTCTGCAAATGTTATTGCATTTTTATCTGTGAAATCCCAAACTACAATAACCAGTTTTTCAAAGAAAACACTTGCTCACAACAGGCTTAAAAAATAAAAACATCAAGTTCAAGGCTTGATCATATTTTGATAGCAGCAAATCTCATACTGAAATAGAGATTTTTGGAGTTCACTTGAGTTAACAAAATTAATTAAGCATTTAAATCTTAGCTTGTAGAATTATGTGTTGAATTTTAACCTTTTACTTAAGAAACCTCTGCCATGGTATAAAGGGCATAGGAAAATGCAAATTTCTAAAGCTTCTTGCATGAAGAACAATACCAAGAGATGCAAAGAACCCAGATAAAGGGGGCTCCTCTGTCTCCAAGCCCATCAAGACTGACAGACTACTCAGATAAGGACCAAAAGCACACGTGCAAAGGAGAAAAGTTCAAAAGTTCAATCATGAGGAAGACCACAATCTTCAGCCTCAAGAGACCACCAGAGACCTCCCACAGGACCACCACAGCAAACCATGCATGCCTACAAAGTTGTGGACCTATGTAGCATGAGAGGCGAGTACAGGCGGGGCCAGGGGTTGAATGTGCATTAAAAAGTTGTGTAATGTATTGCATATGGAACACCTTTGTGAATAAAGGTGTGGGTCACACTGAGACTCAGGGCACAAGTTTTCGGAGAGGCATCTCACTTGTGCCAGGTGCTGACATATATACCCACTTCATAACTACCTCAGGTTGTAGAGTCTATTTATTCTGCGTATCGCTTCAATATCCTGAAATCAACAACAAAATAATTTATATTGTATTTGCAACCAGTCTTATTGTCTACAAAATATGGTATGACCAGACACTAATGTATTCCCCTCAGGGTGTGTGGTTAAGGCATTGGGAATATTGGGAGTAGCCAGTGCAAAGAGAATACACATTCCATAATTAGAACAGAGAAATTTGATCTAACCTCTTCCACATTACAGGTTATTATTACATTTCTCGTGTTTACAATGATGAAGCCATCTTGTATTTACCTCCTTGGAAAATTAGTTCTGCAGTCTTCACATCTGATGGCAAAAAAATCTATTCATCTTTTCAGCTTGTCCCAAGCCTCTACTGCCAAAAACATGTCCCTAGTTTCCATCTGCAAAGCCTTTCAGATAGGATACTTGGCATGTCTTTCCTTGCCTGGTGTTTCTTCTTTGAGAAAGCAAATAAGGCACTTTTCAGAGTCTTCATTTTGATAAATCAGTTTATTCTTCTCACCTGGTTTAACCTCCAGAGTTGGAATTAATTTTTTTCTTTTTAAATTACTTCTATCCATCAGAGACACCAAGTGCTGCCCCTGCTCTCCCTTCCCTATGCCCTTCTCAGAGAGGATGGCCTACTCTCAACATAGGCTCCAGGCCCGAACATCCCATCCTAAAGGAGGGATGTTCAGGCGGTCACTTGACTGATTATCAGACTCAAGTGTCAAACACCAGTTTTAGAGCAACAACAGAAAACTCAAGGCTTCCATCCACTACTGTTGAGTCTCACAAGTCAACAGCACTTTATAAGTCATGTTTTCTCTCCCTGCTCATAAAAGGAGTACTTAACAGCTTTTTGTTACTTCGAAGTTTTCTTTCAAGTGACAGATTAACTAAAACTCTCTCCATCTTATCAGTGAAGAGGTACAATTTCCTTAAAACATGTTACAAATATTTATGCATGCACTGACATTCAAGCATGTCCAGCCTCATTCAAATCAAAGTGGATGCTTCAGATGAGACAAGCAACCTACACCAGGTCCCAATTTTTACAGCCTGAGCCTTGACCTCCAGTATTTTTGCCACTGTCCACAGCAGTTCTGTACACAGTTTAGCATTTGTATTGTAGCTATTGCCTCAGTTTTGGAGACAGATTTCAGGAGAAAATGCCCTGGAATGAGCATTTAATCTAAGGAGAAAGGGCATCAATAACTCCTTTTTCTTCTGACTATGAGAGAAATGGATATCAGGGGACGAAAGTGACGAACTGTTTATTAACAAAGCAATATACCCACAAAGCACAAGGGGAAAAAAAATTGAACCTTACACACTCCACCCGCACCTCACTGCATGGCCAGAAGGCAAAGATGGCAGCTGCCCTTCTTCGTCTCTGGGAAGGGAGGAGAAAAAAAGAGTTCACACAGCAGCTGGGAACCTGTCAGATTTCTGGTGTGGGTCTTCTCCTCACAGCAGGCAAAGTTGGTGGAGTTTAATGTCCTTTATGGTGTTGGTTCAACTCCTCAGAGGTCTTGGGTTCAGGGTGGTCCCCCCACTGGCTCCCCAGAGGGGCCAAAAAGAAAAGCCAAGCCAAAAACAGTTCAATGGAGGAAAAAAAAAACAAAAAACAATATATAAATTAAAACAAACAAACAAAACCCAAAACCAAAACAAACAAAAAACCCAAAACAAAACAAAAAGAAGCACACTGAGGGGACTTCCCAGTACAGCTTCCAGGCTGTCTAGAGCACACCAGAGAGAAAGAGATTGAACAGAGCATGCGCCCTACATTCCTAGGCTCCGGCCCTGTCCCCTGGTTCATCCTAAAGATTTCACAGTCATTTCTGGGCATAAATCAGATGATTAGGGAATAAAGTACCATCATAAAATTACCCCAAGAAAGTTATGAATTAATCTAAAGGTGCTTGACTGTGGCAGTCTCAGTTCAAATCTGGGCAGAAACACTAATTTTGTGTAGTGGTATTCGTTCGCCAATTTGAGATTTCCCGGCCAATGCACCAATTAATGTGGTGCTGGCCAAATGCCAGTGCACCCACTAGCATATACTTACTCATTTCCTGCTGTGAGACAGGATCAGGAGGAAGGCAAAGCAGGATCAAAACTTAAAAGGATATAAAGAAAGCTTTAGTAACAGTTACTAAAAAAAATAAGAAGAATCAGAATAGAACTTTAGGAACACTTATCCTCCCTCTACAACCTTTTCTTTCCCTCTCACAATGCACAGAAAAAATTCAGTCAGTTTATCACTTTTAGAATAGTCTTTCTGCAGTTCACTTACGGGAGAGAAGTCCCCTCCTCATCCATCCCATCTGGTACTTGACTTCTTCACTGACCTCAGTGCCTTCATGTTGCTTCCTCTACATGCCTGCATGTTATCATTTTCTCTCACTCGAGGGAGGATTGAAGCACTGAAAGAGTTAGTATCTCGTGAGCAGGGACTGCGGCTGGGCTGGGGCAGTGCCCAGGACCTCAGCAGCCAGGCTAGAACTCAGCAGCCATCACGCTGGGGTGGGGGGCCCGATGGCTTCTCCTCCCCCTGCCTGGTGGTTGTGGGTGAACCCCAATGGTGGCAGAATCTTGGCTGAGCCGGCCTGGTCCCGTCTGCTCCTGACGGACCCCGGCTCAGCGACGGGCAGGGCTTAGTAATGGCCAGAGGTTAGCAGCTGTGGCACAGCCCAGCTTCGGCCCAGCCCAGCTTCGGCCCTGCAGCCTCTCCTCCAGCCGCCCGCCAGCTGACGGGGCCCAGCCCCACGGCAGAGCCCGCCCGGGCCGACCTGGCCCAGCCGAGACAGGGGGGCCAGGCCGACTGAGTTACCTGCTCTCAGGCCGGAACAGAAAAGGCAGAATTCCCGGGATTTTTCGGTTTCAGCATGGGAGTTCACAGAGGCGTAGCAGCTTTCTCTGTGGTTTAACAGATTGTCAATTTTCAAAGCTAATTACGGATTGTTTTTTTTATCAGTCATGGAGGAAACTGCTAGCGGCTACTCTTAGCATCACTTCTGTGAGTGCCTTCCATGCAAAACCACCACATTGACAAAGCCTAAGTCTCATTTAACTATGTTTTTAGAAATAGTTTAGACTGATTTCAAGTAAAATGCTCTGATTTAACTTTATTCTGCTATTCATCAGCAATTACACTTTTGTCTCCAGACTCAGCTGTCCACTGGATTTTCTTGCAAACACCTTCAGAAAAGCATCAGTTCCTCTGACCAAATGAACACCTCCTAAACTGGATCAGGGATGTTATGAAGACAGCCAGGGCAAGCCAGCAGTCCTCCTTCCCTCATGCCACAACAGGAATGGCATCTGCCCCTCTCCCAGCCACCCATCTCATCCTTGCCATTCACCAAATAAAACCCATGCAGGCAACTGCTGATTTTTGTCAGAAATATTGCTTCAGCCAAGATTCCAAGGAGGCTGACAGGGAAAGGTGAATCACTCCACTTCCACCTCTCAGAGATGAGACCACGACTAGGAAGAACACTCTGCACATGGAAAAGTAGAAACTGGCTTTTCAAATGCTATGGCTGGCATAGAAAAGGAAAAAAATCCTGAAAACTTATATTACCACTATGAGAATAAAAGAAGACTATGCCAAAGTAGAAACGAATCTGAAAAAAAGTGAAAGAAACTGCCAGTGTTTAGGTCCCCTCAGAAGACTTCAAAATCCTCTCACTCATGTTTGTGTTTCTGGGCCTCTTATTTGGTCTTTTAAGCTTTGTAATTCCCCTTCTAATCCTTCTGCATAAAACTTAAATATTAAATTTTAATTTGAGGGGGTTTTGTTGTTTCATTTTGGTTTTTTTTGTTTTTTTCTTTTTTTTTTTAATGAAGTAAAGCTGACATCCTCGTGATAAATCTGCATGTTGAAATTACAGACAAATTGTCCTCTGCAAATTGCTGGCAATCAAGCACTAGGAGAAAAGTAACACTGAAAGAAAGATAATTTGGAGTTCCAAAATTCTCGGTTTAAAAAACTTGTTCTTAAACAACTTCAGCATCATCATCCTTTTAAGACATGATGGAACTCAGGACAGAACTGGCAAAAGAAAACAATGAAATCATGATGCTGCAAGATGAGTCATTAAAAGCAATTTTATTCCACTTCATAATTAAGAGAACTGGGCAGAGGACAGACAAGGCACACACACAGCAGAGCTGCAAAAAAGTATCAAACAAACTTCATAAGAACCCAACAGCTTAATGCATGTGACAGGTCTAGATGTTCATCAATACTATGCATGCACCAACCCCACACCTTTCCATACTGGAAAGTATTCAATAATTAGACAAAAATCAATCAATATTTAGTGTATTTAAGTTTACAACACCTTAAAAGAAAAAGAAAACCCTCAAAATAATGAATACTTTTTTAAAGCCACAACCTTTTTATTGCATTTTCTTTCCTTTCTCGGTTTACCTTCCCCTAATAATGTTGTATTTTCCATAGTTTATATAAACAAATATGTACACATTATATAGCATGTACACTAAAGAGAGGTTTTTCCAAGGGGAAAAAACCAAAACAACTAGAAGCCATGACTTAGTTCATGAGGAGCTTTAAAAAAATAACTACTATGAAATCAAACCTTTAACAACAATACTTCAAAAAAATCTACCTCCTCTTGTTTTCAGATAATGCATAGGGATCAAATAGCTTGTAGTTACATTTGAATTATGAGAAAGCAGAATTGCAATAATTCTATCAGTTCAGGATTCTGTATTTCAGATCCAAAACTGCAGCTACAAATGAATTTACATAACTGAGCACAGACAAGAGAACAACTTAGCCATTACTCATTTGTCACAAAACGGTATTCTGGTATCTGACCACGGGAAAAAACTCCCCTTTCCAGAGACCATAACTTAGAGAAAAATCAATTTTACAGGGTTAAATCTTCAGAATGAGCAATCTCTACTTTAAAGTTGTGCTGATAAGGTAAGAGAAGGTTTGCTGCAGGCACAAAGACAATGCAATAGTATGACAAGGAGATTGGAAACAACTCCAGCATCCTGCCCCATCTCTATGTTTTTTAATGTGTGTGTCCACTGGACACTAATTCTAACTATTGCAGGTGGATGAGGTGGCAATTTTCACTTTCACCACAAGTTAATGGTATACTTCAACTCTACTGGAATCAATTAACTGTATTACCTAAATTTAAGCTGTATACGTGTAAACTCCTCTTTCACAGTTTCAGAAACCTTGAAGTCCAGTGTTAATACAGTTCCACAAAAATACAGGAAATTTCCCAACCTCTCCACATCCTGAACACCTATTAAACATGTGCTTTCTTTGATTAATTGTAATCCAAACAGATTTTGTAAATCACCCAAATTGTCATACTGGATCACTGTGGTAACCAGCTCTGAAAAAGAATCACTTTTAAATGTTTTTACTAACAGGCAAAACCAGTTTTGTCCCATTGCTGTCATATGTTACCTGCTGTGCTTGAATAGGTAAGCTCTGCTCTGGGGAATTATGAGACCAGATGAAGAACAGAGAATTCCTATCTAGATTAGTTTCAAATGGGTCAGTGGAAACTGGGTGGAGTCATCCACCCCTGAATGCACTTCACTGGAGATTTCTGCCTTTTTGCAGTGACTTGACACTAAGTTTTAACAACCAGACACTCAGGAGGGGTAATATATGAAAAAACTTCATGCCCTGCTGCAAGTCACCAGAGCCAACACCTTAGGAGCCAGCAAAGGAGCCAACACCTTAATTAAATGTTATTGCACAAACTTCCACAAATGTGGTTTTGGAGGTTGCTCTCTTCCCCAAAGAAGCTGCCTGCTCTTTTAGATGGGCCAGCCTGATTGCTTGTGGCCAGTTTCCAACTCATGTCTCTGAAATGTTTGCCAGAAAATTACCACTTACCAAAAATCATCCAGCTCATTCCTTTTAACACAGTACAAATTGTAAAACCAGCCTAGAGATGGGTCACAGAGCACTTACACAGTGGTGGCCACTGGAGAAGCAGCTCTTTGCAGCCAGGTCCTGAGTGTGCTCAGTTGCCAACCAGTGGTAAACTACTGTTTGGAAAGAACAGCTAGACTGCAAAACCACAAAGCACCCTGGCTCATGTGCTTCTCTGTTTAAAGCTTGGCCGTGGTAGTTACATTTGAATGATATACAGTTATATACATATAGTAATGTTAAATGTAACACATTATAAATGCAAATATGTTCAAGGGTTAAATATATTTGCATACATTATCATGATATGTAAGGTTTTTTAATGCATGGAATGCCATCACTTGGACAGAAGCTTTACTTCTTTTGGAAAGCCTCTATATATAATTATTTACCATGTAATACTCAATCCCCAAGAGACGATGAAGTTCTCTTGAACTTGCTGGGAGGACTATCAAGAAAACAAAGCCAGAAGTCCCACTCCCCAGATGTACAAGTCAAAGCACTCACAAAATTGTTACACTGGGAGCTCCAGTAAAGAAACCAGCAACATCCACACCTACTGCTCAGCCCTGTTTCTGTTAATCAATACAGGGCAAGAAACCTGCAGCACACAACCACATGATAGTGGTGTCCTTACTGTCAGCTGGTGTAAGGTTTTCCACCCTTCTAAAAAACATGACTTATTTGAACATCTTTACTTTCACACTCCAAGTTGTGCTTGTCACCTGGAAAGCATGTTTTGCAAGCTACTGCACTGATTACAACCTTAGAGTGTACTGGCCCTTACCCTAATTGCCATCACATTAAATTTTTGGGTTTTAATTACTTGAATCATTGTTTTGCTAGAAAGGGCAGAATCAAAACAATCCTATATCCTCCATACAGCAAGGAGCTTGATGTGTGGCATTCATATATATAGGTATATGCAAACATACTAATTTGCTCTAATTCAAATTGATCTCCTTTAAGAGAGGCCATTATCCACATCTATTTTGTTTCTCTTTTGTTCTGTGAGTAAATTCTCACATGGAAAGATATATATTTTTGGTGACTGAAGGCATCTGGAAAGCTTTGGAATTTACATCAAGATTTAATAATCAGGTAGCTCTCTAACAGTTTTTTGACCTAAATGAAGAAAAATCCCCTAGGTTTCAGAACCAATATCACATTAAAATCAAGGGCAGAAAGGTGACTTATTTAGGGCTTAAGACTCAAAGAGACACAGTCGTTTTTGGCTGATATTCTCAGCTGGCTCTTATCTCTAAAGAGGGCAGAGAATGTGCTTTCAAAACCTCAGCTATAGGTTGAAGGAGAGTTAAGGGAAGGCAAGCAGACTCCAGATCAGGTCGTGAGAATGAGGACTCATCAGACTGCATTCAGTTTTAAGCAAAAAACAGGTCTGAGTGAAAGATTAACTTCTCTTAAAAGTCCTTTGACTCCAAATTATTCCAGGCTCAAGCCTGCTATCAACATTGCTCCTGGCACTCCTCAGCCTGGCAGCAACTGTTGTAAACTCTCATCACAAGACCGTGTTCTAAGAGCTAGCCAAGCTTACATAAAGTCCTCGTTCGGTATTTTTTAAATTTGCTTTACTTTTAATCTTCTTAAACCACAGAAATGTTTTCAAAGTCCCTGGAATTTAAATCCAATAAAACACAGCTCTAGACTTACTTGTTAAAACCACACCAGACATCTCACCTAACAGCTTCAATGAACCTATTATGATATATAAACCCAATTACATTTTTATCAACAACGGTCTTCATCTCTTCATTTCCTTGATGTAGGGAGGTACGTAAATGATGGAAATGTCTGCTGGTTTAATACACTCTATGCACTAGTAAGATACAAATGTATACACATTGTAATGTTAAATGGAACACATTATATATGCAAATATGTTCAGGCGTTAAATATATTTGCATACATTATCTTGATACGTAAGGTGTTTCAATGCAATATGTATATGTGTCGGCGATGGAGACAGGGAAGACCAACTCGGTGATCAGAATCTGATCTTACTGTGGGATACGAACACTTAGATACTATTTCAGGGAGACTAGTAATGTGTGCTACAATGATTAGGTTAAAATCACATACAGAAACTTATGCATATAACAACATCTCTTGCTCACAGAGTTTAATGGGATTTTCTTTTTCCAGTAAACCTGTCTGAATCTTCTTACAATCTAGGTCTAATTTTCAAAGTTCCATTTGCTTTTGCTAAGGCATCCTGTTATCAAATCTCTTATGTTAACCAGGTCCAAAGTCCATCGTCTGTCATGTGTCCCCTAATATCCCAACATCTCCCCATTTCCTTTCAGCCAAAAATACTCTTTTGATGGCCTTATTAATCTCTGCACACACTGAAAGGTGTCATGATTAATGAAATTATTATTAAAATTATCACATACCTATCCTAAAAAGAATCTTTTAGTTAAAAACTCCAGCCACTAAAAGGCTCAGGCTTGATCTTTATAAATTAAAAACATTCCTGATGGCAGCTGCATTACTGGATTTAGAAAGGCTGCCAAAAGTGTAATTGTACCAAAAGGTTTGATTCTTATACATATGGTGATAGGAAGAAACATTTTAAGACTGATTCCTTCCCATGTATCTAAAATTAACACAAAAATCCAGTTTCACAGAACCCAGGAATTCTAATTCTTGGGGTTCCACCAAGGGTGTTTCAGGAGGGTAAGGGATCCAATTTGATATGATTTGGTTTGCTTTCAAAAATTTTTAGTGTAAATATTAGTGTAAAATTCTGGAGGAGCTATATTCCCCCTATTTTTTTGTGAAATATTAGTGTAAAGCTCTGGAGGAGCTATATTCCCGCCTAATTTTTTGGGTTTTAATAACGTGTATTTCTCATTATGAACATGAAGCATGAACATAAAACCATAACAATATGTAATAAAACAATAAACTTATACTAAGTAAAAATAAATCAGATAATAGATACAATTAGTAGCATTTGAAAAATAAAATGGTGGTTTAAAACAATACATTATCAATTTCTTTAATATTGTACTATTACTTAAGAGTCTGTAGTAATTGGCAAGCTTTATTTTTTAAAGTGACGGCTTGGAAAATCATTCTCGGGTAAGATTTCCAAGTTCACCTTAAAATGAGGTTTAGCTATTATAGGTCCAAATTTGGTAAGTCAAAATTACTTGAATATAATTTTGGTGCAGAAAATTTTCTCTACTAGTTAAGCCCAGGACTTGGCCAGGGTCCAGCCTTTTAACTGTAAGAGTCTTTTTAATATATTTTAGAAACATAGTAGTTAGAAAAATAATATATGTTTTATAAATATCTCTACAACAAGAAGTGAAGGTTTGTAAAGTAGCTGGCTTTTTTCATTTATTGTTAGTTAGTCAATGGTACTACAGACAAATAGCAAATGAATAAAGTAATATTTGCTATAAAAAGTGAATTCACATCATAAGATTAACAGCATAATCAGGATTACTAATATATCAGTAGAAACTGTCTCAAGAAATTGAGGTTATATTTTCCTAGACATTTATGCATATAGACAATAAAGCAAAAAAGTAAAAAAGAAAGCATTAAATAACTCATAACTAATAATGGTCATAATATGGAATTGTTTCTCATTCTTCAGTATTACTTATGAAAAACAAAATAGCAAAAATAGTTCTTATTTCTATAACAAAATAGTGTTATCTTGTAATTTAAATGAGCAAATTGTGACAAAAATTCATTCCGACTTTATGTTATTCACTTGTATAGCAAAGGAATTATATTTTAAAATTCAAACAGGTATACTTCAACAAAACTAAAAATCAATTCACTAAAACTCAACCTTAATAAAGTATCTCTAAGAGAACTTAAAGTTAACATCACTGAGATTAAACAAAAATCAATCTTAACAAGAACTGACTTATTTAAACTCTATTATTATAAAAAGGTTACTGAAAATTTGTCATATAACAGTTAAGCATCAAAATAAACAACATGCAAATAAACAACTGTACTGAAATCTTTACAATAAAATTACCTTGTTAGAACTATGGAGTAAATAGCAAGCACTTAATAAAGCTGACAGTGGAGTTAAGCCTCAAAAAATCACTACAGATAAAAGTTCAAGGTTTGTCTTGAATGTGAACTAAACAATCTTGAATTTAGTGAACTACGTTAGTGAACTAAACATCTTAGTGAACTATGTAGTTTTGCTATGTTACTAATATGTAAAAAGAGACCACCTCTATACCAACACCTTTGAATTTTTCTAGTAACAATCCTGTTAAAAATCACAAATCACAAGTTACTAAAATTAGAAGGTAAATCTCAACACTGGCTGGTGCCAGGCAGGGGGGCCACATCCCCTGCAGTAGCTTTAAAGATTGCTTGTAGGACAGATTTAAGTTTGGCCTAGTAAGAGTAATTGCATATAAACATGAAGGCTAAAACATAAAAATATTTAGTAATATAGTACTAAATAGATGTACCGAAAAATTCACAACAAAATACATCGTTAAAAAACGGCAAGTAACTGGAAAAGTATAACCCGTTTGACCAGAGCTAGGTGTCCCTCAGGGCTTTATATCTGTATCAAGTGTCCCTTTGGTAGTTGCTGCTCCTTCCAATGCTTGAAAGCGCCTGGGGCACTTCAGCCAGGGACCATTGTGGGGGTGGAGTGTCCCAAATGACTCCTGTACAAAATCTGAATGCATAAAAATTCCCCCATGTTAACACATCCCTCCCCCACAAAACCAGGAGGACAGACAGCACAAAAAGTTCAACTGTGGCCCATGAGGCCCTATTATTTGCACCAACTGGTGGCTTTACAGGCTTTTGGTCCTTCCACCCATGCCGGAGAGTCCCTGAGTCGTTAATGGCTAATCATTGAGCTATTGGCTTCTTGAGATAACAGTCACATCGGCTCCTGTATCCATAAGTCCTGTCAGGAGTGTACCTGCCTTTCAGACTCACTTTGCGGTGGCACGTTGGATGGTCAGATGTAATACAGTTGTGTCCATAAAATCACTGGGACTCCTGTGGAACCAAAACCCCCCTCCCTCTGTTCAGCTATTGGGGGTGCAGACAGGGGTGCTGCAGGAAAGGGTGTAAGTTGAGCTATATTGCTCCTGGCCGGGATTATACAGGGTAGCTGGGGAGTCAGTGTCAATAGTTCCAGGGAGAACAAACAAAGTATGTATACGCTGTCCAGGTAGTCTGAAAACTCCTGTGGGAATCAAATGAACAGACGAATCAAGCAACGTTCCTGTTTTGGAGGTTGCTAGGTCCATTCCTGCGCTGGGGTGGCTGGTCGGTGACAGTCCGACCAAGGCTGCCTGTGGTCCAGTGAAGGCTGTTTCGGGCAGCGGCTTGGCTGAGGCTTGCCGCAGTTGCAGTCCACTGAGGCGCTGGCTGGGGCATCTGTGTCTTCGCGTGGTGCCGCTCCGTGATTCGGCTCCGGTTTCCTGGTATTGGACGACCTTCAAAATCATACTTGGACCGACACTGATTACGACACCGAGGGCAAATACCAGGAGTTTTGGATCTGGCCTCTCCCTTTTGGAAACAGTCCTTTTTCAAATGCCGATATTTCCCGCAAGTTTGGGGGTCCCCTTCCTTAAGGGCCTTTCTCTATAGCTGCATCCATTTTCCACGAGGGTCAGGAGGGAATGGATCAGTCTCATAAATCCGAATCTATCAGGTCGGATCGAAAGGCTTCCCCTCCTCCTCACTGCCAGAGCAGTAGTCAGCGATATAAACTGATAACGACCATGAGGATGCCTTCCCCTCCTTTGTCTGGGCAGGGGCCAGGTTGATGGCTGTGGTTGCTCTTCAGTACAAGAGGTGCCAGTTTCAAGCGGGCGGGGAGAGTCAGAGTGAGGAGAGAAGAGACTGGGGTAGGGAGCTGGCAGCATCTGGCCGCTCTCACTTTTTCAACGTCTTAAAAAGTATTCTTCAAGACGGGAGTAAAAGTGACTTAAGGTCCTCTTTAGGATGAAGGAGTCATGCTTGTCCAGAAGCGCAAGCATGGTTTCATAGACTTCTCTCTGTTTGGACATTTCCTTTCTCATTTTTAGTTCTTTTTTTTAGTTCCCCTGGCTCCTGGCAACCTGTCAGTTGCAGCAGACAGGTGATTGTGGGCCCAGACGCGGTTCTCTCACCCCCAGGATCAGTTCCAGGGGCTCAACTGCCACCAGTCAGGCCAGTTCATTTCCTTACACAGAGGTACCAATTGTCGGCAATGGAGAGCGACAGGGAAGACTGATTCAGTGATCAGAATCCAATTTTATTGTGGGATACAAATGCTTAGATGCTATTTCAGGGAGACTAGTAATGTGTGCTACAATGATTAGGTTAAAATCACATACAGAAACTTATGCATATAACAACATCTCTTGCTCACAGAGTTTAATGGGATTTTCTTTTTCCAGTAAACCTGTTTGATTGAATCTTCTTGAAATCCAGGTCTAATTTTCAAAGTTCCATTTGCTTTTGCTAAGGCGTCCTGTTATCAAATCTCTTATGTTAACCAGGTCAAAAGTCCATCGTCTGTCTTGTGTCCCCTAATATCCCAACATGTAAGCATACATATACACATATACATGGACATTTGTCAAATATGATTTTTATTTATTAAACCAAAACACAATTTTTTTCAACTTCTTGTTATTGCTTACCTTTTTTGGAAGATGTCAAAATTACATCATTCATAGTATTCAGGACTAAGGATGTCAGTTGAGCCTAAAGAATTCCAACACAGGTGAACCAACCAAACAGTGGGTGGGGCAGGCTACGCAGAGAAGTGGCACAGGCTCTGTCCTTAGAGCTCCAATTTCAAGACTCAACTGCAGAAAGCCCCACACAGCCTGGTCTATTTTGGGCACAGGGTCAGACCAGAGACCTCCTTCAGGTGATGCTATCTACCAATTTTTTGGCCAAGCCTCCACACCCAAGAGCTTGTATTAATTATTTTACTGAATCACTAAAAATAATTATTCTACTCAGAGAAACAGCTGTCATTTTGTCATGCAATTAGATGAAGTTACTATACTCTTCAGCTATTTTGCTAAGCTTTGTTTTGGAAAAGAACTACTAATTAAAAGAAATTGTCATACCTTTTCTTCACAAAATTTATAAATCAAACTGCTTATTATCCTTCACAGTTTATTAAACATATGCAAAGCACAAGTCACAAAGAGCCAAAGGAGATCTATGCTTCTTGTGGGTTTGCGCTATATAATTCAGCACTGATCAATTAAAAATGGGTAAGGGAGATGGCTTACATCTATCACACAAACAGCTAATGGGGAAAAAAAAAATTAAAAGCACGAGGACCATGTCAGCTTCCTCAAGTTTTCATACGTGTTTTGTGAAGAAGCACAGCAGTTGATCATGTTTTTTCCACAGAAAAGGCATCTGAAGAGCATGCGAGTCTCAAAATTTTCTGCTAATCATTAATCAAACAAAAGACAAATGAGAAAGCAAGGGAGAAGCTTCCTTTCTCTACTCACTCATTTGTTCACTTGACTGCCAAGGATCCTGATGATCCCAGAAAGCCTGCCCTATATACCCACTCAGCCACACATCCCATGTCAGCATCTTAAATAAAAGTGCAAAAGGGTTCCTGCAACAAATGCAAACCTTTGTCAGGGAAATTTGGGAAAAGAATCGACAGAAAGAGGAACTGAAAGTCTGTAATAGAAGCAAAGTAAAGGCATTGGTCCCTCCCCTGCATTTAAATGTCATTTCTTGAAAGATCTACTAGGAAACTAAACAATGAAGAAACAAATATTTGTGATCTTCTCCTAAACAACAAACAAACAAAAAAAAGCCAAAATTACAAAAATAAGAACCTATATACATTACCCAGTTTGAAGAAAAACACTGTCAAGAAACATCCTTTTTGGGTTTTTTTTGTGAGGGCCAGCTTATGAGATACCGATACCTTAACAATTTCATTTCAGTCAGCTGGTAAAGGAGTCTTGCTTAGAAACAGGCAGCTAGAGCAGGGAGTAAAACAGGCATAGCAGAAACCTCTGTGTGCTAATGAGAGGAAATTATTTACAAACTGGGATCATTCACACAAATTCATGAGGATAGTTACTGTCTGTTGCATTTATCTACTAAAACCAGACAATTACTGAAAAAGATTAAATGCAAAAATAGCTACTGCAGAATATGGCAGTTTCACAAACCATGACAGCTCTCAGCCAATGAGTATGATTCACATGAGGGTCAGAAAGTAATATGCTAAGCAACCATGGCATCACCAGGACATCACTACAGAATATTTCCTTTTAAGATGCTAAATCATTATTAATCTACCTCTAATTTTAGAAAGGAATTCTTCATGCGTAAAGTAGAGAGAAATTGTTTTGATCCTGCTTTTTCTCTTCCTTATACCATTTCCCAAAGCAAAAGTACACTACAAAGCAAAGTAGAGATTCTTTGCTGCTTTCCAGAAAGTATTTGTTAAAATAGCAGGAAAAACATTTTATTTCAGAAAAAAGATCTACAGAAAATATAATTCAAACATAAAAATTTCACCCTTTAGCATAAAAAGATAGTTCAAGATCAGAACATACACACACACCATTTCTATTATGAAATATTTTAGTGTTATAAAAACAAGTGACTTGCTCAAAACATCAACCTTACAGAATCAAGACTGACAAATACCTTACCACACCAGATGTTAAAACCTACTTCATCATCAAACATAAAGAAAAGGAATAAATGTCAAGCCTCAAACATTCACATGGAACGACAGTAGACAAAAAGCTTCTGCAGAAACATCAGTGCCCATTTCAGTAAATGTTTCCAGACAGAGGATGTCTCTCAAAATTCTGACCATCACTAAGGCAGACACCATTGCAGAAGTCTCTGAGCATACACTTTCAGTCCTCCTGAACAGTACTGGTACAAAATTCAAGCCTCCTTTCTTCTAACACCTTTGCAGTGGCAACACCTACACACCTATCATTAAGGCCAGGGTTACAAAGAGCCAACAGAAAAGTCCATCCTTCCATGGTCTATCTTGACACATGGTGTCAATCATAAAATCTCATTTTTTACTTAAGCCACACACCCAAGGCAGACATTTCTTTCTGTTACATTCAGACAAGAAATGGTTGAAAGAAGCTACTAAACTCCAACGAGTGCTAAAACTGGAAGTTTTAAACATCTGAGCATCTGTAGAACTGCTCAAACTGATACATCCTGCTCAATGTTGGCAAGATCATGCCTCAAACCAAGAAAGAGCCTGTGGCTGGCAGCCTTGGCTGGAGGGACGGAGGGCTGGTATGAAGCGGTCTGTCTCCTCTTATTCATGGCGTAACTGGGGCTCTTCCCGGGAAGGGCACCTGAGCCACAGACCTGCATCCCCATGCCCCCTCCCCCCCCCAATCCCCATGCCTGGGGAAGGGGGGACGGGGACCGCGAGCATCCGTCTCTGCTATCAGGCTAAATATTATCAACCACCTCACCCCCACCCAGTCCTTGACCCCCCCGCAGGAGAAGGGGGAATTGACACAGGAGGAGGACAGAAGCCGAAGTCTTCAGGCCGTAGTACAGCAAGCAGGGAGCGAAGGAGACCTCGATGTGACTCACCCCTCCCACACCTTCTTTTTTGAGATCTGGCGGGGGGTAGGGCGGGGGAAGAACCGACACCCAGCCGTGCTAACTCCTCCTCTGGGATCCAAGCTTTCTGCCAGCCCACCCCGCAGCGACTGCGGTGCGCGCACACCCCCGGACAGGGGGCCACGGGGGACCCTCAGCCCCCGCCCCACCCAGAGGCAGTGACCCGCGGAGGTGCCGCCCGGCCGGGGCGGGCGGAGCTACCCCGGGGAAGGAAGGAAAGAGGGCGTGCAGGGGCGGAGGGGCGTGGGCTGTCGGCACCTCCTCTCTGCTGCACTGCAGAGGCGCCATCTTCCCGCGCCTCCAGCCCGCGGGGGGGCTCGGGCCGGCCCCGACCACCGCCCCCCCCCCCCCCCCGGGCACCGCCTTCCCGCGGGGCCACTGCACCGGCCAGCGGGGAGCTCTGGCCGCCGTGCCGCACACCTGCGCCGCCCGCGGCCCGCTCCCCCCCATGTGGGCATACCACCGGCTCCGCAGCCCGGTTTCGCTTCCCTCCCGGGGAGACGCCCTCGCGTCGCCCGCTCGCAGCCTGGCTGCTCGCCCCTAGCCCCCACCCCATCGGGGTATGCCACGGGGCCATTCGCCTGCGTCCTGCCTGCTCGTGGGGAAAGTTTCCCTACCCGAGCCCCCGGCGGAGCCAACCCCAAAGCAGACCGGCGCCCCTGGTGTACGGGGCAGCGCCCCGGCAGCCGGACACGCGCAGTGGGGCCGGGGGCGCCAGCCCCGGGAGTTCCCAGCCGCGCTCCCTTCCCGGCGCCTCCGCCACCTCCCGGCTCGCCGCTCCTATTGTTCGACGAAGGGAGAGCGGCGGCAGCTAGGAATGGAACACCCCTAGGAAAGCAACCCTCGCCTGCCCCGCCGCGGCCAAGCCCACGCCGCGGGGGCGGCTGCGAACAGACAAAGCTTCGGAGAAGCGGTAGAGGGTGGCGGGAGGCCCCCCACCCGCTGCTTCCTGCCCCATTTACCTCTAGAGCCCGGGCGGCGCCGGCAGCCAGCAGCAGGACGGCTACGTGGGGCAGCATCGCGGCGGCTGGGAGCGGGGGGGAAGGAGGGATGCCGTCCGGCGAGACGCAACGGAGTCCGACTATAAATCCTCGAGGCCGTGCCACTGCCGAGGAAAACGACTGATGTGCGGCGGCTCCGGGAGCGGCGCGGCGGGGCCGGTCAGCTGATGGCCCGGCCCGCCCCCGAGCGGGCGGTGCGGCCGCCCGGCCTGCGGGGACCCCTGGCGGCGGCGCCTGGGCGGTGCGGCCGTGGCTCGGGGTAGGCGAACTGACTCTACCCTGCCCTCAGTGCTTCTCAGAAGCAGCTCCCGTTCCCTCCTCGGCCACTCGGCTACCACCTATCACCTTCCTCCAAGGCACTGTACTGCCTATCCGCCGCCCGCGTCTGCAAGGGACCGGGACGCCTCCATGCGCGGTCCCCCCTCGCTGAGGCACTGTGTTCAGAAACGCAGCCCCCATCTTTGCAAGGTGCTCACAAAAGCACCCAAATCTAAGCATGTTGCGTGATTTAAAGCCTATTTAACACACTCAGCCTTTCCTAGCAAGGTTGCCCACCAACCCGGGATCTCCTGTTCCCGTCGAGGTTGAGGTGATGAGTCAGCACAGCCGTTTCACACATGACATACCAGACACACCATTGATAACAAAGATATGCAGGAACATCAGAAGAGCTGGGGCTTATGGCAGATGAACAAGGGAAAAATCAAATTAAAATGTAGGACTTCATCAAATACCATCAAACAGGAGGCCAACGTAATCTCACCATCTCACCCTCTGAACACCATGGTTGTAATTGGTATAGTAAACCTGTAAGAAGAACTTGAAAGTGAATATTAGGATCTTCATGTTGAAACAGCTGCTATTGTAGCCAAAATTCAGTGTGACAGAGCCTGATCCATTCTGATCTGCAAATTCTGATATGCAAATTCTGTGGCAAGATTTCTGCTCCCACCAAGGCTCACAAGACAGCAGCTGATAGATCCACCCTGTAAAGGGGACCTGCAGCCAGGCCGTGTGAGGGACAGGTGATAGAAATCTGGAGCATGAGTCTGAAGGGACCTGGGATGAGGAGCAACTGGAGGAACCTGGGGTGTTCAGCCTGGAAAACAAGGAGTCTTAGAAGAGATTGTCTCACTTTCTATAAATACCTAATGGAAGGTTGCAGAGAGGTAGGGGTCACTCTCTTCCCCCCATCTTAAGTGATAGGAGAAGTGGAAATGACCTCAAATAGGGGAGATCTAGGCTGGATCAAGCTGCCCAGGGAACTGATTGACTTGTGAACCCAGGAGGTATTTAAAAGGTGGATGGCACTTTGTGGCACTTTAGGGACATGGTTTAGTGATCAACTTGGTAGTACTGGGTTATTGGTTGGACTTGATGATCTTAGGGTTCTTTTCCAACCTAACTGACTCTGTGATCTGATTCTATGACATGCCCTTGGTGTATGGCTCACTACAGAAGCCCAGTGTTGTGCTCACTGCCACTCACACTCACCTTCCCTTGAAGTCAGAACTGCAATCCACCGAGACTCTTGGCCAAAGTTATGTCCAGATGTGGAAGGATGCTTTGCAAGTGAGAGAAACCCAGGTTGCCTGCCAGGTGGGCCACAGCATGCAGTGAGAGACCGTAGTGCATTTCACCCCTACAGCCAGGCCTTAGAGTTAGAAGACTGTTCTCATACAAATATGAATCTTCTCATACAAGCTTATGAACTGGAAATGTATGGAGGCTTTTGGGGAATTTCTTGAGTCACACTTGATGAATTTAACAGATTGCTGACAGGCAGATAACAACTGAGCTTCTGAAACACACCAGTATTTCAGAACAACACAACTGTACATTGAAATTAGTTAAACAGTATCAATGGCAGGCTTAGTTGTAATAATTTAACACCGTTTTCTGCTTTTTAGGATAATGATCACATGGCTTTGAGGGGTTACAAAGGATTTGCTATGCACATTTTCTAACCAGTTGGCTTCTAAACTCAGAAATTGGAAAAACAACTCCATGGCTGCAAATAAGCAACATCCTGTTAAAGCTTATAGAAGTCATTCAAAAACAATTCTTCCCTGACACAATGGAGGCAGTCAGTAGGAAGCTCTTTGCAGTTTCTGGGGAATAAAAAAAAGGGATGGATGGAAAACTAAAATAGATTCATGCAGGTCTTTTATTATAGGTTGGCTTGATACCTCTCTGTAATCACTTCTTCCTAGTTCTAAAATCAAAGACTATTTCAACTGCTGCTTCTCTGGATCAGCCAAGCCTGCTTTTTTGTCACAATGGGAAGTGCAGGAATGCTGGAGGTTCCTTTTGCCTATGGCTAGGAATGGGGCAGACCCATGGAATTGCACACCTTCAAGGAAAGGAGCAAAGACTCTAGTGAAAAGACGGGGAAAAGTCAAAGGGACCAGGAGACCACAATGAAATAGGTATTTCCATTTACAGCAACTAAGCACCAGTGGGAATATCCAAAATACAGTGACAATATTTACTTAATGTTTCATTAAGTTACCCACTGAAAGGTCATAGGTAAAGACACTTTTGAACGCTATTCGTAAGGTCTACAAAATTTGGAGATGACCTGCTGATAGAGAAAAGAACAAAGACTATTTTTCCTGTGTCCTATTTTCCACTCTTTATAATTTTCAGGCTCTGTACAGAAGATCCAATAGGCTTTTTTCCATTCTTTCTCTACTTGTCATCTTAGTATAGAAATACATTCTTACCAGACCTCAGAAGCTGTCATAGCTGGAGTGCAACAAAGCTCACTACTGCCTCACAGCAGAGCCAATGATGGAAATCAACTTCCTGGAGAAGAAGGCAGCACAGGTTGGATCACAAAATGATGATAGGGCTTGCATTCAAATTTAATACAATGCAAACAATTCCAAACTATTCCCAGATATGATTTTTGCCTTTAACTTCTGAGCTGCTTTATTCAATCTTAATGTGCTAACTTTCCAGTGATGAGCAAACATGCATGTCATGGTGGGGTTTTTTTTTTGCCACTTCTGTGCTCTGCCTGTGTATTTTTATTTTCACAAATCATGTCTAATATTGTTTTACAGCCTTGTCATTTTAATATACTATGTATATGCAAACATTGTTCAGCCATTCCATTTCTCATTAAATACTCATGAAGCAAGTGGACCTTAACCACAGATGCTGATACTACTCTACAATAGGTAATAAACCACCTCAGCCTGCTTCATAACCTAATGAATTAGAGAACAGAACTTGTCTGTGATTTCTGAAGAGGGACAGGCAGTCTGTGGCTGGGACAAAATTACAGCATTGCCAGATATCTCTGAATATGTGCAAGTGATTTTACATAATACCTGCCATTTAGCCATGTTCACTGAATTTCTGATGCCAGAGGCTTGTTTTATTCACACCAGCAAAATAGAAGTTATTACTGCATTTGTCAGCTATATTTTATTTGTATGAGAGATACTTCCTCAGATTCTTTCAGAACAATGCTGCAGCTAGTGCTTTCATGGGGACAATTTCTCCATTTGTTCTCATCTCTGAGAAGAGGGCTCCGACTTGGCAAATTTGATTTTTTGGTCCAGACTTCAATGCTGACTCACTGTCTCCTTCTGAAGTTGCTTCACTTCAGTGCTCTCCATTTTCTTTGCAGGGGATAATACTGTTTGCCTGTTTTTTTGATTCACATATGGAACAGATGAAAGCACTAGGGTTAGTATTTCTGAATGAACGTATGGAAGCTAAGGACTCAGATCCTACTGAGATGACACCTTCTGTATTAGTCCCAGTTAAGGAGTTTTTCTGTACTCTGAAAACCAGTACAGCATAAATTACTCTGCTGGTTTGAAAGTAAACCAGAGGGAGAAATGAACCCCACACAATTACCTTGAGAGAGATTTCAGGTTGGAGTTACAATTTAATAGAGAGATTATAATAAATGCAATGATACACAGAAACTGGCTTTAACCCACAAAGTCAGAGTAAACCTGGCACCCTGTTGATCAGGGTGGTGGTCACAGTCCTATCAAGTGATAGATGCAGCCCTGTTGAAGTGATGGTTGCAGTTGAAAGCAGCGGTCCAGTGGAAGTCCTGGTGTTTCTCTAGATCCATCCAGTAGTGGTGCTGATAGCATCCCAAGTCCCCACTTATATATGATCAGACTCAGGTGGGAATGTTCAGTACCTCCCCCAGTGTGGGGAACTTTAAAATGGAATGATGTAATCATGTGAGTCATAGGATATTTTTGTGAGTTCTTGATGGTCTAAGTCTTTAGTGCTGCCCATTATGATGGTGCAGTTGAACCATTATGTCTCATTAGCAGAGATGACCCCCTCAGGATGGATGTAACTATGCTGGTGCTTCCCCGGAGGGAGTTATCATGGCTGAGTTATTTGTGAAGACAAAGAAACACTTTCCTGCCTCAAAGGGTTTGCCTCTTATATATGACCCAGCTTGTAGCTTGAGGGGTTGGATATGCACGGGGCAGGTGCTACAAACCAGCCATCATTAACAGTTTGTCAGAAATGGTGTAGTAATACAGAGTTTGGTTATACCCCACATTGACACTCTCCTTCTGTAACGCAGGACAATGACCAAATTTATTTCAGACAGCTCCAGGAGGAATTTGTGTTTCAAATGCACAACATAAATTTTAATGGAAAACCTTTTGGATTTATGCTACAACTTGAACCACTGCAGGTATAATTAATCTGTTCACTATCATGCAAGTGTCCTCTAGAGTCACTTTTTTTCCTTTGGAGTCAGCCTGCAGCCCTTAGAAAAAGGTTGTCTAAATATTAATCCAAAATAGGAAAAGAGAGATTGTACATAATCAATGCTACACAAGTAGGTGCTGATAGCCACAGCAATAGGTGCAGATATGATTTAAAATAGTGAACGGTTGGTCATTGTCTGAATTCTGCAAAGTATCTTTAACTTTGGCTTTTACAGATGCAGTACACAGTTAAGTAGCCAGTAGCCACAGAGACCTTCTCAAATGCAAATTATTTGTTCTGTATAGCACAGTAGTGTTAGGCATTGGTGATCTCTGCTGGAGCAGGTACACAATACAAATGGCAGAGTAAAGTGAATTATGAAATCACAGTCCAAAATCCCAGGGATGTTCAGCCAAGGAAATGAAATGGACATGAGAACAACAGTAATTGCTTCAGTGATTAGGATGTGAATATACATGGACATCACTCCATATCAAACAAATACGATGCTATTCTGGCTTCTCCTTTTGACATAAGCTATTGTGTTTGCTAATTGTGTCAATAAAAGGGAAATCTTTAGGGTATCTACTTCTTCACTTGATTCTGTACACCTGATTTTGTTTAACTAATTACTATATAATGCAAATATTCCTAGTTAAATCAGAATTTAATATCTATTCCTTTTTTTTCCCCACACTGCATGCACTGAATCTTCCTAGATATTTTTGGCCTCATGCTTGTGTGGTTTATTTACCAGTAAAGTACTGCAGGTGTAGGCTTTCTACAGCTGTTTTAATTCATCATCCCATATGCAAACTATTCAATACTAACATGCTTCTGCCAAAAAATAAAAAAGCCACCCTACAGTAAACCAAGCCAATTTCTTTTCAAGCAAGTCATGTTTGGTATTGTTTAGAGAACAATGAGCTTTTCTGAATGATTAAAGCAAATCCTTTAGAGCATCTAACTCCAAGGGAACCCCAGAGCAAATGACATGTAGCCATTTGCTCCCCTCTTGTGGAGGCTGGAAAACCAGCTGAGGAACGGCTTGCTTCAGTCCCTTGGAGAACTAACCCCTAAACCATACCCTCTGTGGTTGTGGTAAGCTAAAAGATTCCCCTCAGAATGCTTTGCTTCCCTATGTTGATTCTCTGTACCCCATTGGTCCTTCCCCTTTGCTCCACCCCTGTGCCCTCACCCTATTCCTTCCAGGGTTCTGCCCTGCCCCTTGCTATTCCTATATAAACTCCTGCTTTCCTTCTGACTCTCTGGAGCTCTTATCCCTGGCACCCTTCAAAGAGTGCCTCTGCTTACAGTAAAGGCTTGTTCTCTGTGGATCACCATACAAGGCTCTTGTGTTTTGCCTACGCATCGCCCAAGAGTGGATCTGCACTCGTCGCACATGGGTCATGCCTGTGTACCTGAGAACATGTTCTTTTCAGAAAGCTTCTCTCGAGGAACATCGCGGCATGCCTGAAGACTACTGCCCGCCACAACAAGTGGCACCCAACGTGCGGCCCCTGCTAGGAGGTCCCTCAAAGAAGTGTCTCCTGTAGCCTTGTGCTACAGGACTTAAGTTGTGGAGGCCCAGGGTCCTACCATTGGAACTGTAATACCTCAGGGCAAAGGTGACCAGGGTCAAAGAGAGACACCCCTCTAAATACAAAGGTCTCACCCATAAGCATTTGGAGGGTCATGATAATGCAACAGATTTTATTGGTATCACCCAGTTTAACTGCCGTTTTTTCCTTATATGTACTCTCCCTGGGATGTTCTCCTCTCTCTTGTCCCCTGTTGGTCCTGGTTTGCTGCAATGCTTTGCCCCTGTTTCCTCATTGGTTCCCCAGTTTTCTGCCCCTCCTCTGCGCCACTTGTACTCAGTTACCATTGGCCCTTTACCCTCAGATCTGCCCCTTGCCCCCCTTAAAAAACCCTGTGTCCTCAGCCCCATTTTGTCTCTGTCCCTGGACCCTCTCCATCACAATAAACCACGTTTGGAGCTCCACACAAAGACCTGTCTCTCACCTAATTCCTCATCAGTTTAAGCAAGCGTGCTTCGGGCTCTGGGAGTGCAGGTCACTCACAGAGGCTAGTTGTGGACGCACTGCAACAAGTGGCCGCCCAAACAGGGACATTCTTTGAGAAGTCTCTGAGAGTGACTCCAGTGACAATCCGGCTGGTCTATTGTCATCAGACAGAAGACGCCTCAGGTTAGCCACTGCCCTGAAGTGGGACCTCAGTTTCAGCAGGGCTTGCTGAAGGTAGAGTCAGCACCCTCCAGCAGCAAGAGCTTGATTGACAAAGCCCACGGGACATTTTGAAACACCTGCATCCAGACCCGCCAGACCAGTGAGTTGGGGGATAGCCGCCTGGAGTACAGGATCCTTGGGTGATTTTTTAGTCCTGTGGGTGGGTGACCCTTTACATCAGGGTCAGCTATGGGTAACAAAGTATCCAAAGCTGAGAGAGACAGCTTCCAGTTCGAGTTAGGGAGATTCTCGTTTCACAGGGGAAGAGTTTTACTAAGGGAAGTTTGAAGCCTTTTGTTCATTGGCTATTTAAGAAGTTCCCAGACACTTCTGTTGATTCAGTTCGTCTTGTAATATTCTGGGACTCAGTTAGGGAAAGACTCTATCTTTTGCAAAGTCAGGGAGTGATAAGAGTCACAACATTTTACCCAGTTTTTCATACAATTTATAGAGTTTTCTCAAGGGTACAAAGTTCTGATATTCAACCCTAGTTTTTGTGCTCTGCCCCCCGCATTCCTGAACCCACTGACCCCAAGATTAAGACAAGAGATGGAAACTGCTGTAAAGCACAGACGAGACACCTGCCGTCTGCCATCTCCCCTCCTTCTCTACCCCCTACCCAGGTCAGTACTGATCACACAGACCTGGATTCTACCCTAACCCATTCTCCAGTACCTCTTCTCCCTGTATCCCCTCTGATAGCTCACAAAATGGCATCCACCCTCTGCAGGCGGACATCATGTCAAGCTCCCTCTCACCCCCAGCTCTCTCATTGGGTCTTCCCCTGTGTTGTGTCCCACCTCTGCGTTGGGTACTGCCCCTGTGTCAGGATCCACCACTTCCTTGCCTACTTCCACTGGCCCTACCACCTCCAACTCAGCCCCTTCTGGATCCCATACCATCAGAACCAGAAGTTTGAGGGGTGTTAACCTGAAGGTAGCCATCTTTGCTACCAAAGCCCCACAACACCAGGCCTTGCCAGTCATCCAAAGGCCCCACTTCTCTGCCAAAGACCAAATTCCCTCTTCTGAAGAAGAGAGTGAAGATTCATCCGACCTTGAGGATGAGCCTGAGGATTCTTGGCAGAGGACGTGGAAGCTAGTAGCTGAAGAGGGGGACTGGGAACTGATAACAAAAATACAAGCAGCGTCAGTGCGGTACTGGAGGGGGGCTAACCCCCGATGGGAAGCTATCACACATGGGGAGATGAAAGATCTTTGTAAAGCAGTGAAAGACCATGGGAGGGGCTCGTTGTATTTTAATAATTTGTTAAATGCCATCTTTGCTGCACGTTATGGTGCCTCATGATCTGTGCCATTTTATTCACATCCTACTTTCTCCCACTGAATTTATTCTGTGGGAAGGAATGTGGAAAAAATTACTACAACTATTAAAAGACTATGCTAGAGAAGACGGGCAATAGAGAAGCAAGTTGAACATCCACAGACCTTGCTTTAAATGTGGAGACATGGGACATTTTCAACAGAACTGTAAAAATAAAGGCTATTACCAGGGAACTTCTAGGTGTCACAACCACAGTCCTGACTGTACCCCTTGTCAACACACTTTCCAATGCCAGCGAAAACGGTGGCCTTCAGGAAGCTTCCTACAGAGCATGAAAAAGCCCTGCGCAATGACACCAAATGCAAGGCCATTCCACCCTACTCTCCAGAACATTGTGGAGGACCAGCACATTGACCTTCTCAGATCCATTGGGACGGCTCGATTGCCACAGAAGAACTCACAAATGACAGGTCTGCCCTGGAACCCGAAGGCAGCTGGTAAGCACCTTTTCAATTCAAACTGATGATGTTTATGTTCACCATATTCCAACAGGCAAAAGCAGGCCTGAAGAACAGACAAGAGACATTTTGATTTTAAGTGACACCAGGGAAGGGATGGAGGGACTCACTATACTGCCAGAGGTAGTCACCTTGACATCTTTGCAGGAGATAACTGTCCAGGCTATATGCTTAGACCCTCCCCTTAGCCTACCTCTTACCAGGCATGATCATCACACCAGCCGATCCAATGGTGATGTGGGCACAGATTATGGGCCGAAATAGACCCATTCTAAAGTATGCTTTGTCATGTAAAGGGAGAAAGATATGTCTTTCAGGACTATTAGATACGGGAGCTGATATCACCATAATTTCCCGCTGTGATTGGCCAAAAGAATGACCCCTGGTTTCAGCTGCTGGGGTAATTTCTGGCACTGGGGGAGCCACTACCAGCTTTCGGAGTCAAGGTACCATCTGCATGGAAGGTCCTGAGGGCAGAGTTGCTACAGTAAGACCATTTGTCACCCGGGCACCAATAACACTTTGGGGAAGGGACTTGTAGCCTCATGCTGCAGGCTTGAGGCTACAATAACACTTTGGGGAAGGGACTTGTAGCCTCATGCTGCAGGACTTAAGTCACTCTTGCTGGCTCTCTGAGGAGAACCGTCTGCATTTTAATGGTGGCTCTCCAAGGACTGACTGGGACCCTCATCTACCAGCTGGGAAAGAAGATTCCTTGAGGACGGGTCGATGGGCTGACCACTTGCCTAACAGCTTTGTGTTGACCCACCAGGCATCGGCCTGAAGAAAGACTGTGAGTTTATACATATATATTTGGGTCTTTTATCCTTTTGTTTTCCTTTTACTGTTGGGCAGGGAATGATGTGACCAGGATGGGAAACAAGCTTAGTAGGCCTAAGCTTAGCCCTCCTGAGAAAAGCATATATCTCCAAGCTGTGTGTGCCCTTGTTGTAGGAGATTTAGAGTTTTCAATGGAAGATTTAAAAATATTTATTTATTGAGTTTTTAAGTATTTTCCAAAGGCTAATTGGGATTCTGTTCGTGTAAGTTCATTCTGGGATGATGTGGGGAAAAGGTTGGATATATGGTTCAAGCAAGAAGGGATTTATCGATTGCAAATTTTTTTCCTTTATTCCATATTATTGTTAAGTTGGTTGATAAATTGGGGAATATTTCAGGGGAAGTTTCAGGTCTCCAGTAAAAAACCCCTTCCCCTTCATCCTCTCCCCATGTTCCCAAACCCTCTTCACCACCTGAGGGGCAATCGGCAGGCAGATATTGCTGTCCAGCACAGGGTTACTACCATCTCCCTGACGCCTCCTGATTTCCTCTCTTCCCTGCCAGGATGGCACTGGCCATGCTGCTCTGGACCTTCTCCCCAACCTTCTTCCTTTAAGAGAGTTGTTATTGGTTGAAACCTCTGTCAGTCAGTCTAGAGGCTGCTTTATGGAACTGGGCTGCGTTTCTGTCGTGGTTTTAATGACAGTTTCTTATTTATAGCTGGATTAATGCTCAGTACAAATCAGTACTGCAACAGTCCCACCTGCTTCTGGTTCCCACAACATTGGAACCGGAAGTGGCAATGATGGTGACCGGAAGAAGGCCATATTGGCTTCACTGCTGTTCACCAACAGGCAGATTCCAGTTGCCTGAAAAGGCCCAGCGAGATCATCAAGTGCCCTCCATCAGACAATAAGAATAGTGATTCTTCAGACTCTGATTCCAATTACAGGTCTGAGGATCACTGGGCCAAAACACAGAGGGAAGCCACTCAAGAATGATACTCAGAACAGGCCAAAAAGATCTTGGCCTTCCCGGTAGAATATAAGCATGGGAAAAGGACAACTTCACCCAACTCCTGGGAGCCCATCCCTTATGGGGAGCTTAAAGAGCTTTGCAAGGTGGCCAAGGAGCATGATCAGGGATCACATTTCTTTAAAAACTTACTGGAAGCTACCTTCTCTGCCCATGTCCTGGTCCCACATGATATTAAAAACATTATTAATTGCCTCCTCTCCTCAGATGAGTACATGCTGTGGGAGAGACAGTAGAAAAAACACCTAAAATCATTGGCAGACATGTGCTCTAAAGATGCTAACAAACCAAATTTAACCATCAAACAAATGGCAGGAGAAGGTCACTTCCAGAAACCCCAAGACCAGGCAAAAGACTTACCAGAAGCCACTCTCAATGACATTATCACCACTGCCAAGTCATCATTGTTCCTCACTCCTGACGACACCATCCCAACTCAAAACTTCATAAACATCAAACAAGGGATGAATGAGACTTTAATAAAGGTTGTGGACAGACTAGAAGTTGCACTCAAAAGGCAAATAGAAAGCCCATATCACTGGCCTGGGGACTATGTACAAATCACAAACAGGACGAGACTGTTGAGGAATGTGTCTCGATCTGTTTATTTTCTAGCATCAGTCTCATTACATGGTTATGACAATGGGAGGATACCAGTAGTTCACATCTCAGGCAGCAGACAAAGAACTTAATGTTACAACTTACCTTAAAAGCTTTTTGACCAATCACACAAAGCAAAAGCATACTGACAGTAGTTCTAACCAATCACTATAAGTACACATACCTTTGGTTAAAACAATGCTCGCTTATTTCGAATACAATACCTGCTTGTAAGCCTCAAGATACAATGCACAGAGCTCCATTATTAAGCTTATAACTTCCTAATATCTCACTAGATATACTTTTCTATAACTTAGGGAGTTATTCTAGCCAAGTGTTAATACACTGACCATTGTTCTATTTGTCCTTACTTTCTACTTCTTGTATAATTTTTCTGCTGACAAATCTTATGTCTACTGCTTAGCTCTAATCACAGTTGTGCTGTCTCTAAAGCCTGCCTTTTGCAGCTTTCCCAAAACCTTCTAGTTTTAAGGATTCCCACAAGCCCAGGGGCTCGGAAGGAAGTTTTAAATAAAATGGCCACGGCAAATGCAAATACCAAGTGCAAAACAATCCTAAGACTGCTCCCCCGTGACACAGAACCATCTATTGAGCAAATCGTAGAAGCCTGCACAAGACACACTTCCACAGAGAATATAGTTGCCCAAGCAGTTGCTAAAGGTATTGCAGAGGGAGTGTCAGGAGCATTTGCAGTGGTTTCTGCGAAAGAAAACTCCAGGTGTTTTAATTGCAGTGAGCTTGCACATTTTTTAAAGGATTGTCCCAAGAAGCCCTCCCTGCAAGACTATCTCCCAGACCATCAGTGGCCCCAAAGACAGACTCAGTACCAGCAGCGCCTGGGAAACTCCCAGTGGAGTGCTGGATGGCCTTGCACTATGACAACAAATGTGAAGCCGTACCACTCTGCCCTGCCTGCCAAAGCCAACCATCAGGAGCTGGCAGGTGGACAGCAACCATCATCCTGGTCCCCAAAGATTCCACCGCACATCAGGGAGACCCAACATACAGAGCAGTACAGGTAGGAACCTGGCACCAGCTGGTAACCATGCTGTCCATTGATTTCACAGATGAATGTATTCACCAAATACCTACAGGTAAATATGGTCCTTGGGGCATTTTAATTCTCAGGGACACTTTTTATGGACCAGACCAAATACACATTTTTCCCAAAGCATACAGACTGTTCACCCCAGAGAGGAGATCCTTGTGCAAATCTGCTGCACAGAAACACCATTTTATCTCTCCAAAGGAACTCCCTATTGTGCAGGCCTTTTTGTTACCCTGAGACTACCTGGAACAGGTTCCCCTCAACCCAACCATCATGTGGACACAGGCTGTGGGCTCAAACAAACCCATCATAGACTGTGGCTTGTTCTTCAAAGGGGAAAAGATCCACCGCCTGGGCATGCTGGACACCAGGGCAGACATTGCCATTATTACCCACTCCAAGTGGCCAGCAAATTGGGAAATGCAGCCTGTGGCCAGGATGATCTCGGGGACCAGAGGAGTGGCAGTTTCCATGAGAAGCAAAAGAAATATCATCATAGAAGTTCCCGAGGGCAAGATGGCGACCATCTGGCCATTTGTGGTGTGGGTACCAATCACCCTTTGGAGCAGGGACCTGTTGACCCAATGGGGGGGTCCTCTCTATCCATTCCCAGTAGGTATTTTTAGTTGGGGCCACTGTGGAGTGTGCAAAATCTACCATCCCTCAACTCACCTGGAAACAACAATATCCAGTGTGGGTTGACCAGTGGCCCTTCTCCAATGATAAATTATGCACACTAGAGGCCCTCATGGAGGAGCAGCTTGCCAGAAACCACATCACTGAGACCAACAGCCCTTGGAACTCCCCTGTCTTTGATCGCAAAAAATGTGGCAAGGACAGATGGAGGCTCCTCCACAACCTTAGGAAAATAAATGAAGTAATTGAAGACATGGGTCCCCTGCAGCCCAGTTTGCCCTCACCATCTATGCTGCCCCGGGACTGGAAACTTGCCATGTTCCATATTAAAGATTGTTTCTTTAATATCCTCCTTCATCCTCAAGATGCCCCCAGGTTTGTGTTCTCAGTTCTGACCCCAGACAGGGCTCTCTAAAAAGGTACCACTGGCTGGTCCTTCCTCAAAAGATGAAGAACTCCCCGACCATATGCCAGTGATACATTGTGGCAGCAGCTCTCCGGCCAGAGAGATCAGGCACAGACTTTCCCGGGTATTTTCCCGGGGAAGACTGTGAGAAGATCAGAGAAAAGAATGAGAAACAATTCTTATCTCTACTTGTTGCACCTGCTGTTGTACACACATGGAATGTGTCATGGAGATTTGTTTACCAAAGGGTTATTTCTTAATTGGACAGTGGATGGTGTTTGGATTGATTGACCAATTAAGTCAAAGTTGTATTGGACTGGATGTAAGGGTTACTGAGTTTCTTAATAAATATAGTATAATATAGTAGAGGATGACATAATAAAGCAATTGATCAGCCTTCTGCAAGCATGGAGTCAATGCTAATTATTACTCAGCTGGGGGCCTGAGGCGATAGTACATAGCCCACATCCTACCACCCATGAGGAGCCTATTCCCAGACACAGTTATCTATTATTATATGGACGAAATCTTAGTCTGCACACCAGATCAGACCTACCTAAAAGTGACTCTACAATGAACCATCAAGGCCATTGAGGAGGCTGGTTTCGAAATCTGTGAAGACAAGATCAAGAACACCTGCCTCTGGACCTACCTGGGACTCCAGATTAATGAGCAGACCGTTGTGCTCCAGCAGCTGACCATCCGAGATGACCCAAAGACCCTGAAGGATCTACACCAGTTATGCAGGTCCATCAACTGGGTACGTTCTCTGCTGGGGATAGCAATGGAGGTCCTTGCGCCACTCTTCAACCTGCTCTGCGGCAGCGAGGGCCTGGACTCACAGCATGCTCTCATGCCGGAGGCCCAGGAATCCATCGCCAAGGTCCAGGAGGCCCTGTCTTCATGGCAAGCCCACTGCTATGAACCCAGCCTGCCCTTCCAGCTGACTATCCTGGGTAAGGCCCCATGCTTCTATGCACTCATTTTTCAATGGGACGAAACACAGAGAGACGCACTCCTTATCATTGAATGGGTCTTCTCACACAACCAGCCTACCAAAACCATCACAACACTGCAGGAAATAATGGCAGGTCTCATCAAAAAGGCCAGAGCTTGCCTCTGCACTCTTGCAGAGTGTGAGTTCACACTCATTTTACTTCCATTGAAAACTGGGGATTTGGAGCATTTGCTCCAAACCAATGAGAGTCTCCAGTTTGCACTTGATAGCTACACGGGTCAAATTTCAATTCATTTGCTTAGCCATAAGCTGTTCAAATCAGAATTCAATTTGGTCCCCAAATTACTTCAGAGTAAAAGATCTCTCAAGGCTCTCACTGTTTTTAGTGATGGCTTGGGAAGGTCCCACAAGTCAGTGGAGGGATCCCAGGACACAGAAATGGGAGTCTCCTGTCCAAATGGTAGAAGGATCGCCACAAATTGCAGAATTAGCAACCATCGTCAGAGCTTTTGAGAGATTCCATGAGCCTTTTAATCTGGTTACGGGTTCAGCCTACATAGCTCGAGTAGCTATGAGGGCTGAAAATTCTTTTCTAAAGGTCGCCAACCCAAATTTGTACAAGTTGATTTCTAAGTTGATACGCTTTATCTTCCACAGAAAACAACCATATAATCTAATGCATGTGAGGTCACACACTGACCTCCCAGGTGCGTTCATGGAGGGTAACAGGAGGTCGGACATGTTGGCCATGCCTGCCAAGACTGCCAATGACCCTGACCTTTTTGCCCAAGCAAAATTATCACATGCCTTTTACCACCAAAATATGCCCACTGTTATAAAGATGTTCAAAATACCCAGAGACCAAGCCAGAGTAATTGTGGCTATGTGGCCCAATTGGCAAACCTATCTTCTGTGGCTTCTGGGGTTAACCCCCGGGGCCTCAACAGCTGCCAAATCTGGCAGACAGACATCACCCATATCCCATCTTTTAGGAGATCAAAATATGTACATGTGTACGTAGACAGGTTTTCAGGGGCAGTGTTTGCTTTGGCGCACTCAAGAGAAAATGCCAAGCACAACATTGGTCATTTTCTCCTTGTGTTTGTGACCCTGAGAGTCTCAGAGCAAATAGATAACAGACCTGCTTACACCTCTGGCATGTTGAGGAACTTCTTCAGCCAGTGAAGGGTGAAGCACACCATGGATACACCACACTCTCCAACAGGGCAGAGAAGAGGACCCATCAGACCCTCAAGAGAGTCTTTGATCAGCAGTGGGGAGGAACAGAGACTATACCTCCTGTTGCAGTGTGATTTCATGGTTTACCCCCGAACCCTGAGTTTCTACCCTGAAGATTTCCTCCCAGGTGTGTCAATCACTCCTCCTTTCCCCACCCTGACCCCTGCCAAGCACTGTCAATCACTCCTGGAATTCCAGAAGGGCGTTGAGTGATTGGGCAGATTCAAAAGATGCCCTCTACCCCCAGGGGGCATTGGGCCATCCAGGTGTCCTTTATCCTTTGAGACCTCCTCTCCTGTACCTGGTTGCTGGGCTCCCTACCCCTTCCCTCCTCCCCTCCACAAGGTAAAAGGGAGAGCAACCACACAGTCCGTCAGTTCTGTTGGAGCAGTTGCTGGATTCAGAAGCCTGCGGGCCAGAATAAAAGCTCTGGATTAAAACCCTCCATCAGAACTGACTCCTTTCCTTCACTATCACCTTAAAAGCCTCTCCGGCAGAGGGAAACCTGAGGGAGAAGACCCTTTATGAGAGGAAGCTCCATCCCACCGCCACTGGAGCTCTGGCATGTCTGGACTTGTCTCCATGTACCCAGCTGCAACATCCAGCTAGCCAAAAGTGTCTCTGGGGTGAAACACCACAGTTGCTGCTATTTGGTTCAGCCGCAGGTGCCAGACAAGCCAAAGCATGTCCCATCCTCAATATTGGTAATACAAATAACCTCCCATTGAGAGGCTCTGTAAGGCTCTCTATGTTATTTAACTTCCTAAATTGCTCAGCCTCAGAACCAAACCTCCCAATACTCCATCTCTTCTCAAATTCTGCCCAAGCTAAGCATGATGAGAAACTGCCAGTGCTCATCAAGGATTGTCAGTGTTGTTACTGGGTCTAGGGTCTTCAAAGATACACAAGCAGTTGTTGGTTGTTATAAGGTTGTTTATTGCATGAATGCATCAGTCTTGAAGGCAAAGAGTTCAAGGTGTTAGAGTCCACATTAAAGCTTTCTGGCATAAAGTCCCAAGCAGAAGCAGCAGCTGTAAGGCTGCTTTCTAGTATAGAGTACCAGATTCCGTACAGGAACAGTGGCACCAGCAACACTTGTTCTCAGGCACAGAGTCCAATGTACTGGGCAGTGGCAGCAGTGTAAACTCTGATGTTCCAGGCAGCAGCAGCAGGGACCAGAGCTTTTCTTTCCCTTTCTTCTTTCTTCTTCTTCTTGTGGTTGCTGATGTGTTGATGCTGTGGTGGTCGATGATGATGATGATGATGGTGAAGCTGATGCTGAAGATGATGTTACCAATGATGATCCTTGTAGCCCATTGCAGGGCTTTTTATTTATAAAACACCCAATTAGCTAAAAACACAATTCTAAAACATTCTTTCTAAATGAATCTGAACTTGATTCTGATGTGTGAAGGTAGTACGAAAGTAGTATCAATTCTTACCTAAGAAACTATGCATATGATACTATCTATTTACACAAATGTACTGTTTTCTTACTTAAAATTTCTGTGAATAAGTTTATCTATTTACGTGAATAGTTTGATCTATTTACGCATGTAGTTTTATCTGTTTTACATGAGTAATTTGATCTGTTCTAGTGGCAAGGTTCTGCTATGTTTTTATTATGTCTAGGGCTAAATTGCTGAACTTTTAACTAGGTGTTAGGGCCTTTGCTAGTTAATACAGTTTCGTAAGGCACTTAGAATGTATTTCTACTTACTTAAAACCTAAAATTTAAGCTTACTGAAAACTATAACTTACACTTATGTTTACTTAAAACTTAAACCTACACTTCTGCTTCATATCTATGTGGCTCAATATATCTTAGTTTCTCCAAAGGCTTTGATTCAACCCCTGCATTCATCTCCCTCTCAGAAGAATTCAGAGAAGCTTGCGTTCCAACAAAGGAACCTGAAACTCAACAAATATCAGGGCCTTTCCCACTGATTATCTGGGGAATAAGGTATGCCTGTGTGTCCACACCATCTGGCCCCAAATGGCTCCCAGCAAAAAATGTTAAACTATACCTCGGCCCCACAAACACTGCTCCCAAAGAATAATACAGATTGTTCTGAGACCCACACAGGATCACTTGAAAGCCAAAGGACCGCTGCCTGGAGACAGAGACAGCATTGAACACAACCACAGCAAAGACCAGACCGTCCCGTTGCCAGGTCACAGACAAGACAGGACTCCAGACCAGACTCCAGTTGAATAAACATACATGGCTGCTACCCTAAGAATAACTAACCAAAGCTTCCCCTCCACCTTTCTCCCTTTCTTCCCCCCAAAAACCCTACTTTCCCTACCACTTACCTTCACACCCCAATCCCTTCCTCTCTTCCCTAAACCCCTACTTTCCTCTAGCCTCTTCCCTAAACCTTTTACCCACCCCTTTCTGCAGTTCTTTTCTTTATTAAAAAAATGGGGAATGAAAAGGGAGAAGGGAGGAAAAAGAAAGGTTTAAAGAAAAAACAACCCTGTCCCCAAAATGAATAACCTCTTATTCAAACCCCCTAACAGAAGCACCTTAAATATCACCCCATCACAAGGATGGCTGAAAACATCTACCTCAGTGAAGTCTTCCTGAACCTCCTGATCTTCTGGATGCTCATAGGACCATCGGCAGTGGATGCATGGCTAGTAGCATGCAAGGAAAACGTCTGGATCACCCTGGCCAAGACTCTTCAGCAAGGCAACATGTCCATGGCAGTGCAGCAACCCACTGACTTCATGCCTGGTAGGGATTCCTTTAGAGCCCAATGAATACTCCTTCACAGGGAATGAGCCCATCCCAGTAGACACCTGGGACAACTGGATGAGGATCTTGCCCCATGCACCAGAGGAGCCCCAACAGCTGGAACTTCTGGGGTCCTCCAAGGCCACTTATTGTATCAGATAGACCAAAAGGCAAAGCATGGCCAGCCTCAGAATATCAAAAATCTATCTACCTAAGAGACACGACATCTACTAAAAAAATCTGTAACTCAGTTGACTGGTGCAATTATACCAGCAGCACACCATCTGTGTCCTCTCAACATCCCAGAGTGCTCCTCCAAGGTATGTTCCTAATCTGTGGGGACACAGTATGGGTTGGAATCCCCTCTAGCCTGCAAGGAGGTCCTTGCACCCTTGACCAGCTTGCCATCCTCACCCCGAACTCAACATTACTCCAGAACTCATGTCAGAAAGATGAATTGGCCTGCCAAAAAAGAGGGCTCACTCAATTGGATGAAAATTGTGATAGCCAAATTATTGATTGGCCTTATAGGAAGAGGGTTGCAGTGTCCATCTTCTTACCTTGGGTTGTCACCACGAAAGCCCTTGGGGAGCTTTCTCACTTGGAGTATTGGCTCGGCAAGTAGACCAACCTGATATCGACCATGCTGAGTGACTTCCTGACAGATGAAGAGACTACCAGGCATGCCACACTCCAAAACCGAGCTGCCATCGACTTCTTGCTACTTGCACATGGACATGGCTGTGAACAGTTCAAGGGGCTGTGATGTGAGAGCATCCACACCTGCATCCAGAAGGTCCAGAACTCAGTCCAAAAACTAAGAGCAGAGAAGGACCCAAAATAGTTCAAAGACCTCTTGGAACACTGGGGGCTTAAAGGTTGTGCTGTGCCCCTCATAATAAGTGTTCTTTGGGTACTTCTGATTGTTTTTATTATTTTGTGTATGTTTGGGTGCTTAAAGAGGTTGCTTGTGAGGTTCCTGGGGGCGGCCTTTTTGTTAAATAAAGAAGGGGGAGTTGTGGAGGCTGGAAAACCGGCCAAGGAAAGGCTTGCTTCACTCGCTTGGAGAACCAACCCCTAAACCATACTCTCTGTGGTTGTAGTGAGCTAAAAGATTCCCTCCAGAATGCTTTGCTTCCCTGTGTTGAGTCTCTGTACCCCACTGGTCCTTCCCCTTTGCTCCACCCCTGTGCCCTCACCCTATTCCTTCCAGTGTTCTGCCCTGCCCTTCTCTATTCCTTTATAAATCCCTGCTTTCCCTCTGACACTCTGGAGCTCTTGTTGTTGGCACCCTTCACAGAGTGCCCCCACTCACAATAAAGGCTTGTTCTTTGTGAATCGCCATACAAGGTTCTTGTCTCTTGCCTATGCGTCGCACTCATTACACATGGGTTATGCCCATGCACCTGAGAGCCTGTTCTTTTCAGGACACTCCTCTCAAGGAAGGTGGTGGCACCCCCAAGGACTACTGCCCACCCTGAAACCTCTAACTGTAAGTTATAATGTGCTTTTTGCATTTGCACTTATGGAAGCCACCAGATGAGATGGCTATGGTTCTCTTGGCATCTTTTCAGCAGCCTGTTCTACTGTGATTTGTCTTCCCAGATAAAATAATAATGCAGTTTGTGGTGTGAATATCCCAAATCAGTGACAATTAACAAAAATAGGAGCAACCAATATTGTCTTTGATTTCTCTCAACATCTGAGTGTACTAGTAAGCTTTTTAATACTATTTTAAATCATTAAGTAATTTTTTTTTTCTATGAAATATTTACTTTGTTGATTTATCCCTTCCTGTGATTCTCGATGTTATAGATAAATAATGCGATGGTTGACTCTCACAATTAAGCAGTAAATATTATGTATACATTAAGACAAGTCTTGTAGATGTATAGTTTTGTTTCCCCTCCCCCTTGCATTGTTATCACAGGATGGCCTTAGTACTTGGGGTATTTGGGAGGGTTGGCTTGTTACTATGGCAACACATGACCTCCAATCAAGATGTAAGAAAGTGATCTCCACTAGACAGCAAAGAAGGAGTTGATTAACAAGACTTTGGGAGGGGCAAGAGGTAGAAAAGGTGGAGCATGAATTTTGTAGACAAGTACATGGTGGTTGAATTCTTTGCTTTTGGCGCTGTATTTTTCCTTATTCAGTCTTCTGTTGTATTTTGATAAGGTCGTAGTAAACCTTTTAAATTTTTAAAAGTGAGCATAGTTTCTCACAAATGGGGTTCATTCTGGGCAAGAGGCACACCCCGCTACAAGTTCAGTGGCTCAACTGGATGCTCCTAGGACTGCCGGTAGTAGCAGGTTGAAACCTCAAAGACACCAGGAGACTGAATAACAAGAAGAAGGGGAAGGTGAGTACCATCCTCATAACTATATTGGCCACAGTGTTATTCCGTAATCCTGGTGTACAAATGTCAGCTTCAGACAAGCAATACACAGGACCCGTCCTGTCTGTTGAAGCTTCAGGATATTGGGGGTCGGAAATAAACGGCAGGATGCGTGGGGTAGGAAAGCGGGGACCCTATGGCTGGTGGGATGTTTGAGACTGAAGGATTTGAGGGGACTTGAGACCATTGGGAGACACCAGATTGGGGGTCCCCAGTTTTGTGGCAGGAATTGCCCATTGGTGGGGACCACGCTTGTGTCGGGGCAAGGAGTCGCGGTGGCCTTCCCAGCCCACTGGCACAAAGGGAGCCGGTGAGCTCCTCCACGTGGATTGGCGGCATGCAGAGCACTCAGAGCAGGGTTGGGGGCCCTTCTGGTGCACAGTCAGCATGGTAACTTCCAGAGCTTACCAACCCAAGGAGAGGGTAGCTGCCGCCTGCTGAGCCGGGGGCAGGCCACCACCCGTCGAGCTGGGAGTGAGGCAGAATGACCACCTACTGAGCCAGGAGCGAAGCCGCCGCTTGCTGAGACAGGAGCTGGGGGAGAGCTGCTGCTCACTGAGCTGGGAGCGGAGCCACCACCTGCCAAGCTGGGAGGAGAACCACGGCTTGCTGAGCTGGGAGCATGGGGGGAGTTGCCACTCGGTGAACCAGGGATAGGGATGCCGCCTGCCGAGCTGGGAGTGAAGTGGAGCTGCCACCCACCAAGCCGGGAGTGGAGCCTGAGTAACACAACCAGAGGAAAGTAGATCTGGGGATGGGAGCCAAGCAGTAGGGTTATATCCTCTGAGAGAAGTACCAGTAGGTGGGGTACAGGGAGGAATTCAATTTGTTACAGTATTTATTTTTATATATATATATATATATATATATATATATATATATATAATTCCTCTGACATGAGAATGTTCATGAAAGAATTAAAAGGATTACTAGAAGACCCTATTGGACTAGCGGAACAGTTAGACCAGTTTAAGGGAGCATTTACAAGGACCTCCTGGGGAGGTAAAAATGCCCACAGTGCCCCTTAATTGGGACCACAGCAGCACCAGAGGAAGGCAAGACATGGAGGAATATAGAACATTAATTATAAGAAGTATCAAGGAAGCAGCTCCATGGAATCAGAATGCTTGTAAAGCTTTTAATGAGCAGTGAAAGAGGGAAGAAACCCCAACAGAGTGACTAGAAAGGTTGAGAAAAAATATGAAGCAATATTCAGGGGTTGACCCTGATACAGTGGCCGGACAGATCTTGCTAAAGATAAATTTTTTCACTGACGCTTGGCCAGATATATGGATAAAATTAGAAAAGTCAGATGGTCGGCAAGAAGGGAGATCAGAAGATTTTTTAAAATAGGCACAGAAGGTGTAGGTCAAGAGAGATGAAGAGAAGGCCAAGGCAAAGGCCAGGGTAATGGTAACTGCCATTAAGGAAGGAAACCAAAAGATAAAGAACAACCCATGTAAGGAAGGGAGACCCTGAATGTAAGAAGATAGACGGAGGGGGGATGCAGCTCCTTGGGACCAGACACAAAAAGGAGAATTTGGGAAATGGTGGAACCTAGGACCAGTTTGCTTTTACTGTAAAGGGAGTGAACATATCAGGAAAAATTGCCCCCAAAAAAGAAAGGGACCCAAGGGTCTGTGAGACTGAGGAAAAAGAAGAAGCAGAAGACTAGGGGTGTCAGAGGCTTTACTTCCTGGGGACAGAATACCATCAAGAGCCCTTAATAACTTTAAAAATATGTCCCAAGGAGGAAGAATTTGAATTCTTAGTAGACACAGGGTTTTGCATTCTGCCGTAGCAAGGGGCGCAACAAGTCCCCCAGGCCCTGGAGTCTCAGACCTCAGGCAGCCACCAATGACCAACAGGGAAAGGAAGGCAACAGGACAGTTCTTGGTTTAGCAAAAGCCGGGATCCTTCATTGTGCCAGGGGCCAAGGCAGGAAACAAGGGGGTAGGGTCATGGCTTTTATACGACAGGGTAGGGCTGGAGTTTAGGGTCGGGGTCCAATAGCAGGAGGAACAGGAGTCTGCAAAAGGGTGGATTGAGGAGGACAAACAATGAAAAAAACTAAGGCAGGGACATTGCAGTAGAATTTAAACCACTGAGGGTACAGAAAAGGAAGAACATTCTGAGGCCATTCCTTATATGACCAGATGGGGTGGAGTGTCCTTTCCTGGGCTTGCGGGGACATGCCCCACAGGGTGGAGGAGTGGAATCTTCTTTAAGTCGTGCCCCTCACCCAATGCTGTTTGTTTGGGTAGAATCCCCACCTCTTGGGGTGGGGCCACTCCATAATGGGGGCTGAATGAACTTGAGTTTGTAAAATTTCAAATGGGTGTAAAAAAGGTCAAGATACCATGCAAGTAGTAGGTGCAAAAGGGGAAGGTTTTAAACCATCAGTTATAAAGCAAGTAAAGTTTGAAGAGACAAATAAAAGAGGAATTGGAGATGTTTTATTAGTTCTAGAAGCAGGGTGCAATTTATTAGGACAGGATTTACAGGTGCAATTGGACATTGGAGTACTCCCAGAGGAAGGGAAAATGGTAGTTAACATTCTCCAACTGAGACAAGAAGATGAGGAGAAAATTCATAAAATGGCATGGGCAAAACCAAAAAAACTGAGATAAATTGAATGTGAAAACTAGTAATAAAAATAGTTAATGAAAACCATCCAGTTTGGTTATGACAATACCCACTCTCCCTGGAAGGAAGAAGAGGATTGAAGCTGGTGATCCAGGAGGATCCACTTGAAGAGGGGACCTTAGAACCATGTATGTCACCCCATAATACACCGATCTTACCAGTAAAGAAGTCAGATGGAACTTACAGTCTTTTCCAAGACTTGAGAGAAGTGAATAAAAGAACAGTGAATGAATACCCACTATGCCTAACCCCTATACACTACTGAGTAATATCCCCCCAGCACACCAGTGGTTTAGTGTGATAGACCTAAAAGATGCATTTTTGGGCTTGCCCATTAGGAGAGGAAAGTAGAGATATATTTCCCTTAGAATGGGAGGACTCCAATTCAGGAAGAAAGCAACATCTTGGTAGACTAGGTTACCCCGGGGATTTTACGAATTCCCAAACCTATTTGGTCAAGCACTAGAAGTACTAAAACTTTTTTCCATCAAACCTGAGATAAAACTTATTCAATATGTAGATGATTTGCTTCTCTCAGGACAGAAGAAAAAGAAGACCAGAAATCCACCATAGCATTGTTAAATATTCTGGGAGACCAAGGACTTTGGGTATCATAAGAGAAACTCCAATTTGTAAAGTGTGAAGTAAAATACCTAGGACATGTGATTTGTCAAGGGAGCCAGTGACTGAACCCTCAAAGAATTACAAGGATAGTCTCACTTCCATGTCCAAAACCCAAGAGGGAGGTTAGAAGGTTTTTAAGCTTGTTGGGATATTGTAAGCTATGGACTGAAGGATACACTCAGGCCATCAAGTTCTTGTATGAAAAGTTAGTCGAAGAAGAGATTAGGTGGGAAAAAGAAGATAAGCAAAAGTTAAATTTAGGTTAAATTAAACATTAAATTGAAAATTTAAAACAAAAATTAGTGCACTGGCACTAAGTCTTCCTGCCTTAGACAAACCTTTCTATCTGTTTGTAGATATAGAAGAAGGGGTAGCACACAGAGTATTAGCCCAGGATTGGGGAGGATCCAGGAAACCAGTGGCCTGTTTATCAAAACTGCTAGACCCTGTCAGCTGGGAGTGGCCAACCTGCATTCAAACAGTGGCAGTGACTGCCCTACTCATAGAAGAAAGAAAGAAATTAACCTTTGGGGAAAAATTTTAAATATACACCCCACACTCAGAAGTATCCTAAATCAAAAGGCTGAGAAATGGCTCACTGATTCCCAAGAGTTGAAGTATGAGGCCATGTTAATAGATAATGATTTAGAACTAGTCATGAGTAACCAACTCAACCCTCCCCAGTTTTTGTATGGAGAACCAGATGAGGGACTAGTACATAATTGTCTAGAGGTTATAAACTATCAAACTAAAGTAAGAGAAGACCTAACAGATCAACCACTCCAAGGAGGAAAACAATTCTATATTTATGGATTTTCAAGGGTAATCCTGGGGCACCTGGATAGTAGATGAAGAGTTAGTGGCCATAGAAAAGGAAAAGTTACCTTCCAACTGGCCAGCCCAAACATGTGAGTTATATGTCCTAAAATGAGCTCTGGAAATATTAACACAGAAAAAAGGAACAATATATACACCCTCAAAATATGCTTTTGGAGTAGTGCATACCTTTGGAAAAATTTGGGAAAAGAGGGGGCTAATAAATTCAAAGGGAAAGGGACTGTCTCATTAAAAGCTTTTTTTGGAGGTATTAGAAACCTTACAATTGACAGAAGTGACAATAGTATATGTTAAAGGACATCAAAAAGGGGTGACTCAAGAGGCATGAGGGAACAATTTAGCAGATTTAGAAGCTAAGAATGCAGCCAAATCAGGGACAGAAAAATTAATGATGGTGTTAACCCCCATAAGAGAAATGCAAGAAGTCTCTGTATTCAGTGAGACAGAAGAGAAAGAACTCCTTAAAATAGGAGCCAAGAAAGATAACAAAGGGAAGTGGAGATTAGCAGATGGGAGACAAGTGTTAAATAATCCCCTTGCCAAGAAAATGCTGGAAGGCAAGCATGGTACAACACATTGGGATACTCAAGCGCTAAGCAATCAGTTTCTAACTGGGGCTGCATAGGAATTTTTGGAATAGCTAAGTAAATAACTGAACAGTGTGTGATGTCAACAAGTGAACAGGAAAGTCATGAGGAAAACACACAGAGGAGGGCAAGAACTAGCCTTATGGCCCTTTCAAAACATCCAAGTAGATTTTACTGAGCTTCCCCAGGTACAATGGTGGAAATTTTTACTAGTGATAGTAGATCACTCGACTCATTAGGTAGAGATGGTACTCACTGTTAAAGCCAATAGCAATATTGTCAGTAAAACACTTCTAGAATCAATCAAACACTTCTAGAATCAATCATTCCTTGATATGGGATGGAGAACAGGATTGATTCAGACCAAGGAACTCATTTCACATCTAAAATATTGAAGAAAGTTGTTCAAGCCCTGGGAGTGAAATGGGAGTTACACACTCCATGGCATCCACAGAGTTCTGGTCATGTTGAGAGGATGAATCAAACTCTTAAAAGAACTCTAGTTAAGCTGATGATTGAAATCCAAATGTCACGGATAAAATGACTCCCTTTAGCCCTGTTAAGAATTAAAACCCAACCCCAGTCAGATCTGGATGTCTCACCCTATGAAATTATATTTGGGTTACCCTTTTTAACCTCACCCCAGAAAGTTGCTACCTATGAGGAAGTGGACGCCAATGCCAAGAAATATGTTATATCTATAGTACAAACCTTAGAAGGGCTAAGACATAGAGGGACAATTTCTCAAACTACCACCCTGGATTCCAGAATCCATAATATTAATCCTGGGGATTGGGTAATGATAAAGTCATGGAGAGATCAGCCTCTAACTCGTCAGTGGGAAGGTCCCTTTCAGGTACTGCTCACTGAATTGGCTGTGTGAACTGCAGAGAAGGGATGGACTCATGCCAACAGACTTAAAGGCCCAGTAGAAGAAACCAAAGAATGGACTGTAACATCCAGATTGGGTGAGACAAGATTGACTCTCAAGCAGAGACCGAGAGACAACCAGAGAAACAGCAAGACATCCAAAAAGTAGAGTCAAGCTTCCACCAGCCAGCTCAAGGACTGTTTTCCTGTTTTAATAGATGGTAATTACAAGCATCTGTTGAGAGGAAGTAAACAAGGAACTGTAAGAGGTATTGGGGCAGTTTCCTAAAGAACCACAAATAAAGTAAAGCAACCAATAGAGGGCAAGACCAGGTTGGCCCCTTTGTTCGACACCAAGAAGATACAATAGCTCTGCTGTGGATAGCAACCCCATAGGCATGGTAAGGTGGGGGCAAAAGGCCATAGCGGACCTCTATTATTCCTCAATTGTCTTTTAATACAACAGGGACTAGATGGCGAGACCAAGTTGGCCTCTCTACTTACCACTAAGATACACCTACTAAGGAGAGCAATCCCATAGGCACAGTAGATGATGGTAAAAACCATACCAGACCTCTGTGATGCCCTTTTGTCCACTCCAAATTTGAGAACTCTTTTTATGAGACCTGAGACCTTTTTTATTCCTGTTCCCACTGTCCTTGTCCATATCAGATGCTAGTATGACATTCAAGAGAGAGAGAAAAATTTTTGTTCAAGCCAAATGACTTATAGAAAAAGAAAAGGGGGGGGTAGTTATAGATGAATAAGGCAATGGTTGACTCTCACAATTAAGGGGTGAATATAACATATATGTTAAGAGAAGTTTTGTAGATGTATAATTATGTTTCCCCTCCCTTTTGCATTGTTATTGCAGGATGGCCTTAGTACTTGGGGTATTTGGGAGGGTTGGCTTGTTACTATGGCAACACATGACCTCCAATCAAGATGTAAGAAAGTGATCTCCACCACTAGACAGCAAAGAAGGAGTTGATTAACAAGACTTTGGGAGGGGCTAGAGGTATAAAAGGTGGAGCATGCATTTTGTAGACAAGTACATGGTGGTTGAATCCTTTGCTTTTGGCACTGTATTTTTCCTTATTCAGTCTTCTGTTGTATTTTGATAAGGTCTTAATAAGGTTTTAAAATTTTAAAAAGTGAGCTTGTTTCTCACACCGCAATACTTTATCCAGCTCTCCACAGACACTACTCTCATGGTTTGTCCAGGTTACCTCCAGGAGATCTAGCTCTTATGTAACTTTGCTCAGAGCTGTCCTGCTCTCTGTCATCTGTCTTGCCCAGTCCCCCAAACCAGGGATCCACAAACATTCCTCTCAGCTTTTAGACTCTTGTCTTTAGACAGTTTCATAGTCTGAGATCGAACCTGCTAAAACACACCTTATTTTTCTTATAGACTTTGTACAAGAGAAGGGTGCTGCCAATAAATTAACCAACTCTACTTGGAAGTGGTAAAGTTATTAAAGGAAAATCTTGTTACTTTTGAATCAGCTTCCACCTTTCCAGGCCACACAAGCTTTCCATGGATGCCTGAATGGACCTCAAGATAAAAAAGAGGTCTCTGTCTGGCCAAAGGAAGCTGTCTGTACAAAGTCAGGCACTGTACTTTGTTTCCATGCTATCTTAGAACAGAAATAAAAATAAGGGAATTTATCAGATGGTTATGTATGTATACATATATAAATACAAAATATTTATTAGATTCTGAGTTCAGTTTACTGAAGACATTTGTACAGAAGGAGAGAACACACTGCTATTTTGATTCTTTCAGCATTGTGTCGCAGACCATAAAACACCTGCTTAATTGCTAACACAGTAGGTTAGGATACTCAAAGACCCATCCTCCTACCTGTTCCTAGAATATAATGCTTGACTCAATTTTGAAATATCCAGCTAGATTGCAATAGTGACATTAAATCCAATAAATTAAAAAACGCTAGGAGACCCTACATAATATAGAGAATCTGTTTGTCAAGGAACTTCAAGAAAAACAGTCCCATTCTTCAACCTCCCTACAGCAGACTTAACTCATCACATGATTTAGCCTTTCCTCAAATGTCTGTGAAGAAAAAAACATAGTAGTTTTCTGAAGGCTGTGAAAATCTGAAGCAGTCAACAGAGACTCTTCAGAGGAAGTGTAGTCTGAGATGTTTACATTATGAAATGACAAATTCATCTGGAACACAACTCCACCAAAATTCAGCAGGTGACAAGAAGGTCTCTTGAGCCATAAGCCTGCACTTCAAATGTGGACAAAAACCATCCAACTCAATAAATTGTTGCATGGATTCAATTATTTCAGAAGCAGTGAGGTATGTAGGTGCCACTACTTTCTGTCTCTCACTCCCAATACAGCCACTTGAAAGACTACTGGCATTGCTTGAAAGTCTCTGGTTCCAGTGGAGTACGGTGGCAGCTATAAATGGTGATGCTGCCATAGCCCTATATGCTCACTCTGTATATGACTGAGGCTTTCAATCTGACAATTGCCATCACCCTCCACAGTCTGCCCTTCCAGTGCTGAGCTGCAGCAGCATTTGAGGTGGAAGGAGCAGGAAGTAGAGGCTAAAGTGTGCATCTGTAATTCTCTTAGCATGCTGTTTGTGAAGCATTAGGAGACTGAAAGAGTGTCATGGGGCAGCCTGTGCAGTGTTTGTATGTGTGAGGTTGTTATTAAAGGGGAAACAAAGTGGAAAGAAAAATAATTCTCCTTTCATTTGTATTGCAAAATTCTGGTAGGTTTTTTCCTTAAGATCTAAAGTTCAAGCCAAATGGTAGACCTGAAAATAAAGGAAACATACTTGTTTTAAATTAAAAGTACTGCTTCTTGTTAGCTTTCTATATTTCAACATGCTATAGAGATTGCAAATGCCTCCCATGGTTATCAACCTGAAGCAAATTTATATTGCAAAATAAAATATAAGAAGGCAGAAGGAAGAGGAGGAGAAGGAAGCCTCAAAATATTACATCATTTGCTGAATCCTGTGGACCCTCCCTGCAGCTGTCATCAACATTTGCCAGGCGAGCTGACTCAGTGTACTCAGAAATTCACATGCAAATATGGAACATGAGGCATTGTCTCATCTTTAAGCTGGTGCTCAAAGAATGAGCTCAAAATAATGTGCCTGGCCTTATATGCACACATTAGAAAGTACAGATCAGATCGCTTGATAAGACAGTTGATCTTGTTTTTGGACAAGGACTCATAATCTCATGGGTCCCTCAAAAAATGGGCTGTAGGGTAGCAATCAGGATTTTGGTATCACAGACTGTTACCGCAAAGAATAGCGCATAGTGTAGTAATGCAGATTAGGCAATCATCAAAATGTAAATGAACTCTTCTAAGAGAATAATTTCCGTAGAGTCTCATAGTAAGACTAAAATCATTGATGAGGCCAGGAGCATAACAAAGAAGCTTCACAACAGGACAGGAACAGACATCTAGAAATCACAACCATCTTTTATAAAATACAGTATTAGAAGCAGGAAAGTTTGATCACAAGCACATAAATCAGTGATTACAGGAGCTTTGTAATGGTTGGTTTTGGGTGGAAAAAAGGGGAGAAGGGAAGTAGCAATGAAGAACCACAGCCTGTTCTGTATACCAAAACAATGCCATCCTTAGAGCCTCTGTGTTTTGTAATCACCCTGCAAACTCTCTCAGCACAGGGGTTTTAAAATATTTGTTCAAGTTGATTTGGCATACATCTGCCTCATTCGTTTATGCAGAAAATAACTGGACATACTGCTTTCTGACTTATAGCAGACACAAAAACATACTGAAAGGAGGAGAATAGGTGAAATTTCCTTCTCGCTTGGCAGGATTTGTGAGACAAATGGTAGGCACAAGGTTGGTTCCACCAAAAAAGACCCTAAAACTAGACTTTGTATACTAGTAAGCTAAGGTCAAGCTCCTGTCATCAGATCCTGTGTCATAACCTGTTCTTACAGGGCGCAGAAGGCTTGTACACACTCTATGTTCAGCCTCAGTGGCCAACAGGGCAGGAGGGCTGCAAGCTTGGACCCCAGCACCTAGCACCTGTGCAACTCGAGGTGTGTTCCTTCAGGCACCCAGCAGTGTGAATGTCAAGATACTCATCGTAACAGAGGCTGACATTATTCTCTGCATTTTTAACAAGGTACTTGTGAAGTATTATAAGTGATACAGTGTGAAGGCCCATGAGCCTACTGGGGAGAGGGGGATGGTAATGCCCTGGAGGGATGCAAGTTAGGCTCTGGGTATTCCTCACAGCTCAGGGTGAGGAAAGAAGCTTCCCCCATGGTGCTCTGCAACACTATGTTAATTTGTCCCAGTTCTGTCCTTCCCATTGGCCCACTGGCCCTCCCTTCCCCTTTTACCCTTATATGTTCACATTCTAGGGAGTTTTCCTTTCCCCGTTTTGCCATTGGTTTGTGTAACCCTGCCCATCTACCCAGGCATTCCCTATTGGTCCCTTCCCTGTGTACCACCCCTGAGCCCTCAGACCATAGGATCCCTAATGCTCTTCTCCACCCCCTCTTTTCCTGTATTTATACCCTGGACCCTCCTTTCTCTTTGTCTTTGGCACCTGGACTCCTTCAGTGTCGCCTGCAATAAAGCAGGTTGGAACTCCATGCCTGGACATTCCTGTATCTTCACTGCTGAGCTGCTGCATGTGTATGTGTGCACTGGTGCTCTCGTGGCTCCTACCTTTTGGCACAAGACACTCCAAGGGAAGGTTGTGCCTATCACCACCAAGGACTGCAACAATGCAGCTGCTTTTATATTAATACAGAATTATGAAGAGTTAATGAGGATTGGTGTCATGTCAGACATTTCAAGAATCATCCACTTTTTTCAAAATGTCAACCTGGTGCTGTAGAGGGAAAGCCTATGAAAGCCTATTGTGCAAAACACATAGACAACCCTGGCTCTAGTTGCAGTTTATTGTGAGCAACTGTACTACAGAATCACAGAGCAAGCCAGATTGAGCTGTAAAAACCAACATCCAGTTTAATCTCACTAAGTTCTATTTTGAAAAGCAGTTTGTTTGAAGTTGACTTCATTTCATTTAAAGCCAACAGACTCTGAAATCACCAAGGTTATGTCAAATACCTCACCTGATATATTTTGTGCATGCATTCATTGCCCCAAATTGAGTCTCTTAAGTTTTTTTTTCACATAAAAAAAAAAAAGCCAAACCACCAAATTTTTGAAAATTGTGAGAAGGTTATATAGTACAACTGAGGTCACAAATACATCTGTGTCCTGGTGGGTAAATTTGGGAGAGAACCCCCAGAGGGGTTCCTCTAGGAAGCAGGTTCAATCTGCCCCTCCCCATAACCGATTCGGGGAAAAAAAAATACCTCCTTGGAGAAAAGTGGAAAAAACTGGTTATTAAACAAGAAAATCTAAACAATATTAAACAATAAAACTTCTTGCCACTCCAAAAGAGAGACAAACTCAGAAAAAAATCCCTCACCCTGGGCTGCAGCTCGGCTCACTCAGTCTCTTATCAGTCCCTCTGGTGCTGGAAGTGCCACGGCTGAGGCCTGGCCCGCTGGGCCACAGGTGTGCTCTGCCGGTGCTCTTCTTGGTGTTCAGTCCAGAGCAGGTTCGAGCAGGTCCAAAGAAAAAGGAAAAAAAATCACAGTCCACGGAACTTCTTTGCCTCAGCTAGCTAAATCTAACCAAAAGCAAAGGAGAGCTCTATCTCGCTGTCTGTCCATCTGCAGACAACACAGTCCAGCAGCAGGAATGTGGAGGAGTGAGTGCTGTTTCTGAAAACAAACTGCGCTTCTTCTCCCCCCCTTTCATTCCTGGAACAAGTCTTAAAGGTGCAAGACTTATTATTCAGCATAAACAGAACAGACAATTGGGGATTAAAGCATCATACAGTCAACCCAGGACAATCTGTCATTTTCTCAGAGTTTGGAACACAGCAAATTCAAGAAAACTCATACAAATTCAGTTTATGGAGAAAAATGGAACTGAGACATTCTTATGGCTGAGAAAATTAATGAAAAATTAGCAGCATCTCTAAGTATAATGTAAAAATATTTCTAACATAATAGCTGTACATTATGCCTACTAAATATGGCTATAAACCTAAATATATATTTAAAACAATAGACAGATATAAATACTGGTGTTCAGCCTCTGAAATCTCAAATTTAAAAAAAAAGAAGGAAATTAAGCCAATAAATCCAACATTAGTAGGTGCAATAACAAAGTTGTTCTATTTTACTTCTTATGCTTTTTACACCAAATGTAGTACAGCTGTTACTGTCATACTATTAAAGTAACTATTCCTTCCCCCTCTTCCTGGCACTTAAATATCATATATATACTCAGAAATTATTTCTATATCTAAAAACACTAAATATATATTTCATATACACTTACATAAATATATATAACATGATATACTCACTGTGGTGTATTTTATAGCTATGTAGCTCTGTTAAGGTAGTTACTGATGTCACTATATGTCTAGATGAGAAAAACAACCTGGACTCCAATTAATCATGTAAGATGCTGGAAGCAAACTACTAGCATTGCAGCAGCACTGGTGAGATTCAAAACTGACTGAACCATCACTGACCTTACGAAAAAAATTTAAGAAAGCAAGTAATTTATTGCTCTTTTTACATGCACACATGCTGATCCCTGTCTCATTGTGATGAACAAAAACTGATACCACACAGGATTTGAAGGCAACAATTCTACAACTCCAGTTCACATCAAGAAATATTGAAGATATTCTCGTTCAATTCCACAGCCATTTAAACCACCCAAAATCTGCTTTGGTGAACTTTGTGCAGTCATCCCAAACTATGCTTCAATTGCTCATCGTAGGCTCAACCTAGGCTTTAAATTATCATGGAACTCACTATTCACACCAGCATCTGTGGGGAAAGAGATGTTAAAAACCAGTGTGCTTGAATTACGACACAGATACCTATAGATCTGTACCTATAGATATTGACACAGAATATAGATATATAAATATAATTGAGAATTACCATCATAAGGATGATTTTTCTCTTCTTGCAGAACTGCATCATATACTGTTTTAGTCAGACGTCAATAGTACCCTGCTCAAGCTCAAACAGAAATTATCTAAACTCTTTCAGATTCCTGCTCTCAAAAAAAGAAAAAAGGAAAATTAAAAAAAAAGGAGTTATGTATAGCAGCAAGGGTGTGAAAAGCTGGTATGTTTCCATTGCATTTCAGGTAAACATGTCACAGCAGCAGCTTGAATTAAGCAGTGGCATCCATAGAAAGTATTAGACTTATTCTCTGTCTTTGTGCAAATGTTAAGCAGAAAACATGGACTGAAAATACAGTGACATTTTAAAATAAATGTTTTTAATTCATTTCTTCAGGATTTTATCTGGGTAGCATTTAGTTAAAATGATGCTTAAATAGTGCTTTTCAAAACTGTTCAGGGTTGACATAATTCTACTCCCAAGTAAAAATCAGTAGGAGTTTTACTGCTCACTTCTACAGAATATGAGCCAATGCTGAACAATTCTGAAAATAGTTTTCCATCTGTATATCTATGTAAATGAATAGGGACTGTTAGTAGAAATAGGAACAGAAAAGATCAGGCTTTTAATTTTAAAAGGTGGAGTTAAATATAGTTACTATACTAGAAAACAAAAACACAAGAAAATCTCAGACAAACTTTAATACTTTTTGCTTTCATTTATGGCAGGAATGGATAGAAAACAGCTCCATTGCCTCAGGTGACACAGCTCCAGGTTTTCTAAGGTCATTAGACACCACCAACTCCTTAGTAATGGCATTTCATGCTTCTAGTGGGCTGATGAGGACAGAGCCATATCTGAGTTAGTCCCAGGCGGTCCACCACCGCTAAAAGAAATAAATGTATCAGCCAACACCATCAAAAACATAATTTTCTAAATTTAGTAGAAGTAGAAATCTACTTCTCATTTTCCCTAAGAAGACCTTTTCTTCTCCCATTAAAGTTGGTCCTTTCTTTGAAGAAACAGCCCTTTGTGACAAGCAAACATCTGTTGGTTCTGAACCAGCACAACATTTACATTAATCAATATTTAACACATGAATAATCCTACTGACTACAGGGAGGCTGCTGATGTGCTTCAAACAGCCTTTAGTACTTTGTACGCTCACAACCTGACTACTGCAGAAGCTAGCAAAGTTCATGGCAACATCTGGTAATACTGCTTTTTGGTATTTTAGGCCTGCTCAGTTTTGGTTCCTTTAGGTCTTTCTGACCTGACTGTACTTCCAGAGGCCTTTACTGACTGAAGGGTCATCTGGCATTCTTGCTCCATTGCACACCCCTATGGACAAGAGATCTAGTGGGCTAGAAGACAAGCTGATATAAAAGGCCAGGAGCCTTATCAGCTGCAAATTTAGCTCTTGAAGTCTTGAAGGCTCAGTTCTGAGCAGCAGTGAAGTGTGGGAAGAAGGACTTATGTGACACTGCTCTTGGTAAGTAGGTAGAAGTTTATTCAAAGTCATTAAAGTCTAGTATGTTTTAAAACTTTTTTTTTTATTAGAGGTTTGAAATCTTGGATGTATTTTGTTATATTATCCAATTCAGATTTAAGTACATCCTTTACCGATTTGCCAACCAAAGTTGGCACCTCCAGTGTTAATTGATTTTTCTCCTTTTCTTTAAATAGGTCTTTTTAAAAATCAGGAAGTCAAGAAAAGAGGAACTAGAACTAACAACATGATAAGCTTATCTTCCCATGGCAGTCAGAACTTGATGATCGCACCTTCTGAGCATCTTGGGCTGTACTTATGTTCTCAGAAAATCAGTAAAGCTTATTAAAAAACCTAGGTCTTCAGAATGGAGCTAGTTTTGTAATGGGTGGTTTAGTTTTTTACATGTTGTAAAAAAAACATGTAAAAAAGAAAAAGAGAGCCAATAATGCTGTCAGCTTATTGCTAGTAATTCATATCTAATACCAAAGTACAAAAAGCCTCACATCTGGTCCTTCATGTGGAATATTTTTCCCCAGTCTAAAGTTGACTTAAGTCAGATTGAAACTATCCTAGTTGAAACTCCAGAACGGACAACTTCCTCCAATGATAAGGAAATATGAGAGTGAGATAAGAATATTGACGCAGTTTTAAGGCTGACTTTCCACAGAATATTTTGTCAAGTTCAAGAACTTGTCCTTGAACCCAATATATCTTAAAAGTTACCTCAGTGCTCCTCAATGTTGGAGTAGAACTGTGGTCCTGCATTCTTCTCAGAGCATTCTGCTACATGAGTACCCCTGTGTTTAGGCAGGAGACACAGATCTCAGGGGCTGCTCTGAATTTGTTAATGGAGATTTTTCAGAGAATGATAGGACTTTATTCCAAGTGCAAGGAGAATTTCTTTTACTCTGACTTCATTACTGTATAGCAAGCAGTAGCTCATTCACACACAAAAATCATTCCTAAAATCCCCACAGTTTGCAGCTTGCAGAAATGATGACATTTTGTGTTTGCCATTTATTTAAAGGAAAATAGTATAAAAGCACAGCAGACAAGAAGAAAAAGGCATCTTTCAGTAAAGGTTTCTTGTTTCCTCTCAGAAGTGGAATAAGAAGTGTATGCATTTACTGACCTTTGATGACTAGGAAGTAGTGCTATGTAAACCTCTCCATCACAAATCAAATAGTTTATTGATGCCTGTCATTTCTGGCCATATCGTCAATGGCTTTTCAATCTTTTTCTGGACATTCTTTCCTAATGTCTCCTATAATGTGCAGTAAGTTATGAGCAGAGATAGGAACTACTGCGTAACTAGATCTACAATACAATCTGTTACTGTGTCAGGATGAAATTTAACAGAAGCTCTGCGCTTTCAATGTCTTGCCAAAAACTACAAATTAAGTAAATTGTGTTAGGAATGAAGTCATGAAGTCATCCTGCATACAATATAATAATTGAAAGTGGCTGATTACATTTTGTACTATGAAGACCTGTGTGTCATTATAGCAGGAGATTCAAGATCTTTTTTTAAAATAATAGAAAAACCAACCCAACCCTATCTGAAATATTGACATCTAAATATAGTTTTTCAAGTAAGAAAATTTTGGGGTATATCTTTATAGGCTCAGGTCCACATGAATCCCAATATTCAAAAAGAAAAGGAGTTTATGAACCTGATTAAACATTTCCTTTTCCAGAACACTATATATGAAGACCATCTTGTACCAAAATTTCCTTAAAAAAAAAAAAAAACAACAAAAACACAAAGCCCAAAACCCCCAAAATAACCACATAAGACAACATAAATACAAGTGAAATACCCACTACCAAAAGTTGCCCAAGCACATACAGAGAGGTAAAGAAAGATAATGTTGGCACAAGCCAGTAAATATCACAGAAAGATATGACAGATTCATGCCAATAAATTGGTAGCAACAAATGAGTTTTATGGGGCCTGGCAGTTCTGTTGACACAGACATTTTCACAGCCATAACAAACTGAAGATATTATCTCTCACTGTTATTGAGATATCATGATTTAGCATGATTCTATTTTTTTCTTTAGGACAGAGTGAGTTCACAGTGAAGCAAGTGCTGTGCTGTGCTGTGCTAAATAACAGAAGAAAACAGAGAAACAGAAACAAGCCAAGAAGAGTGAATATGTTTCACAACTAATGAATCTTTTGAAATCAGTGCTTTGAATATCTTCCCACCTTCAGTCAGTTGGATCTAACTTTGGAAGTAATATTTTGCTAGGATGATAAAAGCTGGACATGTAAAAATAAAGCAAAACAAGCACAGTTCACAAAAATAATGAGGTTTTGTTAATACTAGTGAAAATGCCAATATAAAGCACTGTGGAATAACTTTGTTTTGCCACTTTTGGCATTTGTAGCATCATTCAAAGATACACTGCAACATTTCTGGTTGTTGAGACACCACAGAGCAAACCATCACCAGTAATTTTGGTGTGGAAGACTGAAGGAAAATAGGAGATCACCAAGTCTATCAAAAGAATATAATCTCAGGGTTTTGAGCCAGGAAAGCATATAAGAAAGTGCATAACTCCATGCACTTGAATAAACCCACTGAAAAGAACAGCATCTGCTCACAATCTGTGAGGAACCAATTTAATTTTGAAATAATAATGCTCAACATTGTTTAGTTTTATTTCTTGAACTGTCAGTTATGAAGCTGGCATTTGATTTTGGATGGAAAAGTACCAGACAGGCTGCACATGCCTTGGCAGTAGCAGCACATGGCAGCACCTGCACAGAGAAGGGCTCTGTAGCTAGGCAACCCCAGTAGGAAGTAGAGAAGGGTTCTTTATCTAGGCTGATTGTACTGGCAGCCTATCAGAGGGAAGATTTCCTCCTCAAATAGACTCTAAGCTACTTCCCCTGGAGGCGTGGTAACTCCTGCTGCTGGGGAAAAACTGTCCAGATTATCTAATAATCTTTCTTGGGCAAGCAAAGCATGGGAGGAACTATGGGGTCAGAAGAGTGCTGTTAGCTCCTGGAGTTCTCTGTCTGCCTGCTTGATGTCTCTGCTGGCTCCTGCTCCCCTGCCTGTCTGAGGTCCCTGCTGCCCTCTAAACTTGAGTACCTGTTCTGCCTCGCCTTGTTTTCACAAATCCTTCTCTCCCAGCCTTTGCTCCTGCTGCACCTTCTCTGTCCACTGTCCTGCTCGCCTATCCACGTCCCTAACACCACTGCTGTCCCCCGATCCCACAGCAGCCTGCCACGATCCCTCCACGATTCTGCCACCTTCCCTGCCACATCTCCTGCTGGAGCTCTGACTCTTTGAGCATCCTGCTGCTTGTTGATGCAGGAGACACACCACTGGCTGACTGTTGAACTCGCATCTCCTTTTCAATCCTCCTCCACTAGGGCCACTTATTTTCTCCATCAATAAACGGTTAACAGATACAATATTGACCTCATTTGCGTCTTATTTCGCACCAGGCATCCATTTAAAAGAATGCCTCACAATGCCCAATAGCAGAACATGGCACTATCCCTGAGCAATGAAACAGTGAGCTTTGCTGGCCTTAGTAAGACTGAATGTAGGAGGAGAAGCAGTTAAATTCCCTTTCTCCTCTCCAAGCTTGTAAAAATGCAACTGTTTTAATAAATGTTTCCCAAGCTCCTACAGCTAATGTACATTTTTAATGTTACAAATGTAACATTAAAAAAAATTATAAGGAACTCTCTCCTGATTAGAATGTTTTAAGTTGCATAGCTTACCAAGATATTGTATGTATTCAGATCAGCAGCATGAATGGAGTGATCCTGCAGAGCAATCAGCATCAATTCAAAATCCAGCTGAAAATTTGTAAGTTACTGTCCTGACAAACAGAAGTTGTGGGTGTGTGATAAATGAATATGATTCGTGCTAACAATTGTAACTATATCGATATTTTAGAAAACACTTGTTAAAAGTAATAGAGGAAAAGGATATGTAATTAGTGTCATGAAACAGATGTTCTCAGATGCTCATGAGAGAATAGGATACAGGATGTAGTTTGAGATAAGTAAAATCCCAAAATGGAATAGGCCTCGGGATAATTAAATAATCAGCCTTGAAACTGACAAAATTGGGGTGATTCCAGTTACCTATGAAATAATAAGGCTTATTTTTGGACTATAATACTGGCTTCTATAACACAAGACTTGGGGCACATGTGCAACCTGTGGGGTTGTTCAAAGGACAGTGACGATGATGAGAGGCTTTCGTCAGAAGTGAGCACCGAAAAGCCAAGAAGACCCCTTAGCAACAAGTGGAGCATGTGCTATGCAGTATAGTGATGTAGATTTCAAGAATCGAAAATAGGAGATTTACAGGAAAATATTGATGAATATGTATTAGCATACAATATATAAGTTGTCTTTGGATTCTTTTGCCTTTTGTACATGAGGCAGAGTGAAAAGCCCTCCCCGTACCCCAATCGATCGGTTTTGCTTATGCTTTATCCGAACCACTGCCAAATTTCTTTTTGTATCTGCTTGATTATATTTGATTGTATTATTTTATATAAAATTGCTGCTCAATTAAAATTGCTGCTAAATTTTAATTTTGTGGTTTATTAAATTAGACATATAGGACCTCATTCATAAGAGGTGGAAGTTCCTTTATCCAGTCTGGTCATAGATCTGTGTCTATTTGGCAAATACTTACTTGAGGCAACACCACCTGTACTATAAACTCTGCTGTGGTTGAGGGTTGAAGTGGAAAATTATCTTTTAGGATATTCTAGAAATGCACTGTTCCTGTTAGTGAATGATAAATATTTCTAGAGGATGTTAATGTTTTATAATGATTATGGTCCAGGACCAGAATGGCACACTTAATGAATTGCTGACTTCAGAGTACATCAGAAGTCCAATATTCAGAATGAGAATCTCTGGATTTCAGTTTTTATCTTATTTTTTTTCTGTTGTTCTTGTTGTTGTTTGTTTGTTTTGTTGGGTTTTGTTTTCTTGTGGTTTGTTGCTTGTTTTTTTAAGGTTACAAGGGACTGTGGTAGAGTTGTGGAATCTATTGGAGGCTTATGAATGGTAGGGATGCATTTTACTCCATCAGATTTTTATATGCATTTTTTTGAAGGTGATTATTAATTTTCTGCTTCCAGAAGAAATTACTCAATTAACAAAAACCCAACCTGAGCATATAAATCATTTCTTAAGGAAAAGAACACCCCCCCCACCTCCAACTTGTGCTTCTTAAAAAAATGTATATATGGTAAAACAGGAAATGAAAAATAAATAGCCATGTAAGTAACCTGGTCTAATGGAAGGTGTCCCTGCCCGTGGCAGGGAGGTCGGAACTTAATGGTCTTTAAGGTCCCTTCCCAAACCATTCTGTGATCTATGATGAGAAGTATTGGTGGTTTCCTGGCAGTAGCCATCAAGGACAATATGATTCTTCAAAATGATGAGAAGTTTACTCTTTCTTTGTGTATAATTTAGATCCTTGGTACACAAATAAGAGGAAATAATTAGAAGTGAGTTGAAATCATAAGGAAGTTGAGAAATTGAAACTGAAATGCAGCTGTAGGAAAGGTACATGAGAGAGGCACGAGAAAGAAATGAGTCAGAAATAATAAAAAATAAATAGCAGGAATATAAGTGGGAATGAAAAAGACAAGGAAAAGGTGGGGTGGATAAACCCAGATGGTATATACAATGAAGTGTCCTCTTAAGGCTTTCCTTTCAGGTCATGGTAGAAGAATTCTGGCAGGAAATTAATTAAATATGTGCTTTTCCACATTTCATTGAAAAAAGAAGCTCCTGCATAATTCTGGCATTCTTTTTAGACACTAAATTTAGTTCAAAAGGTTTTACCTGCCCTTTACTCCCAAAGAGAATACCAGCTGAGAGGAAAAAACCTACCTGGTCTCACCCCAAGCTCTTCATAGTCAGGAAGTGTAGAAGTAAAAGAAATTACTCTTGTCAGGAACACTGAAGGCAGACGATAGGAGGATAAGTGTCTTGTGGACTACTTCCAGTGTTTAAATCGGTAGTTTACAAAACACCAGGTGGCAATGGGTGTCTAGAAATAACTAGCCAATGGGTAAAATGCCAAAGGATTTTTTAATATTATTTTCTCAAAATCATATATTGCTTCAAGAGTAGAATGCAGAATATACAGAATATACCAAACCTCTGTTTTGGTACAGAGGTCCATAGAAAAACAAAGCCCCCAAAAAACCAAAAACAACAAAAAGCAACCAACAAACCAAACAAACCAAACCAACTCCCCCCTCAAAATAAAACCAAATCAAAAAAAAAAAAAAAAAAACCAAAAAAAAAAAAAAAAAACAAAAAAAAAAAAAAAAAAAACAAAAAAAAAACCACCCCAAAACAATTTACCAAGAAAAAATTCCAAACCTGAAACCATTAAAAACAAGCTGGCTGCTACCTTTCTCCTGGACACTGAAAGTTTTTCTTCTCTGTTGCATATAGATAAAACCTTACAAAATAAGAGCCTTGTTACCCATGTAAAATCACGGCTCAGGTCTGCTACTTCAGCTAAGTAGAAAAGGGCTATGGGAAAGTGACTCAGCTGAATTAGAAGTGAAAATCAAGTTATATAACCATTATGTGTGTGGTGTGTGGTGGTTGGATTATGTTTGTTATGTTTTAAAACTATGTATCTGATAAAGGCCTGACTGCTTAAAAAGGCCTGGTTATTGCAATTAAGTAGCTCTCCTTTGCACCTGCCTGGAGACTCTGTGTTGCTCTGCTTTAACATTTGTCACCTGAATGATGGGAGGTAAGATTGTTGTGAGCAGGAGGACTGTGGCCAACAGCGAAGCCCGATGGACCCAGAACACCGGAATACCAGATTGCTAGGAAGAGATGGACTGCAACTCAGCTAGGCAGCCCTTAAATGCCTGAAACCCTCATACTGCAAGCAGAGAGCAGAACTTGGACCCTGCTACAACAACAGAGGACTTTCTTTGCAAACCACAATCCGGTGGAGAGCAAGATGCCAGCAAAGCCTCTTTGGTTAGGTCAGTGGTGTTCACTGGATGAAGAACCATGGGACTGCGACTGTCCTGGGACTGGAGAGGTGTCCCAGTAGCATCGATGTAGCTTGAAGTTATTTCAGCACTTTCTCCACATTGGAGCAACTTTTATTACAGGTGAAAGAACCCTGTAACTCTTTCCTAAATGAGAGAGGCCTTGATGCTAAAAATGCCTGTGTGCAGCTGCAGCAGGGAGTGCTAGAAAAGATACTGGTAACAAACCTGGGCACGGATCCAGGGAATGGATCCACAGAACAAATCCAGTGAATGGATTGATCCTCAGTTTAGCTCATGATGTTATGGCATTAGCAAAGCACCTACAGAGCAGGATGCTTCTTGCCCCTGGAGCAAGACGCTCCTTCCCAGAGCAAAAAGCTCCTCATGGAAACAGGAGCTCCCTCCTGCTGCAGCTGCTCTACAGGCCTCTCTGCACAGTGTCTCCCTGTCCTAGGTTGACTGTATGATGCTTTAATCCCCAATTGTCTGTTCTGTTTATGCTGAATAATAAGTTTTGCACCTTTAAGACTTGTTCCAGGAGTGAAGGCAGGAAGAAGAAGCACGGAGTTTGTTTTCAGAAACAGCACTCACTCCTCCACATTCCTGCTGCTGGACTGTGTTGTTGGCAGACGGACAGACAGCGAGACAGAGCTCTCCTTTACTTTTTAGTTATTTTTAGCTAGCTGAGGCAAAGAAGTTCCCTGGACTGTGGTTTTTCATTTTCTTTGGACCTGCTTGTTATAAATGAAAAATGATCCAGCCAAATTAAAAAAATAAGAAGAATTTATTTTAGCAATAGAGATCTAACTTAGCCAGCCACAAGGAAAAGGACAGTGCCAAGCCCGGGATCGGCGCTGAGTGCAAGACACAGAGATCAGCATCAGCAGAGGTTTCACTCTATGCCCCCACACCACCATCCTGGTACAAGCGATTTTTATAGGGAAAATTTTGCCTGAAGCCAGGATTTTGGCACTCAGTCCTTTGTTTCATTCAAAGTCCCATAAGTTGATGAGATTTCCTTCTCAGCGACAAGGCAGAACAATTTGAAGTCCGGTGTCCCTTAAACTCTTGATGAAATTTACAGGAACAGAGTATTCACATGTATTGGCCCGGGGGGCTGTTCCTGATGTCCATCTCGGGTCGTTCACGAGATGATCAGCGCCTGGGTGTCTCCATATCGCCTCAGATAAGGCCCATCTCCTGGCGAGCCACATCCCCTTGCTTGTAAATCAGGTTTCAACACACACTTAGTTTTGCCTGAGAAGGGGGGGGGCTTCTAATGCCAAAGGGTACATTTTAACAACTATTTAATATTATATATATAATGCAAGAAAATGGCGTGAATTATACCTGTTACATATCACATGCTCAAACCTGCTCTGGACTGAACACCCAGAAAAGCAGCTCACACCTGTGGCCCACCGGACCAGGCCTGGGCCACGGCATTTCCAGGTGGAAGAGACTGATAAGAGACTGAGTGAGCTGAGCTGCAGCCTGAGGGGGGGGATTTTTCTGAGTTTGTCTCTCTTGGAGCAGCAAGAAGTTTCATTGTTTAATATTGTTTAGGTTTTCTTGTTTAATAAACAGTTTTTTCCACTTTTCTCCAAGGAGGTATTTTTTCCAGAACCGGTTGGGGGGAGGGGCCAATTGAATCTGCTTTCTAGAGGAACCCCTTTGGGGGTTCTCTCCCAAATTTGCCCTGAACCAGGACACTCCCACAAAAGTGGCTTTTCAGCAACAACTCCCCCCGCAGCGGCTCTGTTGCCTGCTGCACCCCCTGGTTGCTCAGCTAGAAGCAGTCCCCTTGGCCTCAGTTGGCCCCCTGTGCATAGTCATCCCTCAGACCTGATGGGTCCCTTGCTCCCTTTGAGGCCCCTGGCTGAACCACCAGCTCACAGCATACTGGCAGACTCTGAGAGTTGTCAGCCTTTGATATCTACTCTGGCTCAGCCTATCTTTCCAAACCCAAAACTCTTGTATTGTGTTTATATATCTCTGTAACAGTTCTGTAATGGTTTGCCCCTTCACCCCCCATTTTCTCCCAATGGTTCCACCCCAAGCTTTCCCGCCTTTCCCTCAATGCCAATCTCCCTGAAAATGCTCAGTCATTCCCCTGTCCCCTCCCCTCCCTGGTACCCTGTCCACCACTTGGCTCCCCATCCCGCTCTCCCAGAATCTTCCACCTTGGGCGACGAGTGAGTGGACGAGGGCCAGGGGTCCCTCCCTTGAACTTCCCCCATTGGTTTGTGTGTCTGTCTGTCCCTCTGCCTTCCACTCCCCTGAATCCCCCATTGGGTGGTGGGCATCCCTTCTGCCTGGTTACCGCCCCAGTACTTAAGACAAGTGCGAGAGCCTCAAGGCCACTTTTGGCCACCGGGCAATGGCATTCAGAGCTCACCAGAGCTTGCATTAAACCTGAGACTTTTTTCCCGGCCTTGAGTCAGCTCCCTTATTACCTCCTCGGATGCCGCCTCTCCTCCTTACAAGGCAAACAGTGAAGCGCTTTGTCTTAGTCGCTCCCCATATCTCGTCGAGAAACAGGGGAGTGTCCCCTGCTGCTGGCCATGCCTCGGCCAGGCAGGCAAAGCCAGGGAGCTTCAGGCAGGCATGGTGACACAGAACCATACATCATGGCTCACAATGGATTTATGACCTATCCAGAGTGCTGATGCTACAGCACATTGCTGTCAGAATGCCAAGAAGATGCATTGAAACACGGAGATCTTAGGCTACTCTGTTATCAGAGATCTGCAGAAAATGAATGGGAGAGTTTGTCCTTCAGTTAACAGGTTATGCTGCGTACTCAAATACCAGAGTGAAGACAGGCTAGCCTTGCAATATTTGTGACATAATTACCAGAACTCTGTTGAAACTAACCTTGTCTTTTCAATAAGCTGTGGATTTTGACAGGACTGTTTATTGGAGAGATTCCAGGCTGTCTGTGTGAATGTAGAGTCTTCCTGTATACCGGTAGCATGGCAAGGTCTAAATTCTTGAACAGAAAAGCTGGTATATTGTATGATTGGTAAAACTTGCCAAGTGGGATGTATACTGCCTTTTCAGAAATTTTGATTTCAAAGTCTGATTGCACTGAATTAATATAGATTCTTTGCCCAGTTATAATGATGTTAGCTGTTACTATGAAAATTAGAACTATATATACCTGGTATACCTTGTATACCTGGTAGAATATTTGCAAGTGGATACCCTGAGAGTACCACTTATCACTATGTGGCTAAGGTTTTAGTTTGTGAACAGGTAGGTTAATATTTATAAGATACGGTGCCCCCTTAGAAAATCCAGGAGATCCCTCCTTGGAAATATTTCAGGTGGATATTAACAGAACAGCAATTAACTTTCAAGCCCTCTGTCAGCCCATTGCATGATCACAATAGTTACTGGTAGCAGTCAGCTGGGTCATAAATCAGGCATTCCTTTGTTCACTTGAAAGTGAACCCTGAGCTTTATCTGCAGCAGCTATTTGAGGATTAGATATAATTAACATACAAAACTCCACTGTAAAAACAGACAATTATGCTAGCTTTGCCTGTTCACTTGCCTTTTTACTCCACAGCTTTGATAAGGTAATTTTACTGTGAATCTTTCACTGTGAAGAAACATCTGACAGCATTTCAGATAGGTACATCTATTTAGTGATTCAAATGTAGTTATTCTTCCTTGCCACATATAAATTGAAATTGGAAATTGGAAATTGGACTTGATATCAAAACAGTTTAAGTACATTGATGGACCACAAGTGCAGTAAACAGTAGCTCATTCCACAAGAATAATTGAAATCATGATTTTGTAGCTGTTTATCTACAAGTGTCAGTCTTATACTCCCACTGACTTAACCGAGTTACATGTGCAAAACTCATGGCAGTATTATATAACTAGGTCCTTGATGTTTTAGCCTTAAATATCTATATCCCATTAGCTTTAATAGTCCAAGCTCAAATCTGTTGTACAGACAATCTTGAAAAGCTCTCTTACCATCTGTGAACTGAGCAGATTTGAAGTGCAATTTACCAAGTTATACACTGTTGTCATTTTTCTGAGCTACACTTTAAAATAACCCTGGCAAAGTTGTGCTTACACCAGAAAAGTATTTCAATAGTATTGGCACTTACCATGAACTATTCTCAAAACTAAATTACATAAAATCACAACATATTTGCCAGACCTTTATAATGTCTCCAGTGAATCCATGTTGCTACTATTTCAGTTACAAATCAGTTGTTTGCCTACATATTGTTCATTGATGTTTAACTGCTGTATGACAAATTTTCAGTAGCTTTCTTGTAATGATAGAGTCAAATTCTGTTGTATCTGAAACTTTTAAAGAACACTCTCAACTCTGACTTTAGTTTTGTAAAATTTAAGTTATATTAATTTTCAGTTCTGTTATGTTTCAGTTCTGTACAGTTCAGGTGATGTTAAGGTTCAGTTCTGTTAAGCTTAAGTCTTGCTGAATTTGATGTTAGGTTTACATTCTGTAATTTGAAGTTCTCTTAAGTTTAGGTTCTGTTAATGTTAAGTTCTATGAAGTTTAATTTCTGTCAAGTTTAAGTGTTGTTAAATTTAAGTGAGGCTAAATTTAAGTGTTGTTCAGTTAAAGTTCTTATTTTAAGTTCTGTTAAATTCTGTTAAGTTCTATTAAGATTAATTTCTGTTCATTTTCAGTAATGTTAACTTTAAGTTCTGTTAGGTGTACTTTCTGTTATGGAAGTGCCATTAAGTTTGAGTAAGGTTAAGTTCAGTTGAAATATGCATAGTTAAATTACAAAATACAGTTCTTTTGTTATAGATATAAGATGGAACCAACGGAAACAATTATGATGAAGAATTGGTAAGCAACTGTTTAAGAATTTAAGATAATAAGTTTTATAAAAATATGTGAAGATGGCGGTTTACTAGATCCTTCATTTTACTGAAGTGTCTATGGGTATACATGTTCTGCAATGGTCAATTGGGATAACTATTCATAACAATCTTCACTGTTTTGTCTTCCAGAGGTATCACAGAAGAATGAGTAACAATTCCAAATTATGGCTGTTATTAATTGTGAGCTGTTTAGTGTTTTTTCTTGTTTTTATTTTGTTTTATTGTCATACATGCATGGATGTGTGGAAAAATAAAATCTCGACTTCTTAGGACAGTTACTGTTGCTGTATTAATGATTCTGAATATGTTGTTCATGTCATAGTGTGAATTCACTAACTTTTTATAATGGGCATTATCCATAAGCTATTATTTGATGTTGCACATATGCATTCCTTTGGTTATTTGCAGTTTGTTCATGGGACCATTGACTGCTTAGCTAAAGATAAATGGCAAAGCCAGCTGCTTTACAAACTTTCCTATATACCTTTGTATAGCTATCTGCAAGATATGTATAATTTTAAGAAACTTTCCCAGCTGCTATTACTAGAGGCTTGTTTGTAGGAGATGTTAGGGAAACCCTTCCAGTTAAGGCCTTGGCTCTGGCCATGCCCTGCCCCTAGCCGGTCAGACATATCCCAACAGACCCAGGTGTTTGTGCACTAAAAATATAATCAGGTAACTTTGAATTGCCGATTTGGGCTTATACGAGCTGGACCCCCTTTTGAAGTAAACTTGGAAACCTTTCCCGGGAAGACTTCTCTAGGTCCTCACTGTGAAACAGGGCTTGCCAGCTACTGCAGACTCTGGGTAATGGTATGGCATTTAGGCAATTGATTATGTAAAATTTTAAACCACTATCCTTTATCTCATGCTACTGATTACGTGTATTACATTGCTTATTTCTGCTCAGTGTGAGTGTATTGCTTTATTGTATGTATGGTTTTACTTTAATATTGCCTTCATGTTCATAGTGAGAGATGCACACGTTGTACAAAAAACAAAGAAGGGAGAATATGTCCCCTCAAGAACATTTATATAATGCAATATTTACACTAGAATTTTTGAAATCAGTTCATCAAATCGGATCCCCAGCAGAGTGATGCTGCTCTGAGGATTTGAGTGTACATAACCAATTTCAATAAGTTTTTATGTAAGGATCCACAATTGGGTGTGCAATGGCAAGGCCTAGCTGATTTAGTAACATAGGGGAGAAGGTATGCATGTGTTTTATTGCCAACAGGTCTAAAGTGGTTACCTCCTTGTCTTGACAAACATTGATCATCTCTGAGGAGACAAGGCCCACTGAGAGGAGAAATTATATGATCACCATCCAGCCCTTGTAGCCAAGGCAGGAGCAGGGGTAGGGCTGCCAGGAACATTGCTGTGTCTGGAAGCTTATGGAGCCAGCCTGCCAACGGAGGCCTTATGTCCCACTGCACCCACCATCATGTTGTGTTCTTGCTGACCTTCTTCAGTTATTCCCTGTTCCATGCTTCCAGAAAGACATTCAGTAATGTCAAAGTTAATATTTGCAGCTAACGGACTCCCTCCTGCCTAAACAGCATGATCCCTGAGCTCCAGTCATATGAGCTTTGGAACAGTAGCCATTTATTTCCACTTCCTGGGGACATTCGATACTCCCTTTTTGTTGTCTTATGCTGCGAATCTCTTTTTCAGTGGCATGGTTGTATTTGATGGGTTTGTATTGATTGTGATCTGTATTCCATGTATCTTATCTTGTGACCAATTCTTTAAATAATCTTTGCTTCCTCTCTACTTCTGGGGTGAAAACTAAACAGAGAAAAATGAACCTTAGATATGAATTTGCCAAATAAATGTGCATGCAATGCATGCAGGTATATATTACAGTCTCAATTTCAAACTCAGGGTGCTATTATAAAGAGAAGAAAGAATACTATCATTGCTCGAACAGAATTTTCAGTCAAGGACCAAGCCTTGAATGACTCATGACTTCCTTTCACCAGTATAATGCTATTTCTCTTGGGAATGATTGTGCAAGGGATTGCTTGCTAATAAAAGGAAGTTGTTTAAAAGTCATATTTTGATTTTGTTTAGCTAAGGCTAAAAACTTAGAAGATAAAGATACATTTCCACTCAATATTACAGTTAAAGGTAAAGTGTTACATGTTTACCTATGCAGTAAACATTGTTTGTGAGGCAACAAAAACTTGTATTTTAGAGACCACAGGCTTATGTTTCAGCTAGAGGTGCTTGTCTAAGCTTTCCAAAAGAATCCTCAGCAATCTTTCACACCTACAAGCAGTATTTTAAAGAACAGGTTGTTTATCTGTATGATAGATGTGTTCTGCCCTTTGATGAGCACAAATCAATACCATTGCTAATCAGGGATGATCTCCAGGGTACAGGTACTGATTTCTTTCTGCAGAAGTTTTTGTTGGCTCCATTGGCTTCTAGGGAACAGACCAGCTACATGAGTACTGCAAATCCATTTAGCTGGAAGATTTATTATAAGACAGCAATAGAAATAAAGAAAGTTATTTCCTTCTTCTCTCCCAGCTCAATCAAAGAACACCCAAAATACACTTTTGAGAAAATTAGATTATATAATTTCAGATCACTTTTCTCTATAAATCATCTTGGACCTCAATAGACACGGACATGAAAATCCTTCTGAATTTTCATGTACAATAAAGTACTGCAAAGAAATTTTGTGCCCAATTTCAGCAGATCAGTTTCAGTTTTGTCCAGATCATTCCTTATACACACAACTTTGGCTAAGTCACCATGTATGATTCGATCTTAAAAGTTTAATAGAGTTCCTGTTGCCAGAGCTTGGGAGATGCATCACAGTCATCTGCCAGGATAGATGGACAGTGAGCTGAATTTGCTCAGAAGCACTGATTCGTCTATGCACAAGCAAAACAAGGCCAAACTCCATCCTCTTCTAAACATTGAGATGTCTTGGTGCATCCCAGCTCTCTGCCATGCAGCATGGAGGACAGGCACAGCACTGGCATCCACGTAATATCCACTAGCCAGAGGATGCCTTGGTTTTAAACCTTTCTTGGAGATTTTAAACCTTTTTCTTTGCCTGAGCTGCAGCAAGGACTGGTAGACATGGTCTGGCAGATGTCTGCCAGCTCAGGCTCCTCCAGCATACAGGACAAGCACAACAGTGATACTGCACACAACTTCCCAGTCTCCTCTTAAACACAGCAATGCCACTGGAATGCTTGCTGAGCTGAATCCAGATGTTTTGGCAGAATCCCTTTGCCAAATGGAGACAACCTCATTAGCCAACCTGCTGGAGGGGTTTCTGCACTGGTTTGAGTGGAAACTAGATTGAAGCCCTTTTAGTTTTCAAAAAAAAATAAGGTTCAAGTGCTGTGATATGGTAAGGGAGAAGTGACCATTCAGTTAATCAGTTTTCCTTACAAAGTTCTGGACATCCAGTTTGTAAAATCATAGTCTAAAAGTACACATCAAGCAAGTTCAGTTCCTCTGTAGACAAAACTGAAGCAGTAGGACATACAGGATACAGTGAATCAGGCTTTTTCCAGGGTTATACCTGAAATCAAACACTTACTAGTTTGTTGTAGTAGGGAGAAATATGAAAGTTTATTCACTGTCAACAAAGACTAGAAGCAACCACTGTAAGAACAGTGTAGGTAGTTTATAACGATTTATCAAGTAATGCTGCCTTATGTAAAAGTGTCCTCCTCTGTCCTCCAGCGTAAACAGGAAAGTGTGGTGTGACCTTCTGCCTGGCTTGAAGGACTAGTTTTGTAGTACTATCCTGTGCTGGTGCTTTTAAATTTAAATCACATGAGTGCTCTCTGATGATTAAGAGAATTTTCTTTTGAGTTGATAAGTTCATTTCATTCCAGAACAGGAAGCTGTTCTATTTACTTGTTTAATACAATAACAGCATGATGAGCAGAACAGCTTTCTAGCTGCAAATGGAAAGTTTCAGAGAATAGCACTTTTTCTGAATGACTGTAATGGCTCATATACCGAACAGCCCTGCACAGAGATGCCGGAGATGGTTCAGACCTTCAAACTGTAAAACAGTGTTAGCTCAGATGAGTCTCATATTTTATTACTACAGAAAACATACAATTTAATTAAACCTGCACCTATAAAATGTAAGCTTCAGTTAGCCCTCAGCTTTATTTAATACAATCTACCCAGGTAACTGTTAGTAACACTGTGTAAAGAATTAATAGCTTTCAAGTCTTAAAACACCTTGGAGCGATGTCATTTTCTCAATTTATAACAGCTCCAATTTTGAGTTAATGTTGTTGTTCATATCATCACTTAACCCTTCATCTTCTATGCTCTTTGTCACTTGTCTATGCAATTTATGTTTAGACCATCTAATAGATCTGTTACTAGAGATGTTTTCTGTACAATAAATGGAAGTGAATTTCAACCTGTATGCCTCCAAACCCAAGGCTGGATTTTAAATAGGGGAGATACAATATTACAAGAATGCACATAAAGTGTTACAATCAGAACATTAAGAGCAATGAAGCCAGTGAAAGTAAATATTAGTCTGGTTTTTACATAGGTGCATATTTGAAAATCAAAGGAATTGAGACACAGGACATTATTTTCCTATGTGTAACTAGATGCCTCAAGGATTAATCTTTTACCTTGGAACCCAGTGCTTTTTTTTTTTAATTTATCAACACAGTTGGAGTAGGGTGCTTTTCATCCTGATGCTGATAAGATTTACAGCTTCTGTTGTCAAAATCTAAAGCATTGCTGTTTTGCAAACATATATTTGCATCCATTTAACAAGGTCAAGAGACTTGATCTTCACCTGGGATAAAAAAAATAAGAAAATGAAAATTCTACAGTTGTTTTGAATTAAATTAAGTGACCTGTCCAAGATACTATTCCAAGTACCTGCACTATTACCCATCTACTATACACTGAAAGTACTTTTCCTGAAAACAAGAATCATAGACTTCCTTTCTCCAAGACATTGCTTTTCTTGGATAAGGCAGTCTTAGACTATCCTCTTTCCAGATCCTCATTCTTCAGCTTTTTCTCCTAAAAAAACCCAGTATTTAAACTACAATAAATAATATTGGGAGGTGGGTTTTTTTTTCCAAGTAAACAAGTTAATCCAAATTAGTGGTTTATGTTTTTTTTGCCAATGGAATTATGCTGATTGACTTGAAGGACAGCTCATCAAATATTTTTGTCATCAGCAGTCCCTCAGACTTCCAGTTAATGAAGATGCTTAATTAAGTTTATCAGAATCAGACAATACAATTTATATGATGAGAGAGATTACTGCATTAATGAAAACATTTTAATTGGCATTTGACAGATATTAAAAGAAACTCATTCCAAGGCTGTTTTTCTATCCTGTAGAAGGACCAGTCATTAAATGATCTGATATCAATATGACAGCAATAAAAATCTATATGTTTACAACACAGGAACTCATAATTTCTTAACCATTACCTTGAAGGCACATCAATTTTTTTCCCAATCAATATAAATGGCCAATTTTGAAAGTCATGTCTAGAACAATTTAAAAAATATTTAATTCCCAAATTTTTGTCACAAGCAAAAAAAAAAAAAAAAAAAAAAAACCACAAAAACAACAAAAAAGAGGGTTTCCATTGAATTTCAGTTAGTGAAAAAAATTCTTAGACAAAACCTGATTTCTTTTAGTACTTTATCAGTGTTTCATTTCAAACTTGTGAAAACAGCTTTTATTGATTTACCTTCCCTCTGGTGTGCCTTACAAACCAATCATCCACATCCAAGCACAGGGACACAATTGTAGTATTGGATAAAATCAGTGTTTTTCTTGCCCTCTGCTGCCATTTCCCACCAGGGCCTCCTGATCCACCACTTTCTGAGGTGATGTGGGAATTAAAAATGGCTGGGATGAAGTGCAGATATAGATTTTGCCACCCAAACAAAAAACAAATAGAATGATCCCAAAGGAGAAAAGAAATCCATCAGAGAAGCAATTTTTTCTCCCTCAGTGTTTCACATGAAGAAACAAAATTTTCAGCCAGTTCACTCCTAGTGTGCATATATTTAGAAATAAACTCAGTTCCTAGAGGCTACCTACCCTCAAGAGCTTCAGTTTTAGGTTCAAGAGATAGTAAGACACAATACCTAGGGACAGGTAGAACCTGCAATGATCACAACCACTTTAATGAAAACAAATGTTTTATACTGCGTTTAAATGGGCTGAAAGAATTTTTACCCCTAAATTTGGCTTAGGCTTTTGTTTGAATATCAATAATATTCTAAAGTTATTTAGTTTTAACACAGCTTAGCAATTTAAGTTTTTATAACTGCAGTTTTAAAATGAAAGACACATTTATGCTTCACGTGTTTAGAGGACTAGCATTGACATCTTCTCCAGATCTTGCTTCTAAAATAGGGCCAAATTTGTTTTGGGTTCCTACTGTACATGGCTTGTGTCCATCCTTACTTATGCAACACCTGACTTATATTTTTAATTTGTTTTGCGAAGAACAAACTATTTCCTTTTGGATGGAACAGAATCAGCAAGAGAGGTACTGTATTTTCTGAAAGCTATAGCATAAAATACACAAAGTACTGCATAAAAAAAAATATTGTGCTCTTAATAGCTCTGTATTTGCCGTAGAATTGGTTTTGCTTTTTCCTATTTTCATCTTCCTGCTTTATCTTAGAAGAGCAACTAGGATGCTGCTTGAAGACTACCATTTTTATCAAGATTTCCTAGAAGTCTGGCATTTATAGAAGCCCTAATAAGGTCATAGTCAAAGAACTTTACCTCTCTCTGCTATCCCTTTTACATACATATTTGGCATTTCATAGCATGAACAGACAGATCATCAGCAAGGTATTTTAAAACTTATACTAAAAAAAGTCCAAGAATGTAAGACCTTCCTAGCAACATCTCTCTTTTCTGTTTGGCTGTGCAAAAGCTAGTTTTATTTTCAGTTGGACAGTGGGAGCAGCAAAAAGTTGCATGCACACATAGAGAAGATAAAATTTAAGAACTTTAAATATTTTCTTTATGGGAATGAAAGTCTTTCATGGCACATTTAATTTAATTCAAAATATGACACTTGACTTTGTCGGAATCCCTAGACATCCAGGCTTGTTACCACTGACTCCATATTACCCAGAAGCACAGGGCTAGATAATTCAGAGGGAAATTTGTTGCACTGGAGGGAAAAGCAACACTACTATTCCCTTTAGGTCTGTTGATTAAGATCCTTTTTCCATTTCTACCCTTCCCTCCTCCTACCCACCCTGAGCAAACTATTTTGATTTGACCACAATGCACAGCTCATTTGAAGTAACAAAAGACCAGAATTTCACCAAATATAGTCTTCTCTGGAAAATTTTCAGCATGTCCTGAAGAGAGTGGCCAAAAGGGTCCTCCAAAATTGTGACTGCTTAACAGCTGGTCTGAAGGCCTCACAGACACAAGCAGCCCTGACCTTAATTTGATCAGCCTATACCCGTAAAAGAAAAGAAGTGACATCTTTGGGGAGAAGGGCACGCAAGGGCAGAGGGACTTAGCTGCAGGGAACAGACATCAGCCAATCTTTGGCAAGTACATACGCAAGTAGCTATTGGTCAGTGAACTGGGTGCTAACAAGTTACTAGCCAACTGGGATCAAGCATATGATTTTTGATAACCACATAAATGGGAGTTGTGAACAATAAAGTTTTGCTGTTGCCACATGAACCTTGGAGTGTTGTGTCGTGTTGTGTCCATCTCAACTACGACACAAAAATACTAAATGCCCTGATTTTGTGGCTACAGATCAGCTCAAGGATCAGGAGATAGCAAATCCAGCATGTGCCTTGGTTTGTGTTCCCAGTATTGGCGAAAATAAAAAACAAAAGCCAAGAAAACAGGTATGGTAGCTGTATGGCAGCCAGTGAAAATGGGCTGATTTATCCAGGCTGAGACTCTTGCTGGGGGAAATAGTGATTGTGGCGTTTGGTTTTTCTCTGCCCCAGTCTTGGGCAGCTGGGGGTGCCTGGCTAGCACACTGCTTCTCGGCGGAGACTGGGGCTGCCGCGTGAGTGCGGAGCTCTAGGGCGGAGCCTCCACGCAGGTCTGCCACACCGTAGCCAGACGCTGAGGCGAGACAAAGGGTGAGAGAAGATGGCACACTTCGCCTGCGTGCCTGAGAACTTTTTATTCCCGCATGGCTGCAGCGGTGGACAATGCGGTTGTCCTCAAGCCCACATGGGCAAAATGGCGCTGGGGCACAGGTAACAGGGGATTAAGTAGGGGGGGGGCGACAGGTGCGGAAGCCCCCCTCACCCAATTGGGACAGAGGACAGGGGAGTGATGCAGGCCATGGCAACCTATGGGAACATAACAGGGGTGTGGACAGGGTTCCAGGACAAATGGGATTACAGAGGTGGGGTGACTGATACAGAACTTTCCGAGGGGAAGAAGGGAGTGGTTACAAGATTGACATATGTGAGCTCCTGTAGCAGACAGCTTGGTGCGAAACATTTTAAGGGGAAAATACAGGTACATAGAACCAATCTAACTAATATTTATTAAAACCCCTAACTGAACCAATCTGGGATGCAACATCTCCCTGTTTTTTAATACATAAAAAAAGACAGCTGTTTAAACTTCTGTGCTGCTCGTGCAGTCACCTCCTCACTCAGTTTCTTCTGCTGCAACTGCTTCGACTGCTGGTGGAGGTGGTTTGGAGATGGTGCTGGAGCTGATTCCTTCCCTGAATGTTTGGGGGGTATGGGAACTGGGAAAACAACTTTATTGTAAACAACTGAATTAGGAACACAAACAGATTGAGGTAGCTGAATGGATTTTTTTCGCTTTGGGGGAAAATTTCTAAAGAGATGTGGGATCCCCTTCCTCCCTGCGACATGTGCAGTTGGATGCAACTCCCTGGTTAGTGGGATCATTTGTTGCATCCACAGGTACCTTATTGTCTGGACTCACTGACTGCCCTGCGGTGTATGGTTTCACATGTCTCCGGAGGACCCACTTGACTCCTGAAGGTGTGGATACACAGGCATATCCCCGTCCCCAAGTCAAAAGTGGAAAGGGACCCTGGATTTCTTTAGAATCCTGATCCCTCACCAGCACTGGTGGCCACTCTTCTGGCCAAAGCTGCTGATGTTGCTGGAAATGTCTCAGTGCTGGCGGTTCTGGCCTGTCAAAAGAACAGTTCAGGAAACTGATGGTAAATAATGCCTTGCAGAGCCTCTCGTGCGGTCACAGCACTCACACATCTCCCTGCTGCTTTTGGAGGACCTATTTTAATGTTTGGTGAGTTCTCTCTATTATGGCTTGGCCGGTGGGGGAGTGAGGAACCCCAGTCTTATGTTGGACTCCCCATTCCTGCAGGAAGTTACTGAACACTCTGGAAGTATAAGCTGGACCATGCCAGTTTTAATTGTGGCTGGGACCCCCAAGTTTGCAAACGCATGTATGAGACGTTTCATTACATCTGTAGCCCTCTCACCTATGTAGGCTGAGGCAAAAACTGCCCCCGAGAAGGTATCTATGGCTACATGGACATTTCTGAGTTTCCCAAATTCGGGGACCTTTGTGACATCTATTTGCCATACCTCACAAGTGCGGAGACCTCTGGGATTCACACCTGCTCCCAGTGTTGGTAAAGCTGTCTCCTGACAGCTGGGGCACGAAAGCCACTATTTCTCTGGCTTGGTCATGCCGCAGATTGAACTGGCGTACCAGACCCGGGGCATTCTGGTGGAACTGCTAATGGCTCAGCTTGGCCTGCTCGACTATGTTTGGCTGGCCTCCTAGCTGTACTGGAGCTGCCAAGGCATCTGCTCTGCGGTTCCCCTGAGCAATAAAGCCGGGGAAATCTGTCTGTGATCTCACGTGCACCACATAAAAGGGATGCTCGCGGTGAGAAACCAGGTGTACTAACTTTGCGAGCAAACCAAAGATGACTTGGTTTGAGACCTCCTTTAAGACTGCGTGTTCTGCTCTTGATACTGCTCCTGCAACATATGCTGAGTCTGTTACCAGATTAAAAGGTTGGTCAAATCTCTCAAAGGCCCTTACTACTGCGTCCAACTCAGCTACTTGTGGGGAACCTTCTCCCATCTTAACATCCAATTCCCACAGCTGAGTCTCTGGGTCCTTCCAAGTCACCACTGACTTGTGGGACTTCCGTGACCCATCTGTAAACACTATCAGGGCCTTGAGTGATCTTTTACTTTGTACCTCTTTTGGCAACAATTTGAACTCAGTGTTGAACAAATGATGCCCAGGATGTCCAATCAGAATTTGACCTGAGTAGCTATCTAGAGCAAACTGCAGATTTTCATTTTGCCTTAAAAGGTGTTCAAAGGTCTCTTTTGACATCTTCCCTGTAGATGTTTTGATGGGAAGGTGGATACACGTAAAATCACAGCCTGCTAATACTTGTAGACGACCCCTGGCCTGCATGATGAGCTGTGCCATCAGCTCCTGTGGCCTGGTGATACTCTTGGACTGCCTGTGGCCAATGAACACCCACTCTATTATTAAGACGGGATCCCGTTGACCCTTGTCCCACTGAAATATCATCCTGTAAAGATGGGGTAACTCACCTAGAACAATGAAGCGGAAAGGCAGCCCTGGTTGACAATGATGGGCCTGCCTGCTCGCAATGGTGGTCTGGACCTCCTTGAGTGCTGCTCTGGCCTCCCGGGTCAGGGCTCTTGGGGAACCTAAACCTTCATCCCCCTCCCTTTCTGTTAACAAGTCAAAAAGGGGGGATAGATCCCTCGTGGTGAGCCCCAGACATGGCCTGATCCAATTTAAGGATCCACACAGGCGCTGGAGGTCATTTAACGTCTTTGGATTGTTATTTATCTGAATTTGTTGAGGCCTAATTGTTCTGTTGTTAATTTCTTCCAGGGTGGCAGCAACCGTACCTTTTCTTTTTGTAACTCAAATCCTGCCACTGACAAAGCTTTAACAGAATCGTCCAATGCTTCTTGCAGGACCTTGCTGTCAGGGGCACAGACCAACACATCATCCATGTAATGATAGAAAATACAGGATGTCCACTTGGCATGCATTGGGGACAGAACCCTGGCAACATACCACTGGCATATACTTGGGGAACATTTGAGACCCTGTGGTAGTACCATCCAGTCATAGCGTTTCACTGGGGCTTCTCTGTTGATGGAGGGCACAGAGAAGGCAAAGCGAGGAGCATTGTCCAGATGGAGAGGAATTTGGAAAAAACAATCCTTTATGTCAATTACAGCCAGATAATAATTTTGGGGTAGCATAGATGGCGATGGCATACCCGGTTGGAGGAGCCCATGTCCTCGATGACATCATTAATTCTTCTCAAGTCGTGGAGGAGTTGCCACCTATCCTTTCCCAGTTTTTTAATTACAAACACCAGAGAGTTCCAGAGGCTGTTTGCCTCTACAATGTGGTCTTTTGACAATTCCTCCTCTATGAGTTTTGTGAGCGCCTGCAATTTCTGCTTCCTCAGTGGCCACTGCTCCACCCAAATTGGCCTGTCTGTGAGCCACTTTAGTTTCTGTGTGGGGCGCTCCTCAGTGGCCGCACCTAAAAATTCCGGGGGGCCGGAAATTCCAATTTGGCTCCCCACTGGGGCATGGCATCTCTCCCCCATAAGGTAAATTTGCAGCTGATCATGAACAGACGTACTGAGGCTAGCAGCCCATTCAGACCCTTAATTTGGATGATGTTTTTAGATTGTCTTGCTATTTGAGGCCCACCTAGTCCTATGACTGGTGTGGCCACGCTTTGCAGTCCCCATTGTGATGGCCACTTGTGCTGTGTAATGACCGTCACGTCTGCCCTTGTGTCCATCATCCCCTGAAGATGTATTGAGTGCCCCTCGCACTTAAGTTTGCACCATACAAGGGGTTTTTCCTCTCCCAACTTCCCAGCATAAAAGACTGAGAGTTCAGAGTCATTACACAGAGAACGAGGAATAAGAATTGCCTGTGCAATAACCTGGCCCTTCAGCAGGAAGAGGGGGGGTGGACACAGTGTGCTGCGAGATAGAAGGTCCTCAGATTAAGTGTGGAAATTACTGGAGGAACCTCTGTCTCCAGAGGCGTTTTTTTTGTGTCCCTGACAACAAGGTACCTACAGTTCAAGAGGTCCTCTTTCCATCTGGTTTCACAGCAGCAGATGTGCGATAGAAGCTCTGCATCTGCTATGAAGAACAGCCAGTCCTGAGAATGGAAATGGACAGAGTTAGTGAGTTGAAGCCAAAAAGGCTCCATTTTGTCTGTTGTTGAGAGACAGCCGCTCACAGATGGAACTAAATGGTGCATCACGGCTCCTCTTGCGGCCCTGTGACTTGCCTCATTTTTGTCTACATGCGAGGCAAGTCCGTGTTCTGCCTTTAGTTTTTTGGAAAGATGGTGTTCCCCTCCCCCCCACCCTCCCACTGCCCCTGGTGGTGCACTGCCCAAAAATGGACATTGAGCAAGAAAATGTCTGTCCCGATGACAGTGAAAGCACCAGCGCTTGGATGGAAACTGCCTTGGAGCAGAGTCTTTTGGAGGCACAGCAGCTGAGGCGGCTACTCTGTCTTAGGGTTTCCTCAGGATCTCCTCCATCAACAGGTGTGGTTTCAGTGCGCACTCCTCGATGATCTGATTGAGGGTCGGAGGTGGCAAAACTGGCAGTGCTAGGATGATTCTTTTACACACTTCGTTTGCATTCATAGATGCCACTTCCAGGACAAGCTTGTCCTGGAGTTCAGATCCCTCCACACATCTCTCCACTGCCACTCAGACTCGGTCTACGAAATCTACAAAAGGCTCCGCAACAGATTGTTTAATTGCCGTGTAGGGTAACATTGGCTCCTTGGTGGGCATGGCCAGGAATGTGCATTCTGCAGCACCCCTGGACATGTCCAGCACCGTGGTTGGAATATCCCTAGCCTGCAGCTGACCTTCACTCCATTCTCCTTCACCAATAAGATGGTTTAAAGTAATTGGTTCTTCCGCGAAATCAAGGTTATATGGTCCCTCCAAGACTTCGGGACACAGATCTGCTGCTAATTTTTTCCATTTCCTCTCCCACAATTGGTATTAAGATGGGAGAAGCAGGCAGCTGAACAGATGTTTAAGATCTGCCAGCACCATTGTTTTAGATGTTAAAGTTGCTTTTAAAATGCCCTTAAAAAATGGACTTTTGGCACTGAAATCTCTGAATGTTTTGCATACTTCTTTGATTGATCCATAGGGAAGGGGTTCCCATTTAGGGTTCTCCCCTCCTCTGGTGTAGGAGGCTGGAGTTGAAAGCAGCTGCTCGATTTTGTAAACCTGTTTCCACCCTCCTCCTTTCCCCCCTCCCCAGGTCACCAGGGACTGTGGAAATTCGGAGGCGGGGTGCAGGGAACAGGACGGGGGCTTTCCTACTCCTGAGACCGAGGGGCAGAGACAACAGAGCCTTTCGTGGTGGGAGAGGGCGGGACCGATGACGCGGACGGGGAAGCATGCAAGGAGGGCATGCCCACAAGAGAGGGAACGGGGGGAGGGGGAGTAGCCTGATTCCTCGAGGTTGTGGCACCCATGCCAATGGGGAAGCAGGAGGGGTCCAGGGGAACAAAGGGAAGAAAGGGGTTGTGGGAAGGAGAACTCCCCGTGGGCGTTTGTCCTCCATTTTGTGAGAACAAAGACGCCACATTCCCCACCATGTGGTCGGTGGGGCTTCCCCAGGGGAACAAAGGAAAGGGTTCAGGGAGGCAAAACCATGCTGGATTGTGCTAAAACTGGGATTTTCAACTGGGAAAAAGGGATTGGAATGAGGTTTTGGGGCCAGAATCTCGGAGGCATGATCAGTTCCGCTAAGATGGGGATGCTGGGGGGCTCAGGGAAGCCAGGAACGTGGTCCATGCTGCGGGAGCTGTCCTGCACCTCTGAGCAGCGGAGTACTCCCCCTTGCCCACCCGGTTTAGGGGAAGAGGGAGAAGGAGAGGCGGGTTGGAGAAGGGGTTCAGGGCTAACTGGGTTTTCATTCGGCTGCCGCTTTTCTCCCTCCTGGTCTGCATTCCGCATACCTGCCATTCTAACCACTTCTGAAATTAGCAAGTGCAGCTTAGTAAAGCAACCTTTGATGGAGGAATCCTTGTGCTCGATTTCCTCCGCTAACTTCGCGCCTGCGCATTCCCAAAACTCCTTTTTCCTAGAACCTTCCGCAGAAACACCCAGGAAAGTAAAAAACAATCACCGAATGAAACTCTTAACAGAACTTTTGGGGACACCACTACCCTTCACTGTTAGGATTTCTTTAACTTGGGTGTAAAATTCCCTGTGGTGGGTAGTTAACATGGCTCCCATGTTAACAACCCACTCAAACCCACCCTCAGCTGCATGAAAAGCGGAAAAAGAAAAGAAAAAACAAAAGCAGAGTCTGTCAGTGGCTTTCACTCACGCTGTGCACGACACGTCCCCTAACCCTGGGATTGTGAAAAACCCACCCTCAGTGATGGTAGTTTTCAGCCGGGTCTGCTCCCTGCCGCTGAAATACTCACCATACTGGTGTCTTCGCAAATGAAACTGCAGCTGCGGTCCTCACTCTCAGAAACGGCTCCTCATTGTCATCCGTGACCGTGAGGATTTACGCTTCCATCCCTCGTGGACACAGCAGGACAAAAGTCCGTGTGCTCCTTTGAGGGTGGTGGAGTTTTCACTGACTTACTTCGTGAAGCCATGCTCCAGTTTTCAGTCCAACGTTAGGCACTCTTTTCCACGTTAAGACGGCTGCTTGGCCGCGGTGCGGCTCGAGGCGTGGCAGCACAGTGGCTCAGCGGCAGTGCAGCAGCACGGCTCAGCAGCAGCGGCACGGCAGTGGCGGTGGCGGGCCTCTTCGCATGGCTCCGGGGTAGCTGACGGTGAATCTCCACCTGTGTTGGCTACAGCAGGTCGCCCCACGGCTTGCGCTGGGCGGCTGGTGACAATGGCCCCGCTGCTGGGCGGCACTCGTGGGCTTTGGCCCCACATTGGGCACCACTTGGGGTGTTCGGTTTTTCTTTGCCACGGTCTCAGGCAGCTGGGGGTGCCCGGCTAGCATGCTGCTTCTCGGTGGAGACTGGGGCTGCCGCATGTGTCCAGAGCTCTAGGGCTGAGCCTCCGCGTGGGTCTGCTGTGCTGTAGCTTCACACTGAGGCGAGACAAAGGGTGAGAGAAGATGGCACACTTCACCTGCATGGCTGAGAACTTTTTATTCCCGCATGGCTGCAGCGGTGGACAATGCGGCTGTCCTCAAGCCCACATGGGCAAAATGGCGCTGGGGCACAGGTAACAGGGGATTAAGTAGGGGGCGGGCTGACGGGGCGGAAGCCCCCCTCACCCAATCGGGACAGAGGACAGGGAGTGACGCACCCATGGCAACCTATGGGAACATAACAGGTGTGTGGACAGGGTTCCAGGACAAATGGGATTACAGAGGTGGGGTGATTGATACAGAACTTTCCGAGGGGAAGAAGGGAGTGGTTACAAGATTGACATATGAAAGCTCCTATAGCAGACAGCCTGGAGCGAAACATTTTAAGGGAAAAACACGGGTACATAGAACCGATCTAACTAACATTTCTTAAAACCCCTAACTGAACCAATCTGGGATGCAACAAGTGATCTGTTCAGGGTGGGTATAAGGACTTGTTTAGCACAAGTCATCCTCTTTTACAAGAACTGCACACTTTTAAGGAGACTCTCAACATTTTCATTGCAGGACTGTGATTCAGACAGGATTTTGGGCTGTTGGGCAGCTCCACTGTCACCATTTATGAATATCCCTTTCCAGGGCACTCCCACCTGTTCCACATTACTCCTGCTTGCCATCCAGTCCCAGCAGAGAACAGTAATGGCAAGTCTAGGCTTCTTCCTGGCTCTTCTCTCCTCTCCCACATTGTGGCACTGGCAGAGGTGGCTGTCCTGCTTGGATGGGATATGGGACATTGAGAGGGACTAGTCTGATTGTTATTTATGCCTCGACATATGTTATACATTAAATGAAAAACTACTACAGGGCAGCACACGTGCTGTAAGTCTTGTCCCTGGGGAAACTTTGCCTAGCAGCCGATCAGGGGAGAGAAAGCTTTGATGATTTGGCTTCAAGCGACCCCCTGCGACCCTCTCTCCCTGCTGGTGGGGCAGATCTCCAGATGCCTGGGAAAAAATTCCCGGGAAATTGGGCTATGGGAGGAGCTTTAGCAGATAAAAGCAACTAACTGCGCCACAACCCCCAGCCTTTTTTCTTTGGGTTTCTTGGAGGGATCAGGGGCTCACCCGGAGGGTCAGCTTGGCCGCCCTCTCCCCCCTCCTTCCTTTTCCTCCCTGCGGTCCTGTGTCTTCCCTGGTTGTCTGCCCTGCTTCACTGCTTCCCCGAGGCAGCTCGACACCACGGCAACCTAGTGCTCCAGTGTTTCCCCGACGAAGCGGCTGGAGCCACTGTGCCTCGACCCTGACAACCTGCAACTGCTCCACGAGTGTGCCCGTAGCTGCAGCAATCTATCCCTTGGCAGCGGGAGAGATGCACAGCCCGCTGCTGTTTGGAAATCACGCCTAGCAGGAGCCACACAGACTCATCGCAGCTGGCAGCACACTCTCCATCTGCCATGCTGGTGCTAACAGGGTGCCCGGGGTACAGTGGTAACAATCTGTCCTGACTTTCTGTTTCTTTCTCCGTCTCTCTTTTCCTCTCTTTGCTCCCTTTTCTCTCCCCCTTCAGTAGGAACACTTATCTTTCTTTATCAATAACAGTTCTCAGATCTAATATTGCCGCTCTTGGACTTTATTTTCATCCAAGAAATCTATCAAAAATAATCCTCCCCAACTTTGCTTTTACAGTGGGACAGGACAGACCCTCAGTTGCAAGAACCCCAGAACTGTGGGACATTGCCATGCTCACCACATGCTTTCCTGGTCCTGCCTGGTGTCCTTTCTGATGCCTGTCCAGGTGGGATACAAGGCTTTAAAAGGCCTATGAGTCAGCCCCTGGGCACAAACCTAAGAGCAGCTGTCTGGAGGTAATTGGGGGAGGAGGGGCAGGGGGGGCTTTGAGACAGGGGTTGTGACCTGGGTTGTTTTACTGGGGTGCACCTGGTGTTTGCTGGCACCCAGCAAACCCTTGTTTCTATACATCAGTATAGCTGCTGATTCATGAAGTAATTGAACCATTCCAGTTTTAAGCCTGTGAGGAGTCCTGTTAGATTCAAAGAGATTATTCATATGCATGCTTAAATAAACTGCTAAATCAGTGCTGGAATAGAAATAGTTATATAATTACAGAATTATATGAACACAGAGTTACAAATGTGATGTTTAAAAGAGAAACTCTAATTTACAGGATGATAGGAACATTTAATTACCGTTTAGAGATATAATGACATCCACAACCATAAATGATAATACAAAACACAGCATGTCTTTTATAGTCACTGTGGCATCCTTAACTTGGAAAGCTTAAGCTGACAGCCCAAGCAGGTGTACTAACAACAGAGTGCTGCAAATTTTCACATGCAGCCTTTGTATACATTCCCTTCCATACCTCTACATTTCCAAATAAAAATATCTGCTTTTCAACATTCTTTGGTTTTTACTTTAACCCAACAATAATTTCACTGCACTGTAATATAAGGTCATAATTGAATAATTTTACAAAACACTCCCCTATCTCAGCTATAGGATCAGAAATTTCTAGCAAACTACATTTTCTGTTCTTAGATCATCTGTCACTGATTAAACCTGGCACCTATGTTCACATTCAGAGATTTTAGGGGCTCACTATCCAGAGCTAAGTTCCAAATTTACCAACAGTAAAAGATAGCCCTGACTTGCAAGCAGGGACTATCTCATGTTGAAATGGTGGGTGACATGGGTGTCTCCCTCTTCCCACAGCACCTTCTCTCAAAGGCTTCCACTTTTTCTTCCTGCAGTAAAGGACATGAAGCCACTGAACTTTCTCTACTGCATATGGCAAAATCATGTGTTCAGACAAAACCTTCACAGAGATTGCTTTAGTCCTGTACAGCCTCCATGAAGCAAGGCTTGATGCATCATCTGCTAACCCAGGAAGTGGTCTGTTTGCAACTCAGAGCCATTAAAGGTGGTCTAAAGATTAGAAAACTTTTGTGTGCCTGCATTCTGTTCCTTCTGGATTTCACATCATTCAACTGTAATGGCAGAGAGGTTTCTCTCTCTTTTCTGTTTACAACCCACAGGCAGCTTCTGAAGGGGGAAGTCTACACTTATACGTTGAAAGTGCGGGCCCAGCCCATGTCTTGAGTCATGCACCTGGGCACATGCTGCTCTCAGTCATGGCTACTTAAGAGACTGCAGCAATGTAAGTCTACAACTGACCTCAGCTGTGCTGTTGTGCACACCCAGCTTCCTCAGCTGGGGACTAAAGAGGAGGTCAGCAATGTCTAACAACATTAATGAACCAGAAACTGAGGCTATATACAGCAAGCTTGTAAGGCTCTGTTTCCATTACTGTTTCCTTCCTCTTTAATTCCTCCCCACTGCATGACACTGATACCATTCCATCACATACAGCAATTTTTCAAGAGGTTCAGTTGTGGATGGGCCACTGCTCTGCTTTGCAGACCAATAAACCTTGCTATGTATGAGGGTAAAAATAAGATAGGCAAAGCCCACAAGAAAACCTAGTGCATTACAAAGAAGCAAAACACTTCTTTGGTTAGCATGCCGAACAAGTTTGGGATGGTTTTATGAGAACACCTGATGTGTGATATTTATTTGTTCTTCAATTCTACTGAGTGGATACTCAGAATGAACACAGGGCTATCAAAGCAGCCCACAACAGTAAACCTGTAACAACTTTGGAATAAAGGCTTAAACCATACATTGATATGAAATCTACTTGTGGAAAATCTTGGTAGTGTTAAGATATATCATGCCTTACAAAATGGTTTACCAAACATATAAACTTGAAAAAATACTAGCACAGATCACCAAGACCAGCTGAAGTCAAGATAACTGTTTGCTGTGATAGAACAGAAATACTCAAAGCTTGCTGACAGATACAGCATATTTTACCCTGTTAGAAGAGCATAGTGTCAATTTTCCACCACTTAAACCAAAGTTCTAGAAGGACAATAGTTATTTTGGAAGACAGAAACAATAAGTTTCAGAGGACAAACCTGGCATTGAGAGTTGCGCTTTCATGGTCCTTGTTACACCATTGCGACTTCAGTTCTTAGTATCCTCTGTTCCTGAGACAGAGGATCATATTCATTTCTGGAGTTTCTGGAGTTACAGACCCATGACCATACTGTGAGAGTAAATCTCTGTGCTTGATACTCTGTCTGGACTCACTGAGTCACATAAAAACAGATGATTGAATAGATGATTGGCATTTCCCTCTGCTCAAGAGTCTTTTTGTTCAGATATGTGAGAAAATGTTTGTCAGGATTTCTTGGTGGACTAGAACTCCTGTGAAATTAGCTAAGTCTGAGAATCTGCATATAGGTGACTTTTTGCCATTTCTATCCCCTGACATACTACCTCTTAAGAGTGCTAAGGTGTCCGTTTTGCTGGGAATTAATTGCATATTATGCTGGGAGGCATGGTGCGGGGAGGGGGGAAGGGGGGAGCTGGGAGGGAAATCAGAGCAGGAGTTACTCAGCAGGGGAGGACTGTAGGAGACCACTCAGCACAGGCCTTCTGACAGAACCTCACAGTAGCTCCATGAAACAGCCAGGATTTTCTCCAGGCACCCATGCACACAGAAATGCTACATTTTAAACTTGCATGCAAACCAAGAAGTCTTAAAGCAGTCTAACCTGCACAACCAGACTGGGGAATTCAAAGATAGGAATTTTCAAGTTTTGAAGAATCCCTAATTCCTCTCTCCAACAGAAACACAGTGGCAGTGTCTTCACCTTGATTACAGAAATTAGTGCTCCTTCAGTTGGCAGGAGAAACCAAATGGCTTGAGAACACCTGGGGGGGCCAGGTTGAGAGCTACCAGACTTGGGGTGTGTCTGACCACACTTGTGCGAGTGGCAGAATTTGGTGTAGGGCTCCATATGGTGCAGCAGCTCATGCTGTTAGGAATAAAACAAGTTGTCCATTTTTAAAGGTTATAGAGTTGATAAGTTAAACCCATTGTTACCAGCTTTATTATCCAATGACCTTTTGTTAACAGTGTTATTCTCCAATTCCCTGTTGTTGTCCAATTGTCTCTTGTTAATTACCTATTCTTAATAATTAGAAATCCCCCTTTGTTGGGTTGTGTATCAACCCTGCTGCTTCCTGGAAAATGGCACCTGGGACTGTGAGGAGGAAGTGACATCAGAGCTTGTATGCAAATGTGGAAACATGCTGAGTCCAGCAAAGAAAACCCCTAAAGCAATGAGCCACCACAGAATTAAACCACCAAAGTGACTTCTAAGGGTGAGCAACTGGGTATGGTGTCTACTGGGACCTTTTTAACTTCTCGCTCTAGCCTAGGGAGATGTCGGCTGGAGTAAGGACCTCAAGTTACAACTCGAACAGCTGAATCTCCAGCTGCTCCCATGAGGATGGAATCCCCAGCTCTGCCTGCGTTCACAGCAGACAAAGCTGCGCACCTCCTCCTCCGTGCCACTCTGGGAAGCAGCAGTGGCATGCATGTGACCCGTTGGGCCCCCACCCGAGCTGATCACTTTTAATAAAGGCATTAAAAGGAGCACTATCTCCTGCCCATTCATTTCAGCTGGGGGCTCATCTGGGATAGCCACGCCTGAAGAGGACGCCAGGACTGGGACGGCTGCCCACCCTGGACCTCCAGGACTGCTGGCTATCTGGACCAGAAGATCAGCTTGGGACCAGTGACACGGAGGAGCAGCAGATGGGTGAGAACATCCAATGGCAGGAGTAGGAGGGAAGCAACAGGGGTCGAGGGGTCGAATGAGATGAGGGCCGGCAGCTTGGACCCTCGAAGTGAGTGAGACCCCATAGTACCACGGTTCCAGACTCCCGTGAAGGGGCCAGCTGGGAACGGGGGAAGCGAGTGGAATCAGTGTGAGTGAGGTGCCTCCTAGGGGGTAAAGAGGGCCCCCCTCCAGGTGTGTGGAGGAGAATAAAGTGTGAGTGGCACACACTTAAGTCCTGAGAAGGATTCAGGCAAATTGAGTCTCGACAAAGGAGGTCGGGGTACACTTAAGTCCTGACGAGGGTGGTCAGGCAAATCCTAGTGTCCGAGAAGGATTCGGGTAATAGGACTATTTTTAGTGGTTATAGGATCTGAGTTACCTGCCAGTATATTTCCTTTTGAGTAAAGACACCTTTGTGATTTTTTTTGGTTAAAAGGTAACTTAGTGATTTTTTTTGGGCCAAACAGATTTTTTTTTTTTTTTTTTTGATGTTAAGATTTAGGTTGCCTGTCACTTTATTTCTTTTTGGGTAGAGGCACCTTTGTGATTTGTTTTAGGCCTGAAAGATGGGAGGGTGTAACAGCAAGAGGACAGGTCCCTCTAAGATCAAGGGGAAGGGAAAGAGGATGAAGAACATTCCCCCCAATAGCTCCTTAGGTGAATTGTTAGACAAATGGGATTCCTTGGAGGCCACGGAAGGGCTAGATAAGATTAAAATGATTCGTTATTGTTTAGAGGTCTGGCCAAAGCTAGATGTGCAAGGAGGGTGGCCGTGGTGTGGAACAAGAGACAAGTGGATGTGTCAGCAGCTAGATCACTATCTGAAAGCTCGAGAGGATACTGACTCCGAGCAACTATTATATGCAGCTTGCTGGTTAAAGACTATAATTGAGGATGAAGGCATACAGATATGCAAGGTGCAAAGGAAGAAAGAGGGGAATAAAGAAGGAGAGGAGGGGAAAAAAGAGACCAGTAGACAGTGGGATCCCCTGGATTGCTTGCCTCCTGTTGCCCCTCCAATTTATCCTCCTCTCCCTAGGGCACCTCAAATGGCAGACTCGGTGCTTCCCCCGGCTGCCATCCTTTTACCGCCCCCTCCAAGTTCTCCTCCTTCCTATTCGGTTTCTTCTATGGCAGACCCGGCTTCTCCCCCAGTTGCCATTCCTTTGCCTCCCCCTCCAGTTCCTTCTGCTGCTCCTGTACCACTACCGTTACTTACCCCACCTAGCGCACCCTCCACACCCTCCCTGGCTCCACTCACCATGCCCTCAGGCCCTTCTCCCCCTCTTACCGCTGTCCCCTTACCCCCTCCTAATTGGGACACAGGTGCCCCTTGCCCGGTAACCTCTTATTACTGGAAACAACTACTGATTTACTCCAAGTCCAAACCAATAATAACAACTACCAAGCGGGAAATTTAGTGTTGGAGGAAGGGCCATATTGCGGCACCTGATCTAGGACATCTAAGGTAGAAAGGCTTTTCCCCTTCAGAGAAGTTCCTATGGAAGGAGTAGAGGGAGGTGTTGGCTTTGTGAACAATGCTCCTCTAACAGCCTTTGAGGTGAGAGGATTTAAGAAGGAGTTGGGGAACTTAGTTGAGGACCCTGTGGGCATTGCCAACCAAGTGGATCAATTCTTAGGGCCAAATATTTACACTTGGGGGGAGATGAATTCTATTTTGAATATATTGTTTTCCCCAGAAGAAGTCTGGATGATTCAAGTGGCTAGTATAAGAATTTGGGAGAAAGATGACTATCCCGGACCCCAAGTGCCCTCAGGAGAACAAAAGCTGCCCTTGGTAGATCCTAATTGGAACCCTAATCAGGAAGAGGGGAGGAAGGCCATGAGAAAGTACAGGTCTTTGATAATTCGGGGAACCAGAGAATCAGTTCCCAAAGGAACGAATACAAAATTGCGTTTGAAGGTGCACAAGAAAAAGACGAGACTCCTGCTACCTGGCTTAACCGCCTGAATCGGAATATCCAACTATATTCCAAAATACATGCAGATAACCCAGAAGGTCAAGTTCTGTTAAAAGTACAATTTGTCACTAAACCTTGGCCTGACATACAGAGAAAACTAGAAAATATAGAAGATTGGCAGGAGAAGGATATTAATGAATTATTGAAAGAAGCGCTAAAAGTGTATTTGAGAAGGGAAGAAGAAAAGGCAAAAGCCAAAGCTAGGATTATGGTTGCTGTAGCCATGGAAGGTGTGGGGGCAAGTAACTCTGTACTGCAATCCAAGGCAAAGAAAGGGTGGTTGGGTCCACCACCAGGAGCAGGCAAGGATAGGCCAGTACCGTGAGGCACAAATAATGAATCCAAGGGAATGGAGAGACCTCAAGTCCCTTTGAGTGAGAGGTGCTGTTACTATTGTGGAGAAGCCGGGCACATTAGGAGGTTTTGTAAAAAGCTCAGTTACAATGAGGCAATAGCCAAGGAACAAGAAGCCCTAGAGAGAGTTCTCAGAGGCGATGATTAGGGGTGTCAAGGGCTTTATACTTTAGGGGACCCGATGAAACATCTAGAGGAGCCCTTGGTAAACTTTGAGGTGGGACCCCTAAATGAGGAATTTGAATTTTTGGCTGATATAGGAGCAGATAAGTCTTGTCTCAACAAGATACCGGGGGGATGGTAATTGGCAGAAAGTTTTGTGAGGTATAAGGAGCAGAAGGGAAACCATTCAGAGCCTTGGTGATAGAGGATGTAAAAATAATAGGGAATTCAAGGCAGTGTAAAGCTAATTTTATTTATCTGCCTAAACTGGAAAAAAGTCTGTTAGGAAGAGACCTGCAAGTTCACTTGGGGGTCAGGATTGTCCTGAAGGAAGGGAAGATGGTGGTACAGATAATGAAGTTATCCCAGGGGGATACAGAAGAGAGAGATTCAAGAGTATGGGCTGAAGGAGGAAAGCGGGGACTACTAGACATCCCACCAATAACAATAAAAATGCAAGAAAATACTTTGCGCATACGGGTCAAGCAGTATCCCCTATTCCTAGAGGGAAGAAGGGGGCTAGCTATAGTCATTGAACTTGCAAGAGGAAATCTTGGAACCATGTATGTCACCACACAATACTCCCACTCTGGCAGTTAAGAAAGCCGAAGGGAAATATAGACTGGTACAAGACCTGAGGGAGGTCAACAAAAAGACAATTGCCAGACACCTGGTTGTGCCAAACCCATATAGTCTCCTAAGCCGAATTCCCAGGGAATACGTTTGGTTCACTATTATAGATTTAAAGGATGCCTTCTGGGTGTGTCCCCCGACAGAGGAATGCAGAGATTAGTTCACCTTTGAGTTGGAGGACCTGGATACAAAAAGAAAAAAACAGCCAAGATGGACCTGATTACCCCAAGGGTTCACTGAATCCCTCAACCTCTTTGGACAAGTTCTAGAGGGATTATTAGAACACCTGAAGGAGACGTGCAGATTTTGCAGTATGTTGATGACCTGATGGTGTCAGGGAAAAAGAAAGATCAAGTAAAAACAACTAGCATTAAACTTTTAAACTTTCTGGGAGAAAAAGGACTGAAAGTTTCCCAAGAGAAACCATAATTTGTGCAATCAGAAGTGACATACCTTGGACACATAATAGGGAAAGGATATAAGAAACTCAGCCCCAAGAGAATTTCAGGTATCTTATCTCTTCCAGCTCCCAAGACCAAAAGGGATGTGAGAAAACTTCTGGGTTTATTCGGATACTGTAAATTATGGTTAGACCAACACATGCAAAGTATAAAATTTTTATATGATAAACTAGTAGCTCCAGAACCCATAATGTGGACAAAAGAAGATGAACAACACCTAGAAAGCTTAAAAGAAAAGTTGTCTTCTGCCCTGGTCCTAAGTTTACCAAATCTCAGGAAGGGCTTTGATCTGTTTGTAAGTGCTGAGGGGGGCATAGCCTACGGAGTACTAGCTCAAGAGTTGGGAGGCTGCAGGAAGCCAGTGGCTTATATTTCCAAATTATTTTACCCAGTGGCTCGAGGCTGGCCAGTTTGTCTACAAGCAGTAGCAGCTACTGCTATCCTGATAGAGGAGACCCCAAAATTGACTTTACAAGGACAAATTAAAGTACATACTCCTCATGACCTCAAAACAGTTCTGAGCCAAAGAACGCAACAATGGCTAACCAACACCAGGATATCAAAATATGAAGTAATACTAATGAACACAGATGATTTAGAATTGGTCACATCAAACACTCTCAATCTGGTGCAGTTTCTTATAGGAGAGCCTATAGAAAATTTGGAACATGATTGCCTTGAATTGATTAACCTCCAAACAAAAGTAAGAGAGGATTTAGAAGATCAGCCTCTAGCAACTGGAAGAATCTTGTTCATAGATGGGTCTTTGAGGGTAATAGATGGAAAACAAGTTTCATGTTATGCCATCATAGATGGAGAGGTTTTCCAGAATAATGAAAAAGGGAAATTACCCCCAAGTTGGTCAGCCCAGAGTTGTGAGGTATATGCCCTAAAGAGAGGATTAGATCTATTGGAGGGAGACCAGGGAACTATTTATACTGATTCACAATATGCATTCGGGATAGTCCACACTTCTGGGAAAATATGGGAGGAGCGTGGATATCTGAGTTCCAAAGGGAAAAGTTTAGCTCATGAGAATTTGATCAGGTCAGTATTAGAATCCTTAAAGAAGCCAACAGAAATAGCAGTGGTTCATATAAAAGGACACCAAAAAGGAAACACCCTTGAGGTCAGGGGGAACTGACTAGCTGACCAGACTGCTAAAGAAGCAGCTTTAGAATCAGGGGACCCAGTGAAAATTTTAAAGCAGAAACTACACCTGGGGAAGGGGAAAGAAGAGAGGAACCAATATTTAGTGAAAAAGAATTGGAAGCAATAAAGGATTTAAAATTACATCAAGGGGAACGGGGTGAGTGGTTAACACTGGATGGACAGCTGTTTTTAAACAAGGCACTAGCTCAGAAAGTGATCAGAGCTACATAAATTAACCCATTGGGGAGTCCAAGGACTATGTGACCATTTTCTAAGAAATAACCTGTGCATAGGCATATATGACCTAGCCAAAGCAATTACAAAAGGATGTTTAATTTGCCAAAAGGTAAACCAGAATGTTTTGAGAAAGACTGAACATGGTGGGAGGGAATTAGCCCTAAGACCTTTCCAAAGCATACAAATAGATTTCTTTGAGATGCCCCCAGTGCAGGGATACAAATATCTACTTGTTATGGTAGATCACCTCACCCATTGGGCGAAAGCCTTCCCGACAAAAAGGGAAACAGCCCAGGTTGTGGCAAAAGTAATCTTAGAGAACATCATCCCCAGATATGGAATGGTAAACAGCATAGACTCAGACCGAGGTCTACATTTTGTTGCACAAGCACTGCAAAATGTAATTGAAGCTTTAGGAATAAAATGGAGATTGCACACTCTGTGGCACCCCCAGAGTTCTGGAAGAGTGGAGTGGATGAACAAAACTCTCAAAAATGTATTGACTAAACTGATTGAAGAAACAAAAATGAATTGGCTAAAGTGTTTGCCCCTGGCGCTTTTGCGCATCAGAACAAGACCTTGGTCTGATATAGGGATTTCACCCTATGAAATGATGTTCGGATTGCCATTCTCGTTAACACCCTACAGCACAGGAGATTATTTAGAAGGAGAAGAAGCTACCAAAAGATATTTAGAAGCCATAGGGACAACTTTAGAGGGTCTTAGAAAAAGAGGATACCTCCCCCAGTTGGAGGATGCAAACCTCCCATCTTGATGCAAAAGTGCATGACATCAGCCCAGGAGATTGGATATTGGTAAAATCCTAGAACAGTTTACTACTAATGCCTAAATTTGAAGGCCCCTTCCAGGTACTCCTCACCACCAACACCACTGTGCAGACCAGAGAGAAGGGTTGGACACACATTAAGAGAGTTAAAGGACCAGTCTCACCCCCTGGGACTGGACCAGATTCAACACCAGTCTCACCCTCTAATACAGGACAGGATTCAACCATATCACAAGTTGACCCTCCTGAGTATACTATTATAAAAGGACCAAAAGACTTGAAATTGACTCTTAAAAGGAAGAGCCAAAAAGACTGAGGACAGCAAAAGCTGGTGAACTGATAGGAAAAAAGTTCTGTTTTAGAATTGTAAAATGTTTTAAACTGGTTCTGTGTTCAAAAGAGTTTTGGTAAAAAGTTAAAGATTGTTAATAAGTGGTTCTAAGTGTTTTAAAAATAATTCTGATTCTTGTTAAGTTCCCCCCTCCCAACTTAATATCAGGAACCCCAGGTTAATCTCCTGTAGAGTACTCCCTAGGTGAGACCAAATCAGTAGGGAAAAGAGTAGAGAGGTTTAACTAGAGAAGGGTAGAAAGGACTCTAAAGGACTCCAAAGCCTCTTCTCAATAAAATCCCCAAGAGGCAAGGCCGGGTGGGCAGGCTGTGCAAGATGACCCATACCGGACTCTTGGGAAGGGGAGTAGTAATGACTCTTATTGCTGGTGGTGTATGGGAAGCTTGGGAGAGCCTTGCAGTAAGTGCTACCAACCCCTCTATGAAGAAGAGGAAGTGAGCTCCTTGCTGAGAGTCCATACCAACTTGAACCCTAACTGTGTTAACTTCACACAATTAATTCCTTGTCAAGAAGACAAAAAAGTGTATTGGATGGCCTGGAATACTGCAAATTTTAGGCAGCAACTCCAGGGAAAGTGCCCTGTAGGAGAAGCCTGGCTGTGTTTTGAACGAGATACTACTCAGGCAGGTCCGGCAGATTTGGTTAAAGAAAAAGAGATAGTGAAAACAATAAAAGAACAAGATGATTGGGAGATACCCCGAGGTAAAAATTTATTCATAGATTTGGTAGAAAGAATAAACCACAAACTGAATATAATCAATTGTTGTGTCTGTGGAAACACCCAGATGACCAAAATTTGGCCGTGGGAAGGGATCAGCCTAGGACCATTATAAATTTTAAAATGGATGCAGAATAACCCAGAATCTAGTGTCCTCAAGGCGAGAGGGGAAGAACAATGGAATCTAAAAGCAAGAATAATAGGAGGAGAAGAATGTATCTCAAGGAGGGGAAAAGGGTTTAATACACAAGTAGGAAGAATGGCATGCAAAAGGTATTTAACAGTGAAAAATTCTGTTATCCGGTGGATCCTGAGAGATCCAAATAGATTTTGGTCAGTAGAGAAGAAAGAAGGGAATAAGTGCATATACAATCAGGCCTATGGACTCCACGAATGTGCTGAAAAATGAATAAACCCCTTTTGGGAAATAAAAGAATTTTCCAAATATTGGGAATGCCCAACCAAAATTAATAATACCTTTTGGGAAGTCCCCAAGCACCTGTTTTGGATCTGTGGGTGTACAGCATACACTAGGTTACCAGGAGACTGGTTTGGGAGCTGCACAGTTGGAATTATAACACCAGCCTTCTTCCTGTTACCAAAGGAATCTGGGTCAAGTTTAGGTGTCCCTATATATGATGATTTGAGAAAAAACAAACTAAAGAAACAAAGTGCAATTGAAATGCTGGATGCTGGTTCCTAATGGCAGAGACTCTTGTTGGTTCTGGTGAGATGTGGTAGACTTCTTCCTTAAGTTGCTTTTTTAGTTTCTGATGGCTCTTTTCAATCAAGCTCCAGACTTGCTCAGCCAGCCTTGTTTCCACAGACGAGACATGGGTACGAAATGGGGCAGTGACAGTATCCTCAGAAATTCTTAGTTTATTGACCAAGACACCCACCCTGTCCTCGCCTTCCCTCCATTGCAGTGTTGCCAGGTAACAGGAGTACATCTCTGGTCCAAGCCATGCAAATCTCAACCACATTTGCAATGTGGTATGTCACAGTCTTTTCTCTGGGGACTGCTTGTGGCAGGAGCATTTCAGGTACTTGCACATTTAAAAAAAAATTTATTTATTCTTTATTCCAGTCTCAGCAATCTTCACTTGAGGGCAAATGGGAGATGAAGGATACATGGATACATAATGATCACAAACTTCCAGGAAGGCATCAACTTTATCAATTTTTCTGGGGAAGGCAGAAAAGAACCCTTTATTTTTACCAAGCCAGATATAATTATTGCAGTTCTGTTCGTACAGTTTTATTGGGAGATTCTTTTGAAAATCTCATTAGGAAGGAGAAGAAAAGATGGCCTTTCACCAAAAGCTAGGAAAACATGAAAAAACTTGCATAAAAAGGAATGCACTGTTCAAGAGAAGTCTGTAAGCTGGCCTCCCACCTCTTTGAGCCTAATTTGGTTGCAGAGAAACAGAAAAATAATGACCTTGAAAGCTCAAAAGAGTTCAGGTGATCACACCAGTTCTGCCCACCTTCCACAATTTCAGACTTCTTGGCAAGAACATCCTTCTTGGAAATGATCTCCCATGGAAGTTATGCCAACCTACATGGCCAAGGGACCTGCCTGTGGATGGGACACATCTCAGCAGCGCTACCTCCCTCCAATCTCTCCTCTCCATCAAGCAGCTGAGATCTGCTCCTTTTATATCTTCACACTTGCGACCACTTTGGCTGTGGCCTTGTCCTGGTTTGAGACAAATTGAGGAAACATCCAAAAGGTATCTCCTCTGAAAAGGCAGATTCAAGCCAGCCCCTCCCCAAACAGGTTGAAGAAAGATTTCCTTGGAGAAAGTTGAAAAAATCTGTTTATTTTACAATAAAAAAAAAAAAAGAACAATGTTAAAGAATAGAATTTCTCACTGTTCTGAAGAGACGGAAAATTCAGAGAGTCCTTCTGTGGTTCAGTGAGTCCTGTGGGTGTGGCTCAGTCTCGCTCAGTCTCTGGGGCTCAGGCCTGGTGTCCAGCCAGTTGTAGCTTGTGGGGGGAGGGGGGTGCATGGGTGATTGCCCTGGTGTTCTGGACTGGAGGAAAGCTGAACAGTTCCAAAAGAACAAGCCACAGTCCTGGGAAAACCTTACTTGCCTTAGCTAATGAGGAAAACCAGTGAAAAAAGCAAAGGAGAGCTCCCCGTCTCTCTCTGCAGAGCAGCAAGAGAGCCTTATCTCTTCTTATATAAAAAGAAGAAGCAAAAGGAATTTCCACTGCTTCCCCCCACCCCTCTTCACTCTCAGATCTAGTCTTAAAGGCACAAAATTCAATATCCAACATAAGCAGACAGTGGGGGATATAATACAGCATCATAAAGTGACCCTAGGGCAGGCCTTGACATAAGTGTGGGGTATATTCATTGTGCTAATCTGTGCTAATCCTGCACGAGTTCAGACACATCCCGGTCCCCTCTACAGTAATCCCTGTACAGTGTGGTATATAACTCAGTGAATCCTGAAAAGCAGGATCAAGATATTTTGATGTATGGAAAAAGGTCTTGAGGAAAAAATCATCTACATGAATTAGTCTCTTACATTTAGAGGCTCATCACCACATGAGACACCAGTCAGGTCTGGACTTTAGCTGACTACCTTCCTTGAGGGAAGATGAACTTTAGCCTCTGTCAGAGTCCTCATATTCTCCCTTGCTTCTGTTCTCCAGACCATGAAGAAATGAGTTCCTGCAGGTAGAAATGGAGACAGAAAAGTAATCTAGAGGCCTTTCACCCTGCTTTTTCTGCTTGTGTCCTCAGACTTCTTGGTGATTTAAGCCAACACAGTCATGTGGCAAACAATTTTACAGTGCTAATACAGTTACAAAGTAATCCCCAGCTAATGAGTGTGTGTGTGTCACAAAATATAGTTTTTCTATTACTTGCCCTGGCATGATTTTTGCAGAATGCTTTGGCTCTAAAGGAAGATTATAGACAATACTAAACTAAAACGACAACAAAATTAAAATAAGGCTGCAGAACTAGAGAAAGGAAGAAAAAATTGCCTGAGTAGGATTAAGGTCAAGCAAAACAAGGATATCTTTGGTTGCCATCCAAGTGACTACCCTCCAAAACACCCACAGAGCTGTACCATCTTTTGTTTAAACCACTTATCTCTGCCCTGAACAGTAATTTATTCCTGGATTGGCTGAAATACTAAATCCCTGGTGTTGCCACTCTGATGTTTAGGCAGCACATACTTCAAATATAGAACAACTGCTTATGTGTGCAGGTCTGTGTTTCAGAAGTGCTGAGGAGGATTTTATGAGAGGCACACAACTGTATCTATCTAGAGTGAAGCAGAAGACAGCCCACTGTGACAGGGCTTCACCTGGCCTGGGGAGCTGGCCATTTAATCAGCCTTGCTGGTGATAGATTTCCTTAGCCTATGAGCTCTACTCATCTTCTCACCAGCCTAGGCAAGGTTTCCAGACCCAGGCCCTCCTGATCTTCTAACATTCCTTTGGGTGAGAAATGTCCATTCTAGAGGGAGTGTCTTGGGGCAAGAGACAAAGCTTTAGGAGAGCTTTAAGGGGGCTTGCAGAGTGCTCAGTTTTTGCTGGGGATCACCATTTCCTCTTCAAAAGCATTCCACCATCTGTAAGCCAGGTTTGGGGTGATGCCTTTTCAGCCCTAAAATCACAACCCAAACAAGATTAAAATAATAAGAAGTGGTTACCACTTATTGAAAGTCATCCAGGTGCACTTCTGGAGAGTGCACACATGGTACAAACCTCTGTCAGAGACTGAAATAGTTCATGTCTCAAACACTGATGTAAAATTTTGCTCATTAGAATAAAAACTGTATAAAGAAGCTATGACCAAGGAAGCCTCCCTGAAGATACCTCACAGGGACATTGGACTGTAAGTTAAGCTGCCTGGATAATGCTATTGTTCAATCATCTTGGCCTAGGGAAAAACTGCATGTGATGCAACAAACTCAGAGTCTGTTGTAAGAGATAATGGCAAATTCCACCCCCAACCCCCCCCTCCCCCTGCCCCAGGGAGGTGCCTGGGTTTTCCTACCTAGCCTGAGCTATATTAGCCCATTGGTTTCTATGCTTTCTGGGGTGATCATCACCACCAAGACAACCAGCTGGAGAGGAACAATGGAACATTAATGGGATCCATGGAGTGGTGATATTTTTATTCTGTTCCTGTCACTCTCTTTCTGTCCCCCCACCTATTTCATATTTCTTCCTTCCTTCCTTCCTTCCTTCCTTCCTTCCTTCCTTCCTTCCTTCCTTCCTTCCTTCCTTCCTCCCTCCCTCCCTCCCTCCCTCCCTCCCTCCCATATTTACTATCAAATAAAACCCATACTATTGTCACTGGCATATGGTCTTGTTTGCACCTTAATTTGGGCAGGGATATTTCTAAGAACTTCGGTTAATTTGATCATGACAGGCTCTGACATTTTCCTAAGTTTAACAAATTAGCATAATTGATAAGAATCCCCAGTTAGAAGTACAGTTAATGAAGTAATTCTCACTCTTGATTCAGCCCTGTACTGAAGCCCCCCCCTTGCTTCTGGCCCCACATTGTTTATGTCTAAATACATGGGAAAGTGACATGGCCTTATTCACTGAAGAAGCAAGATTAGAATAGGATTCCAGAAATGTGTTTGTCTAACAAAACACTGAAGTTACGTAAGAAACTATATAACTATACAATAACAGTCTACAGAACTATGAATATATGAAAAATATACAAAAATCAAAAATCTTTTGGCATCAAGAGAAAAGTAACAAATTTTTTTTGTCAAAAGCAATTGTTTAATCATACACACACACACAAACACACATACAAGTACTCAGCCCCTTTTCCCTGGTTGTTACAGGCAATGTAAGTACAGGTGATGTAAGTACAGATGATGTGAGTGGCAAAGAATTTTGGCTAGAAGACAGGGGCACAGCATTTCATTAATCTGTTCAGGTTACTTAAGGGCCTCCCCAAAACTGTATCTGAGCCACTCAATGTCTTCAAGTGGTTCTGTTTTACAATACTCCTGTATGTTGTGGTTTTGACATTGGGCAAATGCCAGGCACCCATGACAGCCGCTCACTTGCCCTCCCCTGCTACAGCTGAGCAGAGGACAGAAAAGAAAATAAACAAAGATTTCATGAGTTGAGATAAGGACCAGGAGAAAACACTCCAAGGGCAAAACAGGCTCAATTTAGAAATACAAAGTGAACTTATAACTCAAAGTCAGAGAAGCATAATGAGAAGTGAAATGAGCCCTTAAAAACACCTTTTTCCCCCCAACCCCTCCCTCCTTCTCACCGGCAGTGCAGGGAGACAGCACGTGGGGGTTTTGGTCAGTTCATCACCCAAGATCTTCCACTGCTCAGGGAGAGGATTCCTTCCCTTGCTAAGCCATGGGGTCCCTTCCCATGGGAGACAGTTCTCTGGGAATTTCTCCAATGTGGTTCCAATCTCACAAGCAGCAGTCCTCCCAAAACTGCTGCTATATGAGTCCCTCCCACAGGCAAACAGTCCTCCCAAAACTGCTGTGGCATAGGTAACTCTTCCACAGGGTGCAATCAATCCTCCAAGGACAGGCTGCTTCAACCTGGAAGCAGGGGCCCCCTCTCTTCACTGGGTCTTTGAGTAGATCACCAGAGGCATGCACCCACTCTGGCGTGGGCACCTCCCCCACGGGTTGCAAGTAGATCTCTGCATCCCCTGTGGACTTAATGCATTACAGGGGGACAGTTTGTTTCACCATAGTCCTCACCACATCCTGCAGAGGAATCTCGGCTCCAGTGCATGGAGCACCTCCTCCGCCTCCTTCTCCACTGACCTTGTTGTCTCCATGTTGTTTCCCTCACATGTTCTCACCTCCTCCTCTTCTCTGGCTGGAAAAAGCTGTGCCCCACTTTGTTTTGATTTTCCTTAAAATGTGTTATCACAGAGGTGGAAGCTTCTAGCAGCTTCTCACAGAAGCCACCTCTGTGGCCCCCTGCTACAAAAAGCAGGCCGTGCAAAACCAACACATGATCTTAAAGAAAAATGTCATCCCTGCCAGGGAACTGAAGCATGGCAAAGATTAGTTGTTGAAAATCACAGCTGTAGCAGAGTTATGAGCAGAGGCAAATCACATCCCAGGTAATTGTCCTATTCATTCAACTATCCTATTAACAATCACATATTTAGTGAGCAAAATGAGGGTAAAATAATGAGGGAAGGAGATACTAACAGAAAGAAAGTATGGCAAGCACATTTCTCTCTCTCTCAGGATTTTTCCTTAAGGTGCACAGAGAGAAATGAAAGAGAAAACAATTTCTATTTCTGCTCCTTGTTTTTCTCTTGTGGAATGTATTTGGAGAATTGTTTATCTGGAGTGAACGCTTGGTTGGATCACAGTGGATTGTTTGGGCCTGATGGCCAATCAGATCCACCTGTGTCTGGACTCTGGAGAACAGGGTCACGAGTTGTGAGTTAGATATGATAATTAGAGAAAGTAGCATATAGTTTTTAGTATCCTCTTTTATATAGTATATTAATGTATTATAGCATAATTATAATAAAGAAATCATTCAGCCTTCTGAAATAAGTCAGACATCATCATTCTTCCCATTGGGTTCGCCGACATCAACAAGAAGAAAGGGACCATGGAAAAGAAAGATTTATCATCAACTGATTCTACTGTGTAACCAGGCAATTCCTTTCCATTTGACCTGCTTGAAAGTGTCCCCTGATGCATAGCTAAATTGGCATTTGGGGCATGTTTTCATATTTTATTACTGCTGCTGTAAATCGGAGTTATTTGGGAATGGGAAGTGCTACTTGATGAGGGAGAAACACCTGACACAGAGGACAGTGAGATAAAAAACTCTGGTTACTGGTTTGAGAATATGTCCTGTAAATAGGTTAAACACTAATCCCTGGGCAGCTGCTTCGGAACAGTGTGAGCATATGTAGCTCCAGGCACTGCTTAACTCAAACTGAGGCTCTGGGACTCAGATTTTTGTTCTGGGGAAACAGCTCACAGCTTCAGGCACTTAGGTTTCAAAAACTCAGGCCTACTCAAATAGAAGGAAAAGAGGAAAAGGAGAACTGGCCTTCCTGCAAAGTGAACTAGAGCCAGAGTCTCTTGGGTATCTCATAAATAGGGTTAAAAACAGACAACTTTGAAACTCAAAAAAAAAGCTGTGTTTAAATAACTATATGAATTATACTTCTCAAGACTGTTCCTGCTCCCATTTTAACAAAGTTTTCTTTTGCAATAAACCCCAAAAATCTAGACATTTAACTACCATCTTCCAAGACAACACTGATGTTATAATATAGAAAAAGCAGATTTAGAGAGCTAATAATAATATATAACCTATGTTTTCTTGAGCAAAAAGAATAACTTCATAATATATTGCTCACAATAAAGAGTAAGTTTCCAATTTTGTGCTGCAATATTAATTACTGAGGTGAGAGGATTAAAGCAATCATGCGAGATTAAGATTCTTCTGAATCACAGCACAGAAGATAGAACACATCTCCTGAATAAACAAATTATTTTACAGGCAGTAAAATGAGCAGGAAGTCTTCAGTGATGCCTGCCTCTAACAGTTCTCTGTATGACTCCTTGTATGCAGGCCCAGGGGAGAGCAAATGACAGCAGATTATTTCAACTTCCCATCTTATTATTTTGCAGCCTTTCCTGGAGCAAGGGGATATTAACTATTCCACCTTCTCTCTATGCTGTGGAGAAATTAGGCTTCACATCACCATGTAATATATATGTAATTAATAATTTTTTATTGCAAAAGCTTATTTCATCTGAAATGCTGAGAAATGGCATGCTGCAGAGAAGGGATTTAGTGTATTATTGCTGGGGGAATTTTACATTTCAAATTTTTGATGTAAAATAAAATTGCCATCAAGAAAGCAATGCAATAACCATGGATTCTCATAGATGAAAGACCAAGGTGAGAGTTCTGCCTCTTTCAGTGAGAGTATTTCCACCAATTTTGGTAGATTCTGCCATTCTCCTGTGCAGATCAGGATGGAGTCCTCAAAAGGGTAGCACAAGCCAGTGTTACCAGAGCTGGGCCATTTTGCTCTTCGGCTAACACTGCCTGTTAGAAGCCAGTTCTTTAACATACAAACATTTTGCCCATAATGGAAACAGTTTGTGAAGGCCCTAGGCTCTGGAGGAATTTGCTGCACGCTGCCTCAAGAAAGTTGTTTTCTGTGAGGTGGCAAGAAAACTCATGTCCATAGCGCTGACACCTGTCAGTTTGCATGTGCCTTCCCAAACCCCTCCTGAAGCCACCAGCAGCTCAGTATTGACTCCACCTTCATGCCTTTAAATGCCTCAGCCTTGACTTAATACTCTAGCCTGCTGAGGAGAGCAAGGAATGGATCAGAAATCTTCAGATGGGTCAAGTTGCTGAGACATGACTTATGTAGCATGGGTAACCAGGAGGATTGGAGCAATGGCCCAGCACAAGGGTTAGAGCAGGTAGGAGAAATGAAGGACCTCTCTGAGGATGGGGTGCCACATGGGAGCAGAGACACCATGAGGAGTACAAGCAGGCAAAGAGCCCCAGTTGTAATGCCAGAGAGAAATGTTGGCCTCAGAGCTATTATGGATCAGGGCTAAGGAGATGAGCACCACACTACCAGCCAACTCGCATGTCAAAAACTTTTGTCCTTGTGGGCCTAGTCAAGGAAAGCTTCATTAGCAGTTTGTTTCTAAGAATCCCTGCTATCCTAGAAACATTACAAGGAATCAATATTTTAAAACAGAAATTTTAAAGAAGGTTCTGAAATACTAACTTTCTTTTCAAAATGCAGGGAGGTGATAAAACCTCATGGCATTCGCAGAAATATCTCTCCTTTTCATTAGCTGAAAATTTCTTTGTTTTGCCAGGCTCTGCAGAGATCCTGACATTATTATTAGGTGACAAGAATAGGGTCAAGCATGAGAGAAACTCTTCATCCTCTAAATTTTAGTAGTGCTTTTTTTCAAGTCATGGAGCTTACTGTCCCTCCTAGAAAGATTACTAAAATAAACATACTGGGTTTTAATTCAGACCTGGGAGGTAGACTGTGGTGTACTGCATCTGTTCCCTGCCCTGCAAAAGCTACTCCTTCCATTCCCCTGTGGTGAGCAAGGTTTGCCCATACCCACTTACAACACAGAGCTTCTGCTAGGAACTTCTATTTAGCCTTGGTGTTTCTCCAAAGTTTCATACAACAGAGAAACAGCTGCTGCCTAGAGGTAACAACATAACATTTTGCTCTTTGGAAAATACCAGTTAATAAGAATGTAGGCACTCCTTGAAAAATGTTAAGAGAACATGCTTGTTATTAAGAAAAATAGATAAAACTATATTATAATTATATTTAAATCCGTATATTATGCTTGTTGTGGTGCCTTAACTTGTGTTTGGGAACAAGATCTTATCTGCCATATCAAATCAAAGCCACTGGAGGCTGAGCTGGCTCTGGAACAAGAGATCATAGAGAATAGCCTGGGTTGGACTGGACCTTAAAGTTCATCTAGTTCCAATAACCATGTGAATTTGAACTGCAAACAAGACAAGTACCTCTCCAGAGGAACAGAGGGATTCTACCTACAGTACTTGCCTTTTGCGCTGGCACCACTGACCCTCACCAACCTCCTCACAGCACTGGGAATGGGGAGCTTACACAAAAATAAAAGCCGCAACAAATTGCTGTTAGTGAGAACAACAGCAGTTCCTAGTTATTTTTTCACTGTTTTCACTACAAGAGCTAAACATTGCTTAAAGCAATGAATTCTAGAATCATAGAATAACCTGGATTGGAAGTGACATTAAAGCTCGTCTTCTTCCAATTCCTCTGCCATGGGCAGGGACACTTTCCACCAGACCGGGTTGCTCCTCATATCTGATCTAAACCTACTGATTGTCAGTTTGAAGCTGTTCCTCCATGCCTTGTCACTCCAGGCCCTTGTAAATAGTGTCTCTCCATCTTTCTTGTTGGCTCCCTTCAGGTACTGGAAGGCCACAATCAGGTCACCCCAAAGCTTTCTCTTCTCCAGGCTGAACAATACAAATTCTCCCAGCCATTCCTCATCAAGAGGTGTTCCATCCCTCTGATCTACCTGGCAGGCTCCTCTGGACTGGCTCCAACAGGTCCATGTCTTTCCCATGTTGGGACTTCAGAGCTCTCCTTTGATTTATAACTGCTACTGAATTAACCCCCTATGATATGAAGCCATATACTCCATATATTCCAGTGCAATATATGATACTCCATACTCCATAGTCCAGTGCAATATATGATGTTTGAATCAGCCTGGAGGTCTTACGCAGAAGACCAGGGACTGCACAATTCAAGAGTTTTGCAGCAGGACCCATGTTTTGGGGCTTGGATACGCATGTGTTTCAACAGACACCAGAACACATTAGGTACATGCCAGATGCGTCTGTCCTACCCTACATCCTGCTCAGGACCACAAGCAGCATCTCCCTGATAGCTCCTCAATGGTGGTAGAAAGATGTGTGGAACAGTGATAGAAACAACTTGTTTACCTACCTCATGGAAATGTAGGACTATTGAAGTGACAGTTTGTTTAAGAACTTAATTTGTTTATAAATTGTTTTTCCTGTTTACCAATTGTTTTTCTGGTAATTGGGTTTTTCTAACAGTTCTAAAAGTTAAATAGTTTCTTAGATTTAGTGTTAAATTGTAACTTGTAATTATAAGTAGTTAACCTGTGGTAGATTAGCGTGAAGGACTGTGATCTCGTGTAACAGCTCCTAGAAATGAGTGCTACAACTCCAGTGGAACATGGGACACATGGCTAGCTGAGGGGAGCTAAGTTTGTCAAACTGGATGGAAAACCTCATTCAGATTAGACCCATGCTGTCTTCTGTCACCCTGTCTGCAAAGAGCACTTGCAGGTACGATAACAGACAACATTTTACATTTTTTATTAAAAGGGAAAGGAGGCATTGTCACAGTGTGATAGGTTGGATTCAAAACTATACATGGGACCCTCAGCCAACCCTGTTCAAGCTTAGATGCAGGCACACCACTGGCCAGAGATCTGGGTAGAGACAGATTCCAATCAATCAGCTGTTTTAACCTGTGAGTTTCAAACCCCCTATATAAAGAGTCTTCCATAATAAACCATTGTTGTTGCTGCACGGAGCTCTGAGAGTTTGTGTCATCCCTGTCTCCGACCAATGACCCCATGTAACAGCAGGTGGGGTCTCACCAGAGGTGGACAGAGGGGCAGAATCCCTTCCCCCCACTACTGCCCATGGGGCTTTGGAGGCAGCCCATCACACAGGGGTTTTCTGGGCTCCCAGAGCACATGGCCAGGGCATATCCAGCCTCTCACCCACCAGCACCCCGAAGTCCGTCTTGTACGGCTGCTCTGGATCTGTTCGTCCCACAGCCTGGACTGATACAAGGGGTCGCCCTGACCCAGGTGCAGCACCTTCCACTTGGTTTGTTAAATCTCATGAGATTCCCATGGGCCACTCCCTGAGCTCATCCAGGTCCTGCTGGATGACATCCCATTCTTCATGTGTGCTACATGCACCACTCAATTTGGTGTTATCAATAAATCTGCTGAGGGTGCACTCCATCCCTTTGTCTATGTCACTAATGAAGATATTTAACAGCCCTCGTCCCAGTGCTGAGGGACTCCACTAGCTGCTGATGTCCACTGGAATTCTCAGCTGTTGACTACCACCCTCTGAATGTGACCGTCCTGCCTCTTTTTTATCCATCTAAGAGCCCACCCATTGAATCCATCTCTCTCCAATTTAGAAAGAAGGATTTTGTGGGGGACCAAGTCATAGGCCTTACAGAAGTCCAGATAAATGACATCCAGCTTTTGTCCTCGCTTGGGTCTTTTTAGGTTTGTGTCTACAATGTCCTTAAAAGAGGAAAGCACTTTGCCTTGGAGAGGTAAGACTGATGTACAGTTTCCTTGACTTTCTGAGAAGCATTTATAAATGTTAGACAATGCATGTTAAGCAGTGACACTTTTCTTTAGTGTAACTACAGTATAAGGTCCTGAAGCCTCATACAGTTACTTCCACGCAGGAAGAACACTGCACTGTAGCTAAATGAGGCATTCACAAGCCAATAGAAGCTCTACTTTTATAGTGGGGAGTGGAGAAAGAGTGAAAAATATCTGTTATTAAAGCAGTTATTAACAAAAATAAGAATGTTTCAGCTCAAGATGAAGCATGAAGTCAGAAAGAAGATACTTGATGCATGATGGGTAGCCCCCAAATCACACACCAGTGGTCCCTGATTCACAAAAGAGGAAGGTTCTTTTTCAGAGCAGATGTGTTGGATAAAGTTTCTTAGGGAGTGTGCCACAATCTGGGCTTGGGCACCCATAAGCTGACTGCCTAGTGACAGCAAATGAGGATAGGTCTCACTGTATGATATTTCTACCTGCAAGGGGTTTTTACAGTGTTTTTGTGTGCTTGCTCTGATGTGACACAATGAAGGACTGTATCTGTGGGTGATCCAGTCACCATTTGCTGGGATTTCACCTGTTAGAGCATTCACATTCCTCTCTGCTCTTCTGGAGAGAAATTACACTCAGATCAGAAGAGCTGGGGTCAAGGGACTTTTACTAATGTAGTCATATTTTGGCTCAACCAGCAGCTTTCAGAGGAGAGGGAGGGGGAACTGATGTGTGCAAATCAACTATGGACATAAAAAGATAATTTGCCAAACTGCCTGCTGATTCAGTCTCATTAACCTCATATTTCTATCAATGTTTAATGAAGAAACTGGGGTAAGAGGTGCCAGCCACCAGGGATGGAGGCAGTCCATCAAGTGTGGCTAGCATGGGCATCCATGGTGTTTGACAGCAGTGCAGACTGGCCCTACCATCTCCCCATGCCACAGAGTCCCTAGCACACAGGGTCCTCACCAAATGCCAGTGACATCATCACAGGGTGTGAGGCATTCAGTGCTGTGCCGTGATGCTACAGTGCAGCCATCAGGATTCATACCATTCACTGCATAAAAATTGAAATTGCAGCTTCAAGTTTAGATGCAAAAGGAGTTCTTCCTTTCTTCATCTCAGCTGATTTTAGAAGACTGTGTCTTCATTCTGTGAAAAATGGGAATTTACCTGTGTTTTTAATCTGTGAGATGCCTAATTATTTGTCCTAGATTGCAAGGCAAGATGTATTCTATTTGCCATCTGTTAGAGGTGTGGCAATTGTCTTCTGTTAATTGGGCAGTTTTCTTTATCTCTTCCACAAACCAATCCTCCCTCTGGGGAGACAGCTGCTGTTATTGGGCTACTGAGTGTCACTGCAGGACTGATAAAAATTACATCATCCCATTGTGAGATGCTCTGCCCAGAGGGAGGAGCCAGGCACTCCTAACTGGATATAATCTGAGATTTTGGGACACCAGAAGAGCCTTTCCACTGGATTCCCAGAGGAGAAGATGCCTTTTCCACTGGATTCCCAGTGGAAGACCAGGCCCATCTATACCACCACTGAATCTTAAGAGGAAGACTACACACTTCTACAGGATCACTGCTTCAACAGAACTACACCTGCCACTCCAACCACTATTTCAATTGGACTGCTACCAACACCCTGACCAACAGGGAGTCAGGTTGTATTCTGGCTCTGTCAGTGTTGTTTTGTATTACTGCATTGTTTATTTTATTTTTATTTTCTTCCCTAATAAAGAACTGTTATTCCTGCTCCCATATCTTTGCCTGAGAGCCCCCCCTTAATTTCAAAATTATAACAATTTGGAGGGAGGCAGTTTACATTTCCCATTTCAGGGGGGGCTCCTGCCTTCCTTAGCACACATCTGTCTTTTCAAACCAAGACATTATTCCACTGAAAAAAATTGTGTATGGGAGTAAATCCTGTTGATGCAAAGTGTGGTTCAGGAAAGGGAAGCTGCTGTCAGCATTATAACAAACAACTCTGACTTTTATTTTGACTTCATTTTGCACTAGGACTGGTTATTAGCTTAACCTGTGGTAAAATAATTTATTTTTTCCTTCATTTTTTTCCATCAACCTTTATTTTAGCCTGGAGATTTCCCAAATATGTGTATTACACAATAAATCTGAATTTTCTGGAAAGCTCTGCAAAGATGAAGTAAATCTCCTTCAAATGCAGGCACACCACTGGCCTTCAAAGATAAAATTAATTTACCACAAGGAGCAGACATTCTTCTCTGAGCTGAAGACTCCTCTGTTCCTTCCCAGACCTATCAGTTCTGTGAGATGTGTTGGCAGACATGTGGCAGGCCTTCCTGCCTCTGACTCTTGCATGGTGCCTCAATGGGTCTCCTGCAAATTCCCAGGAAAACTCTGGAAGATCCTCAAAATCTGCCTTGGAAAAACCTTCTGGGTGGGTAAGGAAGGTAACAGGAAAAACTATGAAAGCTTGGAGATGAGTTAATCTCAGCTCAATCAGGCCACAAATCCAAAATAGGTGGAAAGGCTTACTGTATTTAATTATTTAATTGCTTTTACTTTCGGGTCTTGAAAGTTTATTCAGCATTCACAGAAAATGCAGGGTGAAATAGAATCCCTTTTTTCCCCCAAACCACAATCCAACTGTTCACTTCTGGGTAAATTAACCAAATAAAACTGTCTTTTTCAACCAGCATTCACTCTTCATTTATCAAGACAACCTTCTTGTGGACTGACTGTTGGGTAACCTAGAGCATCAAGTACAAAGTTTTAAAAGGGGATGCCTTCCAACTGACTCAGATTCCTTCTGGTCTTGATAACACTCCTGCAGCATGACAGGGGTAACAACACTTCCTCCCACTAAGGGGCTTAGGGCAAGTTTGGTGGCCTGCAGTCATCACAACAACTGATTCCTGATGCATGGTCTTAGCAAAAAGTTTAGATAGTTTCTGTATCACACTGCAGACCAGGAAAAAAATGAAACTTCAAGATTAGAACCAAGGTCAGAAATATTATACAGGTCATAGGAAACAGGTTAGTTGCCAAATACACCTTGAGGGCGTTTCATTTCCATGCTAGTGGATGCCAGGGGCAGTGGTCCCACAACGTGGTGCAGTGTCTGCAGAGCATCTCCGGATTATTTATTATTTATTGCATTGTCTCTAATAAATAGAGACTGTGAAAAGGTGTTTTGTTCAGTATCAATTATTCATATTTCCAACAAGTAACTGAGACATCCTCAAGATATGACTTCCATCCATACTGGTTATAAAATACAGTTTTCACTGATTGGAATGGCTGTTACTGGCTGTCGGTTTAAATACTTATCATGTACCATGCAATAGAAGCTGACAACATTAGGAAGAAATAACAGTTGCAGCCACTTGGGAAATACATAGGCAAAAGAAGACTGAAAATTGTTGCAGATCTTTATCTATGGCTTCTTACTTTTAAATACTGATCTCCAAGATATACAGAAAGATTTATCTGCACTTGAAAATTTCCAATACCTCCTGTTGTGTTTCCTTTTCATACCCAGGATAAATTAAATATTTCTAAATTTCAGATTGTATTCTCTTATTTTTAAGAAGCAGCACCCAAGTCACTCATGCTGCCCAGCATGACAAATTCCCTGTAACAGAAATCCTTGGCTGACATTTTCCAGCCCTTGAACCCAGTATAGATTCGAGCTAATTACCTGAAATGAGGAAGTTTTCAGATTAAGTCCAGAGTAGATTTATCATTTTATTTGCTTAGCCCACAGAGCCACTGAAATTGGCCTCTCATAGCAATGTATCATTCATACAGGAAGGAAGATTTTGGGAATTTTTTTCAAAAACCAGGAAGTCAAAGAAATTTTATCAACTCCTTGGTAGGCACGCAGTTATGGACAACTTAGGCAAATTAACTATCTCAAAAATTTACAATTTAGAGATTGTAGAGCTGACCATTTTGATGTCCTAACAGTTCCCAAAGCTGGATGCAGATGCTCAGAGCTGTGTCTATTCCTTCCAGGTTCCACCTATGCTGTCACTGGACTCTGCAGGAGAGCACGGATAGGCAGAGTTGCTAAAGGTTGGCCTGCACTACTCTTTCTTACTTGTGGAGCACTGAAGAAATAAATAGTGGAGACTTAATTGCCCTTTTAAATTGCAAAGGTTGAAAATACCCGCTCATCAAATTTATATAAAATGAGTAAGCATATTTCTGAAGACTTTTTTATTCTGTAGATCCTACTTTGTTAAACCCAACTTCATCATGCTTGCAAGATTATTGTGTGAGAATCATGCTGAACAGGGTGCAGGAAAAACAGACCCTTTGCTCTCCCAAGGCTAGAATTATTGTTCAGTTGCAGACAGAACCAATCACAGTTGTCCTATTTAATTTATGAAAACTCTCACCAGGTATCATAACGTATCTCTCACCATAACTCTCGTTTGAACTATCAAGATCAAAAAGACTATTACTCATGGATTGAGAAGTGCTTTAAAACTTCAGTGAATCTTGAGCTCCAACTAGCAAGATGCTTTGTTTTTTCTCATTTTCCTTAAAGCCAAGATCTAAGCTCCCAATTAGCCTCTTTTATTTTCCTTATTCGAGTCAGAAGGAACACCATCCCAGCTTACCACTTTTGAAGATCAGTCTTCAAAAAGAACTGTCTGCAGCAGCAAGAGACAGAATGAACATAGGTTGGGCTCCTGATCTCTTTTTAAATATTCATGACAGGTGTGTAAGGTATGGGAACATCACGATGCACTCTTCTGGCTTCAAAGATAAGCATCAATAAACCTCCACGTGTATGTTGTGACTTTTCCCAGGCTTCCTGGTCAATATTACCTTTCTGAAGGATTCCAATCCTTGGGACTCTCAACATTCCCTCTCTGCACCACATCACCAGTCACAGTTTGTCTGCAAGTTCACTCACAGTAGCTAACCAGAAATTAGACTCAACAATGAACACCAGCAATCAAAGAGGAATATGGATTTTAACTTTAGATTTTTCAGTGGCAGTAAGTATTTGAAATGAACAGGGCTAATGCCTTTATTAATGTTCAGCTCTTTATTAAAAAGATCAGCTGGGCAGGGGTCCGAACACAGCCTGCCCCCGTTGTAGCTTTCCCAGGTGGCCAAAAGGAAGGAGGCGTGCAGAGTCTGTCACTGAAGTCCAGAGCAGCAGCTGTCCCTTCTTCTTCTTCCCTGTGGCACAACTGGTGGCCAAAGGGTGAGGAGGCATGGAGTGCAGAGTCTGTTGCTGAAGTCCAGAACAACAGCTGTCCCCTCTCCTTCCCTGGTGGCAGCCCCAGGGGGCTCTGTCTTTTCCGTCTCCCCTTGTTTCAGCCTACTCTAGTCTAGGTGATGGTGACGGACAAAAGTCGATCAGGGGATGTGCTTCCCTCTTCCTCAGCTAGGGCATTTGTCTATCTCCCTCTACTGTGTTTAGTTTTTTATTTAGGGGTGTCTTTATCCCCCAAAAATACTCCCATGATCCCAGGGGGTTTTCTTATTTGCATTTAAGTCCCAGAATGTCAGTGTGGTGGGGATAGGCAGGTTATCTCTAGGTAGTTTAGAGAAAACAAACAGAGCAATTAGCTAATTAACATTTCAATATCGGTAGCCAGCAGTCATTCCAGTGCTGCCATGGGAAATAGGAAGGCCCTGCCCGCCTCTCTGGGGAACACCTGGAAACTTTGTTCATTACTGTATTGACTCTTGTCAACCTGTCACACTGCTATGCCTCCCAATCATTTTGCCATCCTATGGGTGCCACACACCAACCTCAGCAGAACCAGGGAGCAGCCACTGGTACAGTGGGGAGGACTCATGGCTGGGGAGAGGGAGACCACTCCAGTAGGGAAGGCTTCCTTAACTGCCCTAGTTTGATTGTATCATATAGCAAGACCTGGTGAAAACTTTGTTTTATTCTCACAGTCTCCCAGATATGTCAGGGACCATTTATAACTCACTACAGCCTCTTATAGATGAAGGTGAATATACTGCAATAGCAATAACTGTGGCAGGTATCTTACACAAAGGTCCAGAGTCTGTTGTTAAGAAGCCTATTATGGTTTATCTCCAGGTTCATTGCGTGCACACACCTATCAGTTGATTTCCCAATCCTGAATCAGAGGCTTGATAACCCAACCTCCACCTCAGGGAAAGAGCATCACCAAACAAGAAACAATGCAGCACATATGTATTTACTTTCATTTCTAAATCTCAAGAATATATCTGATAGGGTGTCAGCTAAGGCTTAGTAGTTGAGACTGCTCTACCACAGCACTTCTTTGATGAATGCCTATGTCTTGAGGATGGTTTATTATCCTATTCCATTTTTGGGGTCTTTGATCTGTTTTGTTTTGTGTCCAGGGGTGGCGGCTGTCCCTGCTCCACCCCCCATCCTCTCTGGCTCCGGGGCTGTCACGATGAAGGGGAGCTGAGCGCGGTTTTGGGGGGAGTTGGGGGCAGTGCAATCTCTCTCGCTCTTCCGGTTCGACTAGACACATGTGGCGGGTATCTCTGACCAGGGATCCTGCTGTTTCTGTGGTATTTGCCTGGTTTTTTTGTTGTTGTTTTTGGTTTTTTTGATTTGTTTTGTTTTTGTTTTGGGGTTTTTTTTTGCTTCAGCACTATGACTCTGTGACTGAGCTTGCCAGCTGGGCTTCTTTTGCTGCTCTGCGGTTGAGAAGCCCGGAGCGAGTGCGTGCTCCACCAGGACCCAGGGCTGCCCTTATTTCATGCTGGGGGGCTGCCCCCACCCTCCACACAGCCCAGATCCAAAGGACCAGCCAGCGCCAGTGAGAAAACCCTGAAGAGTCTTTTACTGCATTTGGGTGCTGGACTGCTACTGCCTAACCCCCACCGTACCTCCACCATTGCTCTGAGTGTGTGCTACACTGTCACCTTTCACCCTCTGCCTGCCGGGAGGTCATAATGTTCCAGCTTGCTTCTCCTGAGGTTCCTGCTACAGCTCCTTTCGCTATCCAAAGGGGGCACTGGGATCGGCTGCCTCTGGGGCTCCGTAAAAGAGACCCCTCTTCCATCTCCTTTTGCCACTTGCATCTGCCATCATCCATGTGAAGAAAGATGGCTGGACTCATGCAACAATGCCCCCTGCAGCCACGGAGGAGTCATCACACCGCCCCTGCCGGCTGTGACTGTAACTACACCAAAGGGAAAGGTGCTTAAATAGTGGGAAGAGACTGTTCACTGGGTTTTCTGTTCTGTGTTTGTTGTGGTTACCCTCATTATATGTACACACACTAGTAAAGAACTGTTATTCCTTTTCTCTTATGTTTACCTGAAGGCCCCTTAATTCCAAAATGATAATAATTCAGAGGGAAGGGGTCATATTTTCCATTCCAAGGGAGGCTCCTGCCTTCCTTAGCAGACACCTGTCTTTCAAACCAAGACAGCCTGCAAGAACTATGCCGTGTTTTTATACACAGAAATAATGACGAAAATAATTGACAAGGGCAGCCTAAGGTGATTAAATAGATTCTTGTTTTGTGAGGTAGGAGGTGTAGAAGCAACCTTGTCTCTTGACTGATGGCAGATGCATGGCATCCTTTTGTGTCCTGGCAAGTACTCAAGGTCCCCAAGCCCATTACCGTAACAAAGCAGCTCACTGCTATGGTAGTTGGCCTCAAACACGGCCAGTCACAAGTATACAGATTTATTGCACATGTATGTTCTGCATATTCTGCCATACAATCTATATAATCTGTAGCTATCGATTTATTATTCAAGTTATAGGGTATAATGAAGTCTCATTATTTGGGTTTGCTGGATTCCCAGCATAGATTACCATTTTCTTTGAGCACAGCCGAGTCACCAGCAGCTTGCCATCTGTGTAAGACCAAGGGATATTAAATAACTAAAAATTAGGCCAGAAGGAATATTGTACTTCAACGAAAGGGATTAAAACAGTTTTCCAGTTGAGCAAATTTTCATAAAGATCCAAATGTAAAGAAGGGGACTATAGGTACCAAAATCACAAGGCAGCCTCACGGAATGTTTGGACTTTGCAGTTGCACAAATGCCCATAACACCCCCCCCCTCCTCTTAAAGATGCTCTACAATAAAGGGAAAGATCAACATCCAAAGAAGTGGAGACATGTTGTCAACTCCAGAGCTGGCCATACACAGTGAAAACGTCATCACTCAGACTTGAGCTAAACCAGAAAGCAAATGTGGGCTGACTTTTTTCCATTTCCCTTTATTCTTTCTAAACATACTGAGCACATTTGGATTCCTACTGTTATGTGTAATATGTATAATTTGCACCTATAAAGTGATGGGTAGAAGTTTAATATGATTAAAATATAGACATAAAGCAATCAAGCCAGGGCAAGGGGGTTGCCTCATGTATGTTGAAACCATTGCCGATAAGGCTTCATTTGCAAGTTAATACATGTGGCTCACTTGGAGATGGGCCGTTTCTTGAGATGATCTGGAAACTCCCAAGCGATGATCGTCCTGACAACTACCCGAGATTGAGATCACTGGATCCTCGGAAGATGCATCTCAGTGCTGGTTCCCGTAACTTAATCACCGATGTACATTGCTTCCCAGACCTCGAATTGTTCAACCCGGTGCAGAGAAAAGAGACTTTATGAATATGTGGGACTTTGAATGGAAAGAAAAAGCTGACTGCCGAAATCCCAGACTCAAGCAAAATAAACTGTATAAAAACTGCTTGCGCAGGACAGATGGTGTGAAGCATAGGAGACCCTCTGCTAGAGCGGTCGGACCTGTGTCTCACCCAGCGCCGATCCTGGGCTCGGCACTGTCCTTTTCTTTGTGGCTGTCTCAGATAGAATTTGACCGCTATAAAAAAAATTGGTTTTTTCTTTTCAATTTGGCTGGGTCAATTTTTACCTATAACACTAGAAAGAGAGAGAAAGGAGAGTTTCATCACAAGCCAAACTTGAGCTGAGGGTGATCGTGGTATGGCTGCCAAACAACTGTCCTTGCTCCACTGCAGAGGAGGCGATGTTTAACACCAGAGTATAGATGATTTGCAGAGCCATGCCTCCACATGGTGGTGATGCAAGCGGGCAGGGGTCTGATTGGAAGATAATCTACCTGTGATCAACACTCTTGGAAAAGCTCTTTGGCAAGCAGCAATAAGGATGCAGCCCTGAAGGATGTGGAAGGAGCATGTAAATGAGGGCAATGAGATGAGCCATTGGTAAATGTGTTGTAATATAATAAAGATGGGATAATTTGAATAAATTGGGGAAAGGTGGTACCCAGATTAGTTCCTGTAATGGAGAACTTCTTGTTGCGTGTAGGTAAAGCCTTACAAAATAAGGGCCATGCTACCCATGTAATATCATGGCTCAGGACTGTCACTGTTTATCTTGACTTTGTTAAGGCTTTCTGCTCTCTTGGGAAAGGTGCATACCAGAGGAATGACTACAGCCATAAACACCAGGTGTATGCTTTTACTTTACTTCCCAGAATGCTGGGAAGCAGCATGTTTGAGTGAATGGCTGATAAGGACAGAAACATCTACTCTAACAAGTGCTTGGTGATACATCTGTTTTGTCTTTCCTCCTACACGTTCCAAAGACTTTCTTTAAACTTTCTCATAGTAGAAACATATAAATACAGGAGTGTGTGTAATAAAGATTAATCCTGCTGGAAGAAGCTATGTTCTCTGTTTTTTTTCCAAGCTGCTGCAATATGGCACCCAAACAGAGACACGATCACAGAATCTCTGGCAGCAGCTGCCACCTTCAAACAGAGCTGTGCACAAAGGGGATCTCCAACCTTTTGTTTTCACTTGTTGAGCAGGTAAGACACGAATGCAGAACAATGGGACAGGCTATGTCCCATGAGCAGAAGTTTTATTTAGAGATTTTACAGAGAATTTTCAAAGAACAGGTATTTAATACCCTGACAGCTAAGTTAACTGCTTTATTAGTATGGTTGAGTAACAGCTGCAATGCATTCCCTCCCCCACCATGGTTCCAGCAACACTAAAGTGTGGGAAGAAGTAGGAGGCACAGAAAAAACATGGGCAACTAATCACTGATGTTATGTTAGTTACGTTGAAAACTCTGCATACTGCTTTAAAAACTTCGCAGCCTGCTGAGCAACTTTGTGAGTGCCCTGTCTGTAGAGCTTTTTTGCAAATTGTTCGATTTTCCAGCCAACACACTAATTATGTAGTGGGTCTAGTGCTGGCTAAGCACCAGTGCACTTACTAGAATATATTTACTCATTTTCTTGCTGTGAGATAAGCATTAGGAGAAGGAGGGCAAAACAGGCACTAACTTTAAAGGGTGTAAAGAAAAGTTTATTAACAGAAACTAAAAGAATAATAAGAACCAGAATAAAACCTTTAGAACACTTTTCCTCCCCCACACCTTTTTTTCCTTTCCCACTGACAATGTAAGAAGACAAAACTTGGGACATTCAGTCAGGTTATCACCTCTAGAAAAGTTTTTTTTTCCAGTCTTCTTAGGGACAGGAGTCTCTCTTGTTATGCTATGAAGACTTTTTCCCAAGAAACAGTTCTCTTGTTGCTTTAATTGCACAGTGAATCAGCCGCCCAGGAAAGGAAAAAAATCTGCTTGCATTGTGAAAAGTCCCTCCTAAATACTTTGCCGCTATCTCACAGCTGCTTTCAGGGGCCATGTCAACTTATTAGGGTGCTATTTTAAGGATGAGCTATTCTAGAATAAAAACAAAAGTTCTTTTAAACCATGTCTGGGAACAGAGGTTTTCTATTACTATTTCTAGGGTAAAGTTCTCATCTCTCTCAGATCAAGTTACTTATTGGATTACAGTAATATCTACTTGCTTTAATACTGGTGCTTTGCCTTACTGTTGTGTTAGAACACTACATCCCCCTAATGCATTACTATGAGTTACAGGGAAAAGAAAGAAGAGTCTGATATATTTAATGTATCTTCTCTATAGCCTTATTAAGAGGGTTTCAGACTAAGAATAAGGCATCTCCTCAATTGCCTTCCATTTAGAATTTGACTCTTTCTTCACTGAGGCCTATGCTGTTGTCTCTATGTGTCTTCACTTTTTCCTGATTTGGGAGAGAATTTGTGTTCATAGGTTTATTTGTTTTCAAGCTTTATCGAAACAGTTTTAATTAAGGTTAATTGAAACCGTTTTAATAGAGTTCTATATTGTTGAAAGGTTGACATGGTCTAAGCTTTATAATCGAGGAATTTCTGTGTCTCTCCCTACCGATCATGTGACCCCTGCTGGCACTGTGCAAGTCGGGCTGTTGGCACCACCCCTGTGCCTTTCCTTCATGTGGAGCGCTGAAAAAAAGAAACAAAACTGCTGTCACTGCTTTTGTCTTTCTGTCCTCAGCATAACTCACTAAAAACGGCTAAGCAAGCAAAGTCCATTACGAGTCAGGCTAAGATTGCTGTGGCCACATGGTGTGGCCCCGGCTGCACAGTCTTGGCTATGTGGCCCCTCCTGGATCAGGCCAGCAGCATCCACTCCCCGCCCCGGCTGCTCCTGACCTCGGGGCTGTCCCCTGTACTGGTTGTGGGGGGCCACTTTCAGCACTGGTCCTGGCTGCATGATTTCTCCCAGCACTGGTATATCCCCCCGGCCAGCGTCGGGCAGCAGGCTCTGCTGGGAAGGGGCCCATCTCCACCGAAACAGGGCCCTGTGGGCTGCCCAGGAAGGGGCTAGCACTGCAGCAGAGCCCGGCGCAGCCTGGCGTAGCCCAGCGCAGGCTGGCCTGGGCCAGCATGGGCCCATGGGCCCTGCACAGGGCTGGCCCGGCTCGACCTGTTTAAAGGCTGGAAGCCAAGACAGCCTTTTCCCAGTCTTCCTTTGTTTTCAAATGTGCTTTTCCACAGGGGCGTGCTTAATTCTTCCAAGTTGGTGTAACCAGGTGTCAATCTCCAAACTCAGGCAGCTGACTGGCCTTTCAGAGCTAGCGAGTTCATTGGCTCCGGCAGGTCCCTACAGGGAACTACCTCCTCCACGAAAGTCTGAAAACCAGACTTTCGTCAAACCACTACACTGTCACAGATATTTTAAATTTGAAGACTGCTTTGAGTCTTAGCAATGTTCATGGAGGAGTGCCCACTAAATTGGGAGACTCTTAGGGGTTTGGCAATCCTTGTAATCCCGGTCTTACCAATCTTGAGGAAAAAAGCCTGATCTTTATCTTCCTTTAACTCCTGCAAAAGATTCAGCTGCTGCATTTCCCACCACTGCTCAAGTGTTAGCTAATTCTTATCCTCCTCACCCTATAATTATTTCACCTGTTTTACCAGTGCAATCTCATTAACCTCTAACACTATTAGAGAAATGTAGATAAGAAACCCTAAAAAGGGGAGATATTCCCATGTTATTGGCCATGTCTGTCAATTATCAGCCTAAGAAACCCCCTCAGTATGTACAACCTCTGATGCTCCCCCTCAGGTATTTAGCAATGAAACGTTTGCACCTTATGTACCCTCACCAGAACCCTCGTCCAGGGGGCTGCCTTATGGGCCGAGGCAGATCCATCAGCGCAGCCACTTCCCTGCTCCTCAGCCCTCTGTGAGCCTGCCCACTTCCCCTGCAGCTGCAAAAGCTCTGTACAGGGCCCTGGCAGGGTGCCTGGAGACAGCAGCAGCCATAGAGTCTTCACAGATTGAATCCAGTTAATGAGTTGATGTTAATATAATAGTAATGCCCCTGCCCTTGATTTATAAACTGAATTTGGCAAATTTAGGTACTGTTAAGCTCTCTGAAAACTGTTTACTTGTGGCGCTGGTCATGAAGGTCTGAATGGCATAATATTCAAATTTACAGAAGCAGCTTTTGTGTAAAAGACAGCTGAAAAAGTTTTCAGTATGTGATATTTTGTAAGTGTCAGAAATAACCAAAATAATCAGTATGTTTGCATGCCATTTCATAGTTAGAAAACTTTGTCTCATTTTGAGTGTCTAGGGAATACTTAATTTGTCCCAACCTTATTGTCATTATGAATGCAAACTATTCATGTTTGATAATATATTTTAATGAATCACATGTAAATTTTTTTGTTTTAACTAGCTTTGTATTTTCATTAAACTGTAGATTTTGACATGACTGCTTATTAGAGAAGAGTAAGTTTAGCTGTGTGGATGTAGTATATTTCTGCCTGCAGATAATATTACATAATTGCTTCCTTTAACACTGTGTAGCAAGGTTTAAACTTTTCAAAAGAAGTGCTGATTTATTGCATGATTAGTAAAACTTATAATATAAAATTTATACTGCCTTTTCAAGAATTTTGATTAAAAGTCTGATTGGACTGAATTAATACCAATTCTTTACTCAGTTATAATGATGTTAGTTGTTACCACAAAAATTAAAAACTTGTATAGCTGGAAAAAGATTTGCCCCTCAGAGCATTACTTATTGTAATGTGGCCCCTTAAAAAACTCAAGAGATCCCTCCTTGAAAATATTTCAGGTAGATATTATTGAAACAAACTGTTACACCACAGCAACTAACTTTCAAGCCCAGTGTCAAAACATTGCATGATTTATCTGCAGAAAGCAATTAACTAAGGGAGACCTATACCATTCATAAATCAGGCATTCCTTTGCTCACTTGAAGGCAAACCCTGAGCTTTATCTGCAGCAGCTATTTGAAAATTAGATATAATTAACTCATGAATCTCTACTTCAAAAACAGACAAAATTGTGCCAACTTTACCAGTTTACTTCCTTTTTAGCCCACAGCTTTAGTAAGATAATTCAAATGTGAATATTTTGCCATAAAGACACATGTGACAGCATTTCAAGTGGGTACAGCTGTTCAGTGGTTCAAGTGTAATTGTTCTTCATTAACACTTCTAAATTAAAATTGGACTTGATATCAAAACAATTTAAGTGCAATGATGGACTACAAATGGAGTAAACAGTAACATACTCCTTTAAAAGCCACTGAAACCATGACTTTGTAGCTATTTATATAAATGTGTCAGTCTTACACACCCACTGACCTAATGGAGTTACACATGCAAAACTCATAGTAGTATTACATAATTAAATCCTTGATGTTTCATCTCTAAATATTTATATCCCATTACATTTAATAGTCCAAGCTCAAATCTATTGTACAAGCCATCTCAAAAAGCTGTCTTACCATCTGCAAACTGAGCAGGTTTGAAGTGCAATTTCCAAGATATACACTGTTGTCATTTTTCTGAGTAAAGTTGCACTTTAAAAAACCCTGGCAAAGTTATGCTTACACCAGAAAAGTACTGTTGCAGTTGAGATGGACAAGACACCTTTTTCTTCATGTGGTAATAGCTGAAACTTCATTGTTCACAGCTCATATTTATATGGTTTTCTAAAAGCAGTGTTTGATTTTAATTGGTTAGTAACTTGCTGCTACTCAATTCATTGGTTAGTAGTTGTTAGTGTACGTGCTTGCCAAAGACTTTCTTCTCTAAAGATGTTTACATTCTTGTCTCCTGGGTAGAAGACATTTCACATGGGTACCAGTCCCTCTTCTAGCAAATGTGAGTTGGTTCCCAGGGGACAGACTGATGGGTATGCTGATTCTCACAGATACAAGCTGATCAAGTCCAAGTCAAAATCACTTGTGTCTGTGAAGCTTTCAGGCCAGCTGTTAGCTGTCACAAAGCTTCAATAATATTTGCACTTACCATGAGCTATTCTCTAAACGAAATTACACAAAATTACAACATATTTGCCACATCTTTATAATCTCTCCAGTAAATCAATTTTGCCGCTATGTCAGTTACAATTCAGTTATTTGCTTGCATATTGATCACTGATGTTTAACTGTTGCATGACAAGTTTTCAGTAGCTTCCTTATAACAACAGAGTCAAAATAAATTTTGTTGCATCTGAAACTTTTAAAGGAACACTCCCAATTCTGACTTTAGTTTTGTTAAATTCAAATTATATCAAATTTCAGTGCTGTTATATTTAAGTTCAGTAAAGTTTAAGTAATGTTAAGTGTTGTTAATTTTAAGTGATATTAGGTGTACGCTCTGTTAATTTAAGATTCTGTTATATTTAAGTTCTGTTAAGTTTAGGTTCTCTCATGTTGGGTTAAATTTAAGTTTAATTTCTGTCAAGTTTCAGTGTTGCTAAGTGTCACTATAGAATACGAGAAAGAACGACACCAGCTGCTGCTATTGTCATGGTAAAAGACTAATTTATTTTTTTCTGACTCCAGCATAGTTTTCCAAAGGTGACATTGGATTGGAGGGTGAAAGTGCCACCTCTCCAATGACACTGGACAAACTACCAGTCCATCAAATGTCTCCGCCTCTATGAAGGAATGCAAAAACAATAAGTTACTTACAGAGCATGTGTGAGAAAGTTTGCTACAAGAATGTAAACTCAGAAGGTTTTAGCAAATCTTAAAAAATCAGGGCGACATCTCACCCTTCTTAGTTTAAAAAAAAAGAAAAAGGAAAAGAAAAAATGAACAAGGTTCAGTGTCCATTCATGGAGGAATCATCAAAGTGATCACTTGCGTTGTCTGCATCCGAGTCATCACTCAATGATTCACCCACTTGATGCCTTCCAGATTGGTCACGGTTTCCATGTTGCCCATCGGCCGGATTCTGTCTCTGCGGTTTCAGGTCAGGGCAAACACACTTCGAAGGTACCCAGCGTGCCCCAGTATCTGTGGACACACAAGCATATCCGTGCTCCAAAGCAATAAGGTCATAGGTACCTTCCCACTGTTTGGTGACTAAATTCCACACCCGAACCTTCGCTCGAGGCTGATGTGCCTTGGCCGCAGCCTGCAACGAGAGATGATGATTCAAAATTACAGGCTTATTTGAGTTCTGCTGCACCGTAAGATTGATGGTGTACAATGCTTTTTCCAACCGACTGTGCAGGGTTTGACCCTGCATTCCCCGTTTTTGTTTTTGAAGAACCCGCTTCAGAGTACCACGAGCGCGTTCTACAATAGCTTGACCAGTCGGAGAATGAGGGATACCAAATTTGTGTGACACACCCCACAACTGCAGGAACTGCTGCACCTTTTGCGATGCGTAAGCAGGACCATTGTCAGTTTTCACAGCAGAAGGTATGCCCAGAACAGCAAAGACCTGCCTCCAGTGGGCAAGGACATCGCGGGCCTTTTCTCCAATGTGAGCAGAAGCCCACATTGCAGAGGAGAATGTGTCCACCGTGACAAGCACATACTTGAGCCGGCCAAACTCAGCAATCTGGGTGACAGTTAAGTTTAAGCAAAGCTAAGATTAATTTCTGTTCAGTTTCAGTAATGTTAACTTTAAGCTCTCTTAGGTGTACTTTCTGTTATGTTTCAGTGATGTTAAATTTGAGTGACGTTAAGTTCTGTTGAAATATGCTAGTTTAAATTACAAAATACAGTTCTTTTGTTATAGAGATGAGATGGAACTGACTGAAAGAATTATGATGAAGAATTGGTAAGCAACTGTTTAAGAATGTAAGATAATAAGTTGTATAAAAATATGTGAAGATGCAGTTTGTCAGACCCTTAATTTAATAAAATAATTTAATTTAATAAAAAATTCTATGGGCATACATGTTCTGCACTGGGCAATTAACACAACTATTCATAACAATCTCTGCTGTTTTATCTTCCATAGGTAACACAGAAGAATGAGTAATAATTCCAAATTACGGCTGTTATTAATTGTAAACTGTTTATTGCTTTCTTTCATGCTTTTATTGTTTTAATGTCATATATGCATTGATGTGTAAAAAAATTATAATCTCCACTTCTTAGGACAAGTACTGCTGTGTAGTAATGATTCTGAATAGGTTGTTAATGTCATAGCATGAATTCACTGACTATTTATAACAGGCGTTATCCATAAGATATTTGAGGTTATACATATGCATTCCTCTGGTTGTTTGCAGTTAGTTCATGGTACCATTCACTACTTAGCTAAGGATAAATGGTAAAGCTGGCTGCTTTACAAACCTTCACATACCAATATGTAGCTATCTGCAAGACACATAATTTTAAGAAACTTTCCCAAATGCTATTACTAGACACTTGTTTGTAAGATATGTTAGGAAAACTCTTCCAGTTAAGGCCTTGGCTCTGGCCAAGCCCTGGCCCTAGCTGGTTGGAAGTATGTCAACAGACCCAGGTGTTTTCTGCAATAAAACTGTACTCAAGTCACTTTGACTGGCCAATTTGGGCTTATAAAAGCTGGACCCCTTTTTGAAGTAAACTTGGAAACCTTGCCTGGGCATGGTTCTCCAGGTCCTCACTGTGAAACAGGGCTTGCTAGCTATTGCAGACTCGGTGATGGTACAATATTTAGGTAATTGATGATTGTGGCAAGCACATTTCTCTCTCTCTCAGGATTTTTATAAAGGTGCACAGAGAGAAGTGAAAGAGAAAACAATTTCTGATTCTGTTCCTTGTTTTTCTCTTGTGGAATGTGTTTGGAGAATTGTTTACTTAGAGCAAATGCCTGGTTAGAGCATGGTGGATTGTTTGGGCCTGATGGCCAATCAGATCCACCTGTGTCTGGACTCTGGAGAACAGGGTCACGAGTTGTGAGTTAGATATGATAGAGAGAGTAGCATGTAGTTTTTAGTATCCTCTTTTATATAGTATATTAATGTATAATAGCATAATTATAATAAAGAAATCATTCAGCCTTCTGAAATAAGTCAGACATCATCATTCTTCCCATTGGGTTCACCGACATCTACAACAGATGATATATTGTTCTAAATCACTATCCTTTCTGTCATGTGCTACTGAATGTATTACCTTGCTTATTTTTGCTTGGTGTGAGTTTATTACTTTACTACATATATTGTCTTACTTTTATGTTGCCCTCATGTTCAATGTGAGAGATGTGCATGTAGTTGAAAAAACAAAGAAGGGGGGAATATGGCTCCTCAAAAACATTTGGATAATGCAATATTTACAATAGAATTTTTGAAAGTAGATGTCATCAAAGAGCAGGCCCCTCTGGTTGTAGAGAGTAGGTTTAGAGATTGCTTAGGCAGAATAAACACTATAGGCCCTGATAAGATGCACCCATGAGCGTGGGAATCCTTAAAATCAGGGTTTGGGGCAAGTCACAAAAGGCAGGCCTCAGAGACAGCAGAACTGCGATTAGAGCTAAGCAGTAGACATGAGATTTGTCAGCATAAAAATTATACAAGAAGTAGAAAGTGAGGACAAATAGAACAATGGTCAGTATATTAACGCTTGGCTAGGATAACTCCCTAAGTTATAGAAAAGTATATTTTGTGAGATATTAGGAAGTTCTAAGCTTAATAATGGAGCTTTGTGCATTGCATTTTAAGGCTTACAAGCAGGTATTGTATTCAAAATAAGCAAGCATTGTTTTAACTGAAGGTGTGTGTTCTTATAGTGGTTGGATAAAACAATTGTCAACGACTGATTTACTTTGTGTGATTGGTCAAAAAACTTTTAAAGTGAGTAGTAACAGAGTTCTGTTGCTGCTGCCAAGCGAGTGAGCTGCTGGCATCTTCCCATTGTCATAACCATGTAATGAGACTGATGCTGGAAAATAAACAGCTCGAGACGTGGTCCACAGCAGTCCTGTCTCATTCATGATTTTTTACATAAACATGTGGCCGGCATTAAATGGTGCTCCTCATGTGTGAGGAATTATAGATTAGAGGAATATTAAAAAAAAAAAAAGATGACCATGGACAGTTCCAGTGCTGGAGACCCTGGCTGTTAAAAGGAGGAATGGACTATCCCCTCATCGAGTGTAGCTGATATACTTGTAAGTAGTAAGTAGCAACTGTTACTACTGGTGATGGGTGGCAGCCAGTGGTCGAGCAGGGCCAAGATGACTCTGCCCAGACAGTTGGATAGGGTGCAGGCAGGAGAGCTCAGGAGAGTTTCTGTGGAGACAGAGTTCATTTAGAAGCCTTGAAGCCTGTCTCATTTGCTGCTGGGGGGGGAAAAAGCATGCCGAAATTGCAGCTCAGAGCTGAGAGCTTTCCAGCTGAGTCCCTGTGGGCAGGGGCACGGTGTGGTACTTGTAATAGTTCATTGGAAAGTGCCACAGATTCAGGATTTGTGGCGCACGGGCAGCCCAAACTATGCAGATTGCAAGGGGAAAAAGTTGATCCCAAAGAGGTCCAGTGTACCAAATTGAGACGCGAATTAACGGGCTCTGGCTTTCTCCCCGTTCCGAGGCATCTCATTCTTCAGCTGCTCCCTCCAGTAAGGGGGGCTATGAGGAATGTGGAGCTCTGCCATTCCGCCCTTCTTGGCAGGGCTCCCGGCACAGCTGGTAGCTGTGCATCACTCCTTGTTCTTCTGTTCAGATGCAGCAGTGGTGAGAGAGAAAAGCAAAACACAATCTAAAGCAGAGGTAAATCCTCCATTTCCACTAACTAACTGGTCTAATACTGATCAAAATTTAGAAAAAAATTTGGATTCAAATGAACAATTCCTTGCCTTACGCGTAAGATATGGTCGTAATGATGTAAATCCATGATATGAAACTCTTTCTTACCATGATACACCCAAGCAAAACAACTTTCCAGAGAATTCAGTTATGTCTGTGCCAATTTAAACATCAGGTCCTGAGATCTTTTGGATGCAATATTTGGACTGCAGCTAACCAAAATTTACTTGTAGCCTGACTCATCGTGCTAAAACAATTTATATTACAAGTATGCCGGATACTGGTGCAGATGTCACAGTAATCTCTCACATGTTTTGACCCAGTGATTGGGATTTGGTAGCTCCTGCAGGTTCCCTCACAGGGACTGGAGGTGCTACTGTGTGTTTGCAAAGTGCATCCATGATTAACATTACACGTCCTGAAGGAAGGACAGCAACGGTGCATCCTTTTGTTGTTCAGAAGCCTCTCACCGTCTGGGGGAGAGACGTCCTGTCCCAATGGGGAGCAAAACTGGAAGTAGGCCTGTGATGGAAACCACACCAAAAACCTACCACTTTATAGCTGAACTGCAAAACTAATCATCCTGTATGGATTGATCAATGGCCTTTAACAGAGAAAAAATTAAATATCCTTAAAAGATTGGTAAAGGAGCAATTACAGCAAGGTCACATCACACCTACAAATAGTCCTTGGAATTCTCCACTGTTTGTCATCCACAGCCATAGCTGTCCAAAACCAGCTGCCTTTGCTGTCAGCAGGCCAACTCACCTCTATGAACGAACCGGCTCCATATGCAAGCTTGACAAAAAAAAAAAAAAAGACACTTTCTTCAGAACTGCTTGTCATTGGCTTTCCTTTTGTTTCTGTTGGCTTTAGTCCTCTCTTAGTCATCATTGTGGTAGCAATGGAATCCAAAGCCTGCTCTTTTCTACTCTTCACTAAGGATGTAAATACTAATGGTGTGTAGTATGGTAACAAAAGTAATTAATGTTTTCCATTTCCAGAGCTGTGTAAATAGTGACTGTCTAATCCTCACAGCAGACCAGACAGATGAATGTTTCTGCTCTAGTTATTACCTCCAGAACCTTAAGTGACATGGTCCCAAAGCTGGAGCTCCCCAGATCCTTCTCTCAGCTATTCTCCTGTGTGGCAGCTCTTTAACACACTTCGGGTCATTGCTCCCTTCATACAGTGAGAGTGAGCTCTCCTATGAAGCTCATACAGAACAAAACCAGTCTTGACCATTTGATTTTTCTGCATTTCTTTTTCTCTTTTTGAAGTGATGGACCATCACATATCTTTTTTTCAGTTCTCTGCTTACTGTACACCAATGTCTCAACAGAATGGGAACAGGATTTACAATGGGTGTACCACAAGTCAGGCTTGGGCAGGGGCTTTGCTTTTTGTTTGTAATACACTGCTGCAAAACAAAAGCTATGACCACTATTCTGGGTGTAATCATAGAAGCCACTTGATATGAAGTCCTGGTCATTATTTTGTCTAGGTTTTTTTGTCCAAACATTGATGTGTTAGGGAAGCACAAGAAATAAATTAAACTTCCATTAATACTTTTGTGCAATTTTTGCCTTAGGGTGTTAGATGCTGTGGAAACCCAGGGCAAGGGGGATACCCCCCTATCTGCCCTGAGGTGCTCTGACTCCCAGGAAAACACTGACTTTGATCTTCATTTATGGAAAAGGCCTCCTAAACCTCAAAGTAAACCAGAGACCACAAAAGTGTAAAATAGATTGTAGAGACTGTAGAGAGTAGTTTAGTATGTCACGTGGGTGAGAAATTTAGATTTCGGGATTTTTAGCATATTGTAGATAGATGCAATATGGAGGATGCACAGTGTTGTCTCGAGTTCCTTTCTTTTTTCTTCTTCTTCCTTCTTCTTGGGTTTGGGTGGTATTTTGTAATTGGGCAGAAAAATCCGCATTGCAGACCTTTATGGGTTAGTCATTGGGTTAGAAAGGGAAATAATCTAGGTGTCACTTCTTAATTGCGTAGTTTACTTTTAGATTACACTTAAAAAGACCTTGCGGCATGAGTTTGTTAGCCATTTTGTGCTGTTTTCACACATGTAAGGTCTGAGTGCAGACAGTTTACTGAAGTCATGATAAGATAACAATAAAACAAGAACTTGAAGACCGAAAAAGCCCTGTGCATCTGCTTTTCCTAACAAAGAACTGCTTCAAGAGCGTTTCTCCCTGCCAGGTGAGCCCTCAGGGAGTTGCCCGACGTGGAGCCCACAAACTCACAGATGCTATTACTGTGTGCCTGTTGTTTTATTCCATGGTGTCTAAAAAAATTACTTTTAGAGTTACTAAAGCATTTGGAGAATTCCCAGGTGTCAGAGACTGAAATGTTTTAATTTATGACTTAAACATCTTCATGAAGGACTTTTGCCTATTATAGCAAAACTGTATAAAAGCTGCAGAGAAGACTACCGCACCCTAAGGCCCTGGACTGCTCATTGATGGAGATAAGATAAAGTTACTCAGGTCTGGGCTGGGGGAAAAAGAAAAAGCACCTTTGGGGTGGAGAGTGCAGCCCCAGGCTTATCTGCTGCCAGGCTTCCACAGACCCTCACACCAAAGGGTGGAGGGAGGAGAGCTTTTTGGGTGTGTGGTGAAAAAGCCTCCGGTCTGAGACAGTGAATGCCCATCCTCCACTGTGCAGACCAGCTCAGCTCTGGGCCCCTTCACTCCAGGAAAAGCTGCATCCATGTGAAGGACAGCTGAGGGGGTGTCATGGCCCATGAAAGGCCCACCCAAAGGGGGCCCAGACTCTGCACCAGAGCACTGCAACAGATCCACAGTGTTGCAAGGGACAGTGTCAAACTAGCCCTTCCCAGCGGAAGCACCTGGGTATTCCTACCTGGCCGAAACATTTATTAATCCATGGGATTCTATACTTTTTGGTGGGGCAGGGGACCCTCACTGCTAAGAAGACCAGATGGAGGGAAGCAATGAGACATTATTGGGACCCTCAAAAAGGTGATATATTTCTACCCTGTCACTCTTTCCCTGTTCCACCACCCATCCACCCACACCACTATTTCCGTCTTTTCTTTTTCTCTCTCTTTGCCTCTTTTACTATTAAATAAAACATATCAAGTTTTTTGGGACCAACATCTAACCTCATTTGGTTTTAATATTTTTTTGTTGTTGTTGTTTTTTGGGTTTTTTTTGTTATTTTGGTTTTAATAATTTCGTACCTTTCTGGGTTCAATCAGTTTTATTAACAGATGCTTAGTTTCCTTTGGTCTTCTGTGTTAAACTGGTTTGTAACACCAGTATCAAAGTGAATATAGAAATGCCACATGTTCACTATTCAAATAGACAGCCATCATGCTTTAAGAACTATCCCCTTACATCCAAAAAAAAAAAAATCACTGTGATTTCACAAATGGTCTTGAGACTATTTTCTTTAAATGGAAAGACTCTATTTCTGCTATATCAAGAACACTGTTAATCCAGGTGCTCTATGAAGCAAACTAATCTTTTCATTTTGGCACTACTGAAAATCCAGTCTACTGTAATATAATGGTAAAACTGCATATTTTGAAGTTACCAACATTAAAAAAGCAAATTTTTACATTTTTTGTTAATTAAAACCAGCTCATAATAACATTAATGATCCTTTCATCATCTTATGTAATTTAGGCAATGGCAGCCTACTACATTAACTTCCCACGACTTTGCCTTGTCATTCTAACTCCTCCAACTGATCATTTCCTAATTTGTAAAGTTTCCCAAATGGGTCATCAGCTCTTTAAATAGGTATCTCCTGCTGTTTGGTATATACCCTAGAAAGAGTAGGCTTCTGAGAGAGAACTAGTTTTGAAGTAGCACTTGCTGGGGGAGAAAAAAGTTAAAGAAATAGCAGATTAAATCAAGTTTGTGAAATGCATAATGGCTTGAAATAGCCCTCACACATTAATAAATAAGACATCACACAGATTTTTTTTCTCCACAAAACAGGACTAGCATCAAAGCATGTGCCAGCATATGCCTTTTGTAAGCATCTGCAACTCCTGCTGCTTCCAATCCATGCAACAGAAATCCTGCAACCAGGCAGACATCTAATGTGCTAAACTAGGAAACCAAGGAGAAAGGCTCACAGGTTTGGGGCCTATACTCCTCACATGGAGACCTTTGCTTTCTGCTTCCCCAGTGCAGTCTAGAAATCATGAATAAAAGGCAGGGCAAACTGAGACCACAAGAAAACCAGTAGCATTTGGTCAAATTCCAGGAACTGCCCAGGACAATGATACATTCACCAACCAAATTTGTGCTAATTCCCACTGCCAAGTGAGAGAAGCAAAGGATCCTCTGGCCTTTCTCAACTATAGGCTACATTTTCAGGTTTGGTTTTTTTTTTGGCTTTTTTTTCCCTTACTTTACAGTACAATGAAACTGAAAAAAAAACAGTGTAACTCAGTAAAAACTCTTTGTACTAATGCACTCATCTGCAAGCTATTAATGTGAAACAGAATAAATGACCACTGGCGGGTAGTTCACTTCAAGAACTTTGAATACAGAGATGTTCTTTGCACACAAAGAATCATGGCACCATAGAGTGGTTTGGGTTGGAAGGGACTTTAGAAATCATCCTGTTCCATCCTTCTGCCATAGAGAGAGACACCTTCCACTAGCCCAGGATGCTTAAAGCCCTGTCCAACCTGGCCTTAGACACTTCCAGGGATGGGGCATCCACATCTTCTATGGGCAACCTGTGCTAGTGTCTGACCATTCTCACAGGGAGGAATTTCCTCCTAGTATCTAATCTAACTCTATCCTCAGAAATCATTCCCCCTTTTCCGCTACATGCTCTTGTAAATACAAGTGCCACTCCAGCCTTCTTGCAGCACCTTTCAGTCACTGGAACCCTTCAATTTTTTCAACTAAACTCAAATAATAGAACTTTACTATTGTCAAATGCTTCCATTTTTTACAGAGCAACTTTTTTGTTCTATTCTTTCAGTTTTTTAAATTTCTTAGGCTCCATCCTGCTCTCTATTTCTGTCAGTTTTACTCATTTTCAATGCAATCATCATGTCTTTTAGGCTACTCTATACTAATTTTCTCTGGTTTTACTGAAAGGGCAATACCGTTATGTTTTATACCCTTAGCAAGGAAAAGAGAAGTGCTGTCTTTTGAGATTAAAATCACTGTCTGGTATGCCCAGTATATGTGGATCTGCACAGCATTAACTAACATACAAAAATGAACATTCCCACTGCTGTTTTAATCACAAACAAATGGCTCTCAATCACCACTAAATTCTCAACTTCCCATCTCCATAATTTTCCCTGGAATAAGTCATGTAAACCTTGTAGGTACTTTGGTCACTATGTCCTTTATGCAACATCATCAGAGAAAACATGCAATCACAAAGCTGAAAAACAGAAAACTCTGTGATCAAAGACTTTTAGTCTTGGAAATTCCTTCTTCTGCAAGAAATCAGTTTCCTAACTTGTTCTGGGTGGAGAAATTCTTTCTCTAAGGGAAGATTTATGATCTATAGGATAGTTTTCTTTCTCTGTATTTTTCAGAAGAATGAATTACTCAAATACAAACTGCTCTTTGATTTGTGTGTCTTCATGTTCAGCACAAAGAAATTAAATACAGGAATGGGAAAGCAACAATACTTATTATCTATAGGTAACTTTTTGGTAACTCATTATCTATTGGTAACTTTTTGGCACTAGAAAGTGCTGAGGTACTAGCATAGAAAGATGCAGTAAGAACAGGGTTCTCTGCAGGAAAAGCTATGTTTATTCTGTTCTTCATGCTGGTCACCATGTTGGCAGGCACATCAACACCCCAGCATATGGTTTTGAGTAGGGACTGCCAGAACACCACACAG